>NC_046377.1:13124626-13467929 GCF_011125445.2 Fundulus heteroclitus
AACACATCTCCACTGCTGTAGAGTGCGGTGGCAGAGGGCTTTATACCACTCCGCACCGCACTTGGTGATGTAAGGCTTCGATTTAGCTACATAAAGATATTCCATGAAAGTGTCAATGAAATGTTATACAGCTAAGCTGCATCCTGCATGTAGTTTGAAAGCACTGTGGCTACTGACTGCAGACAATTGGCAACATCAACCCACAATGTCCCTCACCATCTGCTTTCCAGGTTCTGTGATCTTACACAGCCTACCATCTTGTGGCCAAGTTGTCATTCAATTTGTTTCAATTTGTTATAAAACCACCAAGGGCTTAATGTGGAACATTTAGCATTGAAGAAATGTACCTACTGCCCTTATTCCACAGGTAGCAACCTATCATGGTATCACACCAGAGTTCATTTTTAAAACATGCAAAACAGTGGGCCCTGAGGAGGGGCCACATAGCACCTTCTTAAGTTGGTTTCATGCTTGTTGCCTCAAACTGTGTTTGACAGTAAAACAATGGTGCATTATAGGGCTTATTGTAGTTATATATATATATATATATATATATATATATATATATATATATATATATATATATATATATATATATATATATCGTGTTGGTGTGTATCATCTTATTTTGGACCACGAGTCTGCTGAATAAAGCAATCAACAATTCTAATGCTTTATGATTAACACACAGTAATATTGATTTGATCATTACAAAATATAAAATATCTTAACATTTTTCCAACAGATAACCAAAATGAAAGCAGAGTGGAAAGTATTTCAAGTCGCATTGTTTTCTTCACGTCGAGGGAGACAAAACATCCCGTTATATAGATGAGCTGATCTTTAAAATCTGAAAACATGTTTAAAAAGGTTTGATGCTTAGTATATTCCACACTTTCCCCTTCTGTACAAACAACTTAATGGGGCACGCAAAAATACTTTTTTTTTTTTCACCAGTCAGACGAAATCATGGTAATATTTAAACCTGAATGCACAATGGTTGATGCTGCATGCTAGCGCTATCACTAAACTTACCTTTCTGTTGGTGTGATTGATGCCCTAGGGACTATTTTAAAACTCAGTCCCAATGGTTTAGCATGGAGGAACTGTGTCTGACAGTGATGTTATCAAGAGTAGTTAAAGGTCCAGTGACAGAATACAAGACCAGCCATGACTGTGAGGGGTTGGTGTATCCTTGTATTTAAATATAGCCTGAAATGCCACTAATCCATACATTTATTGGTATGCATGCATGTAAACTAAGCTGAGTATACAGGCTTTTAGGTTGTAAAACTATGTTGATTTATTTGTGTGATCTTGCTCCAAAACATCGAAGTTAATCAACGATATGAGCTGGCCTCTGATGACAAACTGTTAATTCATGTTTGCTGATGATTTCACCTGCCAACCATTAGTTATGCAGATACGACAAATGATAAATATTTGAAGGGAGGGAGGGAGGAAATCAATCAATTCAGGGACAAAACAGCATGGCAGTGTTTGAGTGAAACTGAGACCTCACTCCAGCAGAGGCGGAAAAGACAGAAATAGAGGAAGGTGTGAGTTCAGAGGATGGTGAGGGGAAAAAGGAAAAATCACAAATTCGTCATGAAGCTGGAAGGTGGGCTTCTATGAAGGCACATAATGCTACCAAGAATGAATAATCAATGTTTTTCTCTTTATAATATACTGAAGGGATTTTATACCTCAGCATGATAGAGATTATTTTAAGTTTTTTATCAAAAACAAAAATAAATCTAAAAATGTATCCAGGCAGTAACAGCCATTAGGAGTCCATTATATAAGAAGTAATTAGTCCAATGCACAGTAATCTGACTAATATTCGGTGCTATAAAACAGCATTTACACCTTACAGGTATTCTGTGTTTGGTTTGTCACATTTGAGCTTACGAAGATAAAAAGTTTTCAGTTGATGCTTTCATTTAATAAGGGGAGAAGGATATCCGAAGCAACATGGCCTGCTATGGAAAAAATCAATTGTTCCCTAAATCTAATACGTTCTGTGCCACCCTTGCAATCCTTTTGTAATAACTGCTAATGAGCTTTTTACATCACTGTGGATAAACTTTGGCTGATTGCCAGATTGTTTTAGTTAAGCCATATTGCGTTTTGAGCGTGAACTGATCAAGGTTTAACGTCAAGTTACAGCCTCCATGACAGATTAGACTGGTAGGAGAGCAGAATTCATTGTTTCACCAGGTCCTGAAGCAGCAAACCAGGCCCAGACCATGATACTACTGTGTTTGACTAACAGTATGATGCTGATGGGGAATCATCAAGAAGAAAATCGCTTATGGACTCTATTTTTCTGGAGTCTCTGTCTTATTATAGAATCACAAACACTAACTTTAATTAAGGCAAGTGAGGCCTGCAGTGTTTTAAAGGTTTATTCAAGGCTCTTCTCTGACTACCTGGATTAGAGTTATATATTTCAGCTGCTGTCTGTATATTGTGGTGGACAAATACTCTATTTAAATATACAATTTAAAAGATATTTTTTTATCTGGCATTTTAAATATCTCGAGGAAGAAGGACCATGGGTAAAATAATGAACACTGTAAGACAATAAAAAAAGACCTAACCAGAGGATAAAATTGAACTTTGTATACTTCATATTTTTTTTAGGTAAACTAGCAGTTGGTATGAGGAAGGAAAGAGGAGACACTTGTTTAATCACAGAATAATGATATTGTGATAGATTCTGACCTTTTACAAGTGGTATCATGTATGGAGATTTAATTAGTGTGCCAGCCAGTGAGCAGAATAGCGGATATGTGCATGGAGTGGGGTGAAGTGGAGAGGGAGGAGGGCAGTCTGGATGTCTTTAATGAATCTGCTAGCCTTTCCCTTCCTGAGGATGTGACCTAGACTGACTCATCAGCAGCAGTGGCAGCAGTGGCCACAAACCAGGGACGAATTAAACTCCACAATCAGACAGGGGAGAAATCGGGATAAAGCACATAACCAAACTGAAAGAGGAAAAAAAAAAAAATACTGTAAAGAACATGAAATGTGAATGCACAGAGAAGTCGAAATGTAAAACTGGAAGAGCTCCTTTCAAATGAAGGGTAAAGCCCTTGAGATGGACGGCTGTGAGAGAGATCAAGAAAGAGACTCCAAGAAACAGCGGCGGCCGACTAGAATAATCTAATTAATTGGAGAGAATTCAGAATGTGAGGTCGATAGCACATAACAAATGTAGAAGAATAGCCCGTGGTATGTTAGTTAATGACATGTAATTAATGATCATTAGCGGAAGGGATGGCCGTGGCCTGTCAGAGTCATGTGAGGGACCTTGTCATTTTCCTGTCAATCTTTAAAGGGCGTGGCAGTTTTTCCTTTGCTGCTTACAGTAAGACTTTATAGGAGAAATCTAGAAATCTGTGAGCCGAAACAAAAATAAAGATACTTGCTAGAATTTTCTATCTGGGATCAGTTGGGTGTCTCTTTCATGCCTTCAGTCGATAAGAATGCTGCTGCTCGTCTTTTAACAAGTGAACCCAAACAAGAACACATCTCACCTGTGCTTTCTCCTCGCCACTGGCTGCCAGCGTGCCAAAGTATTGATTTTTTAATCTTTCTCTTAGCTATTTAATGCATTAATGGTCTTGCCTCTCAGTACCTCTCCAACTTGCTTCGGGCTTATGTTTCTCCAAGGGCGCTCATCTCAGCTCACCAGCTTCTGTTGGTTGTACCAAAAACTAGACTGGAGCTCAGAGGAGATCGAGCCTTTTCGATCTTAGCTCCAAAAATATGGATCAAGCCGACATGAAATATTAGACAGCCTTCTTCTCTCACTGTTTTTAAAATCCACTTTATTTTCAGGGATCTTTGACATATGATACATTTATGGTATGTTTTATTCTGCTTTCATTGTTTTTCGTTTTCTTATAATTTTGCATCTTGGTTTGATCTGTTTTAGAAGTACTTAATCCAGTGTCACAAATCATATGGTACAAACAACAAATAACTTTTTGTTATGGGCTTCATAAATAAAATGGATTTGGATTTTTCTTAAGACCACTAAGAAAATAACAAGCAGAGGAAGAGAGTAGCAGAGGATGCATGCAATGTATCAAGGATGAGGAAAAAAAAAAAAGAGCAGTGTGGGAATTTATTGCAATCCTGCTGTTTTGTTGTTCAGTTTTTTTCTGCTGACACAGTGAACATGGAGGGAACAGGCAGCGTTTTTTATAGGTCACATGCCACTTCACAATGATCTATGGATGCAGGCCCTTTGCAGACTTATACTGTTGAGCATGCATTATTTGGATCAGCCAAGCATGGCCATTTGAGGCAAAGGGGAAGCACCCCTCCCCCCCCCACACACACACACACACACACACACACACACGCACACACTTGTTCTTTCCACAGATCCTCTCTGCCGTACATTCCTTTTCTTCTGTTCCTCCCTCTCTGCATCTCTCCCACGATGACTGAAATCCTCTTAAAGATGGTGTGAAGCATCAAAGGTCTGGAGGGGGCAAGTGTTTTATACGGTCCTAACAAAGCCTGTGTCCCAGCGCACGCGTGCTTTAATGCTTTGATTATTTAGAACATCTGACCAAAGACCTAAGAGTTATATTAAAAAAAAACAGAAATAGATATTTGCATATACATTTTAAGTCTAGACTTCAGTGATCACTGATAATTCCAGTAGAAATAACATTTTTATGAAAAGAAGTGTATTTTACAGAAGAGTCAAGAGAATATCAAATTATAATTTTCAGAACTAAAAATTTAGAGTTCACCATTTATTATAATATATTATAATATTAGATTACAAGGGTCAGGCAGATTTTTCATGTTTTAAAATGTATTGTTGATTCTTTTAGTGTACATCTTTTTGTTATCGCAGTTATTTGTTTTGTGTCAATATCTAATTTTACTGAATTATTTGGATGCTGTTAGTTGATTTAAAGTGTGTATCTGTAGAAATTAGTATTAAAAGAGTATTGCTCACCTATAAAAATATGTTCTCAAAATGATAACATTTAGCCAGGAAAGTCTTACATCGACTTTATCAAATAGAATTTGACAAATAGGCCACTAGCATGGTTAATTTACTAGAATAAATATGCTCTACTGTGCATTGATCCTCTCACCTGAAATTGTAGCAAAAAAAAGCTTCAATAATAATTTTTTAATCATTCTATGTATCCAGCTTGTAGTTAAGCTATTTTTTTACACTTAAGAAAATAACCTCGCATTTGTAATTTTATGCTCTTCGCAAAGTGCTCTGGGGTTAAAAAAAAACTCACTTCCCACATACATCTAGGAATTTATTGACAATGGAAGTTTACTGAGCTTCTCCCATATATGGTGGAAAAAAGTAACCTGACAAGAGGATAATGTGTAGCACTCTACGTTCTGCACATTAGCATTCTGGGTCTCCCATCCAATCCGTTCTGGAAAAGGAGAGGCATTCAGCAGAACTTTCCGAGCTGATTGGATGAAGCGACTTCTAGCACCCTCCTACCAAAGGTTGGTTTTGGCCAATGACGGTATCCAATGATGAACACTGTTAGCAACAGGCATCATGAGAAACCACAAGTATAGCTGGTCAAGGCATTTCTTGCTGTTCTTTCAAAGAACAGGTGTGATGACAGCAGCTACGCGTGCGTCCTTCTGCACTACAAGTTTAATCTTGGGTCAGCTGTGGGCTCAGGAGATCTTGCTTTCCTCACAACTGGATGTCCCGCCTTTAAACTCAATACTGCAACGTGATTGGCCCAAACCATTTTTTGGGTTGGTCACAAACTGTTAAAGTGGGAGCGGTACAAGATGGATTCTCGGGTGTTTGTGAACGTACAAATACTACGAGAATTCAGCTTGCAGCCAAAGTTAGGTAAAAGGAGTGTTGCAGAAGTATTGAGTTTTCTGTATTTTTTTTATAATAACGCATTTAGCTGGGATTTTATTTTAGACCAATAACAAACCGTGCATAACTGTGAATGGAACACAGCAAATAAGTGAAAGAACGACCAAAATGGAACATTTTTACCTCCACCTGCATTGCTATATGTATTTGAAAACTAACACTACAAATTACCTTGAACACTAAATATTTTGTTTGAAAATTATCAGTACCCTTCCCCTACACAATTATGCACTATCTTGAGTTTGCCTATCACAAAAACCCAAAGGAAGACATTAATGTTTGTAGATGTAAAGTGAAAAAGAAGTGCAAGGGGTGTGAAAACTTTTGGGAGACACCTTATCCAGCTAACCCTAACAGGTTGCTAATGTTACAGTAGGAAAATACCCTGGTTCTGCATGTCATATTTTCCCATCTCTTAGTGAAAGACTTTAGCTCTAAGCACAAAGTCTGAACATTTTTCTTCACCATCAAAAATGTGTATCTGTGTGTGTGACTATACAGCTAGACCACTCTAATGAGCCTTGGGGCTGTTCGTCCTCTCCCTAATTGGGGGAAAAACACATCATGTTCAAAATATGACGCTGTTTGAAAGCTTGAGAAAATAAAAGTGTAAGAGAGAGCGAGAAAGAGGAACAGGGTGTGAGAGAGCTGAAGACACTGAGCAATGAAGAGGGCAAGATAAAGGGGAATCTATTAAATACAAGTCTCTGTTTCATCTTAGCTCCCTCTCACACCAAACACTGACACGCAGCCCATCATTAAAAAATAATAACAGCTGTCTGTATTTTTTTGCTTTGTTTACAGTGTAAAGCAGATGAGGATTGCCATTTTGGTCATACTAGATACGTTTATATCTTATTCTGTTGGCAAAAGGCTAAAATTGTGTTTGCTTTTTACTTTAACCAGTTGTTGAGTTAAGTGTAGAAAATAATGACAGTATTTTATGGTAAACAAGAGCTGCCTGCTGAGATCTGCACCCAGCAAAACACATCTTGTAAGAAAATGTCCAACTAAGTTATGATGACAACATAATGAGCTAGCCATGTTAATTATTTTTTTCTGTTATTACACCATAAGTAATAGAGTTTGCACCATATTTTGTGTGACACTGGTTTAGTGATATCTTTTAACGCTCAGAGCTGCAAATAAAAAGTTTAGTCCTGAAACCACATATTCTCTGTGTGGCAGCAGTGCTGAAGGTAAACTCTGATTAACTCTGACTGACGTTTCAATGCACACATAGTCAACAATTTTTTTATTTTTTTTTCACTGAGCTAACTTTTAAAACTGATTTTAACTTTTCAGGACAGACTTTGAAGCTCAGCTGGTGTAAGAAGTAAATTGTACAGTTTTGTCCCAGGTACTGGCTGATGAGGCCTGATCAAGGAACTCAAACCCAATAACCACTGGCCTGCTTTTTGTGTCAATGATGTTCATAGCGAAAAACACAGACAGCATCAGCTCCTCTTTCTGTTTCATGTGACTTGCTCTGTCCACAGATATTTGTGCAGAAATCAGATGAAACTCAAAAACCCCAAGTTTAAGCCACAGAGTAATGCTTTCAAGTTTTGCCTGAACACAAAATTAATTGGAACCCAATTAAAATACATAACGAGTTAAATTATCAACAAGTCCTATCAAAACAGAAAGTAAAACATTTAACATTATCACCTAGCACTTTTTAATGAGTTTTTCAAGATTGCAGCTGTGTTTGGTCAGATATATCTTTAGAGGAAAACTATAACGTTATGTAGATTTTAAATCACACATGTAAGAACATTATGGTAGCTTAAGAGTTAACCTTGTGGTGGAAGAGTAAATTAAGGCTATCTTGAAGAAACTCAAGCTGAAAAGACACGTGTGATTCAAGAAAAACAGATACTGCAATGCAATGAACATCATTGATGAGGAAGTGCCGCAATCACAACACTAATGTAGACCATGTAATGCTGATTAAAAGCAGTCAGTTCTTTTCATACAGACTTTAAAAAAATCTCATCTAAAACTTCTGTACTTTCCCAAAGTTCTTAGTCATTTAAATTAATTTAAAAACTAAAAATGCTAAAGTTCACCATGACATTTCTGCAGTGGGAAGGCTTTAAGTATGGAAGCAGAAGAAAAAAACAGACAAAGGAAGAAAAGGAAGAACACGAAGCAGGGAGAAAGCGAGGCAGGACATAAATAAGGAGGGAAGGGAGATAGGAGACGACCAAGGAGGACACATGGAAGGCTGAAACAAAAGGAAAGAAGGAAGGAAGGAGGAGGAGAAAGAAGGAAGGATGATGAGAAAGAAGGGAAGGGGGGACAAAGAATGGTTGTAGGACACAGATTCAGAGACAGAAGGAGAGACAGTAAAGATAGAAGAAATGAGGGAGGAAGAAAAGAGACAGGGATGAAAGGTAAACATTTTGATAAGGGCATACGGAATAAGATCTGGAAATAAAATATTTTTCCATTCCTCTTAATCTTCTCCAATACTTATCAAGAAGTGAAAATACTGAAATCAAATTTCATATTTTTCTAGTCTGCAATAAAGGACATCCCTGGAAAAAAATAAGCGTGTGCACATTCATGTGTTGTTTTTTTATTCCTAAATCAGAGCGTCTTCTTCATGCAGGAACCATAAAACCAAGTCTGCCATCCTCTACACTCAAAGCAGCATGGCATAACGTGTCTAAGAGTGTACAATGTGTGTTTGTGGGTGTTTCAGTATACTTTGTGACTTATTAGTTCAAAGTATCTTTCTGATATGTGTGGAAGAAACATTTAAAGTAACAGAGAAATCCATCTAAAAGTGACCACAAGTAATTTATAAAACTCAACCATGAGACATTAGAAAGAGCTTTGATTGTTCATCTCTCATCTAACATGGAGCATGTCGTCACTGTAAAAACACAATATCATCTTTACTCCATTTAATAGAATACACTTTTTTGAAAGGGGAGTTTTTTTTTTTAAATAAAAATGTTTTTACTCTATCAGGACTTAAAATATGTTTGCTTTTTTCAGTGCATAGGTACGCTCAGGCCCCTGTGTCAGAACTCATCCATCCCCATCCCTTGAGTCCAGTTTCATTTGTTCAGCAGGCCATAATTTATGCACTAGCATCGGCGCAAGGCTAAAATGGCATCATTCCTCAGATCTAACCCCTTTGTGCTCCCTCGCTCTTACTTTCCCTGCCAACGGCTCCACCGCAGGCATGATTTATCAGGCCCTCAAGCCGAAGACAACGGCACCCTGGCACGTGTGCCATGCCAGAGATAGATTAATAGATTAACACAGTTACTTGAGAATGAAACACAAGTGGGGTCAACATCATAATGTCTCAGAGTAAGACATGACTAAGGTCAGGATAATATGTTCTTGGCAGCATCAGGATAAAATTTATGTACCAGTATTATGGCTATGTCTATAGCTGAGTCATCACTTACAGAGTAATAGTATTTGTATCATTTAAGATTACTTTATATAGTTTGATATTGAGCATTGTTTTGATAGAAATTGTTTTTTTATATTATTTCTTAATTGTTTTTTAATATATTTATATATTTATTTACCAGAATATGACTAGCAAAAGTTCAGAAAATGGCTGCAGTTGCCAGGGAAGGTAGCCCAAATATCCAACACCCAATTTAACCTTATTTGTTATGTGCGCAAAGAGAAAAATCAAATGAACTGAACCACTGAATTCGTAATGCTTTTATGGAGAAGGAAATTATGGTAATTTGGCTCCGTGTTCGGCTCCACTGTTTAAAGGGTGAGCAGATTCAAACAGGCAGTGGATGGTGAACATCTCATTGTGACTGGAGGGATTATGAACCCACTGAAGAACATTGTCTTGGTAATTCCCTCTAGTGCAGCAGAGCTCGTTAGAGAAACATTGGTGAGAATCACAACTAATATGCCCCAGAGACACTCGCATATTATTAGCATAACAAGAAATATGAGCATTGTTTTGCTTAAAATTGATTGGCCAATTAAGCACATCTTTTAAAAATGCATACAACATGTTGGATCTGGTTTTGTAACAGAAGACAGAAAAATCTAAAATCTCCAATGCATGTTTTTCACCTGGCTGCAAGGAAAATTTCCCTACGGGGACAAGAATAAAGTTATGTTGATATATATATATATATATATATATATATATATATATATATATATATATATATATATATATATATATATATATATATATATATATATACGCAGTACATTTGGTTCTTAAAAATCTAAATTGGTGTTACAATTTCATCACGTCATTAATTTATTGCAACCAAAAACCTCACATTTGCATTTTGTTGTAGCATACTCACCGCACCGCTGCAAGGAATATCTTTGACTTTCAGCCAGGCCAGATCCAGAGTGCCCTCTCCCTTGTAGCAGGACTTCAACCTTTCCTTGATTTTCTCATTGATCTTTCGAAGTGAGAAAACACACAGAGCAGAGTCCTGGGAGGCCTGCCGCGGACGCCTCTTTTGACCTTTTGAGAAGATGGCAAAAAGCACATCGTCATCTGGGGCCACGTCCAGTGAAGGTGCCAGGATGGAACCAGCTTTTGATAAGTAGGCTGCTTCGAGTAATCTGTACTCCACGTTGCCACTTATGCACCCAATAGGGACCTCGACATATGAGTTGAATGCTGTGTCTGCCTTGCAGAGGCGAACTATCTTGGATGTGTATACCTGTTCCCGACCAGCAGAAGAGGATCCTGTGGTCGGTCCACCTCCCATTTCAGGCTGCAAAGTTAGGAAGTAGACAAAGTTCCCACTAGCAAAGCCATAAATGTAATATATGTCAAAGTCAGGGATGACAGTGAATGTATCCGAGGGGATCTTAATCATAGAGGCCACAAACTCATCATGGAAGACATAGGCAAACATGCCATCCTCCTCTGAGTTTCTGGCCAATTTTCGGCTAGAGATGGTAGGGAAGTACTCAGGTTTACCATCTACTGCTGTGGCTACAAACAGCATGTCTGGAGAAGCATTGCCATAGGAAACAATGACACCAAAAACAGAGCCGCTCTCATTCACGCCAGAGAGGTAGTGCTCTTTCTTGTGGAAGGGCTCTCCCAGTTTGAAGAGGTCATCTAGACGGAGGAGTTTACAGATGCCCTGGTAGAGGCTGCCACAAGCCAGCAACCGGTTCTCCCTATAGTCCATCAAAAGCATCTTGTTTACATTGTTGGTGAGTGTCAGTGGCTCACTGCAAGGCTGAACAATCCGTGGTGGGTAGCACTTGCGGTTGTCTTCATCTGGACCGGTTTCGTGGTACACTTGGACCTCCAAACTCGGAGACAGTTTGTATATGCGATTGACCGCTCCCAAATAAACATTGCCATTGCGATAGTCCACAGCAAGATGGTTAAATGTCCAGTCTGGGGTCTCGGCATAAAATGAGGCATACCCCTCCTCCTGGAGCAACGCTGTGATTACTTGGGATCCAGCACTGTGGGCCTGTGGGGCTTGCACCACCATCTGTGATGCCGAAGGAAGCACCAAACTGAACAGGAAGCAGCATAAGGAAAAATAGGTCCGTATTCTTTTGTGGGATGTCATGGCTGTGCTGAAGGTTGGACAGGTAAGGAGAGGGACAGAGGCACAGTCCAGTACTGTTGCAGGATCAAGCCTGTTCTGAGATGGCGGACATTATGCACCTACAGGGAGAAAGAGAGAGGGGGAAAAAAAGTGAAAACCAGCACATGAACTCCAATATCACCAACAAATTACATTCAAATAAAGTGGTCCTTGCTCTAATTTCCTCTGGCACATATGAAAACAGAGCAAATTAATGCTTTAAACAGGTGTATGTGCCATGCATTTGATACCCTGGAGCAATCTATATCTGGATAAGAAATGGGCTAGAGAGAAAAAAAACTTAGTATGAAATGAGATTGAGATAAAGCACCAGATTTAAAAAAAAGTAATATATGAGATCAGGTACAGAAAATAGGACAGCGGAGGTGGAGTAATGCATTGTCTCAAAGGAGGTGATCAGCATGGCTCTGCACCATCTCTCTGCATGGACTCCTGCCCCTCTCCATCTCTATTTGCCTTTCTGTTCTAGCCTCCATGCCCTTAATTGATTCTCCCCTTGGAATAACAATCTGCATGCTTTGGCGACTTCTCTCTTCTCTCCCAATGGGGCAGCTTACCTGCTGACACCGCAAGCAAAGAGAAAAAGGACCATCTTTCGCTCTTCAGATTACCTACACTCAAATATCCACACTCCCACATCCACACACAAAGAGGGAAGTTTATGAGCCAAAAAGGAACAATTAAGTGGGAAACGCTAACAGTTGCAAAATTAGGCTTCCCCTCAGACCTAAGGTCATTTGCAAAAGCCTCAACATAACAAATACAGGCATGCAAATGCACATTGCTGAAAGCCTTCTTGTAACACAGACTGTATGTAATCATTGCATCCAGGAGTCAATATAAGTGTATACTATCCTTATAGGATGTAAACATCAACACTCATTTATCCCCAAATCACTAGTGTTGCATCTGAGCTCCAAGCATTATTATTGAAATCATCATGTAATTATCAAATAGTAAAGCTACATTAAAGCCTGTTAGGTTCATTTTTTATTTATTTTTTTGTGAACTTCAGGAATATTTTTCTATTTTATGACCCTATGAATGTTCACACCAATGACTGGAACTGATATCCGGTATTAACAAACCACAGATCTCATCCCAGGTTCACATATAAGCATTCATCAAAACGCAACCTCTCAACAGAATTGGCACTCTTCTTTATTTCTCTATAAAGGTGGACTGAGAGCAAGTGCAAAGCAGAGCGGGCTCGCAGCACATAAGAGCTCCAAAGCGGATGATGAGAGGAATAGAAACTGATTCAGAGATAGGTGATGCATGTTCAGATGCGTGTGCAACGAGGCATCATTAGCATAGCTGGAACAAAGTAATGAGGTGAGAAAGAAAAGTGACCAAAACATGGAGATATATCAAATACTTCTGAAACAAACGTTGGTTAGTGACAATTAATTTAAGCCCCAGATTTGGAGGCTAAATCTTCCATCATATTGTCACCTAACAGCTACCAATATCAGTGCTGTTGCTTTTTAAAGAAAAGGCATCCATGGTTTTATTTTCTTTCTACAAGTATCACTCTGAAAAATATAGTGTGCAGTTTTATTAAGTACCCAAACCACCCAACCCCCATTTGCTGAAATTACAGCTTTTGGGATATGTCTCTACCAGCTTCGGAAATCTAAAGGCTGAATTATTAATGATTTTTTTTTTTTTTTTTTAAACAGCTCAACATCAGTCAGATTCGAGGAAGATTTTTTGTGAATCTCAATCCTCCACCATATTCACAATGCAGTGCAGGTCTGGACTTTGACTAGGCCACTTATACACAAAAACATGCCTTCATTTTCCTGCAGGAATTTGAACCTCAAACCTCGACTCAACCCTTTAAATCGCACCTCCCCAACAACTCTGTCCAACTTCCTTGTCCCGGCTGAAGAAAAACACATCCATAGAATGTGCTTGCTACCACCATGTTGTACCATTAGGACAATGTAGTTCAATATCAGTGCCATGCTCATTTTCATTTACATAAAGCTGTTCAGAAAGTCAGAAAGTTAAACTTTAGCCTCACATGGCGAGATAATCTGCTTTCACATGTTTGCTGTGTCCCCATTATCACTTCTGACAAACTGGAAATGGGAGTTCTTGTAATATCCTTCCCACTGTACCATAACTGACAAATCTGTGGATGTCTTGCTAATAGTTATCTGGTCAACTGATTCTCCAACCTGAGCTATGATTATCTGCAGCTCATCTAGAGTTACCTTGTGCCTGATGGTTCATTCCCAGGATTCATTTTCTACTCGTCTACCCTGTTTAGATGGAGGATCCTGTCTTGGTAGGTATTACAGTCCTCTGTGACATGTTTGCAGTCTGGGTTGTTCTTTGATAACCTAAACCTGCTTTAAACTTATTCACAATTTAATTTGTCTGATGCATTTCCATTACTTCAAAATCCTAGACTAATGTTCTCCAACAAACCACTGATGTTTCATATAACAGCTGCATTCAGTTATACATAGCTAGAATACTTACTAATCAAGAGACTTCTGAAGGTAGTTGGCTGCACTGGATTAGTACGTAAGGTTGTCAGAGTAAAAAGGGCTGATTTTGTGCTTCTTTGTGACTGTGTCAGAAAAATCCCTCCAAAAATACATGATGGTGTATGTTTGTATTGAAAAAATATGAAAAATATAAAGCATGAATACTTTTTCACTGCACATGTAGTTGTGAACCAAATAAGACTGCCATTGTTGATTTTGTATTTACTGCAAAATAATGCATATACAAGATTCCATATAGTGCTCACCCACTAAAGAAAGGATGGTGTAAAGAAGAGAGAAAGAAAGAGGTTTAAACAGAGAACCTCAGGAAAGCTGCTGCCACTTGAAGATTGATGATAGGGTACTAAACCCATAAGGTACCGCTAAAAATAAAAAGGGAGTCGAGTATTAATTTCACACCAGTGAGAGCAGCGACCAAGCAAATCCCAGCCAACTTTTCTTTCTGCATTTAAAGCTAAACACTGAATAAAAAAGGAGGAAAACAGTAAAAGCAATTGATACTGAGAAGTTAAACAAAGACTAAAAGGGAATCAAGTGTGAGGCAGGATGATGAAGGGAGACAAAGGGTTTGGTAATCCTTTATCTTCACTTATTCTCCTGTGTATAAACACAACTGCATTAACACTCAGCTTACCGCTACAAACTAAACAAAACACTGCACTATTAGAAAAAGAAAAAAAAAACAAGACAAAAGCTTCATGCAGATTCCCTAGAGAAATGCAAGTTTGGCAGTTGTAAAGCATTAACGCTCTAAAAACACCTCATCAGTGATGCCCCTGCAAAGGCAGCGTGTCTGCCACATAAATTTGTTGCTGAAACGCAATTATCCTCACTGATGGAGAGGAGGGGAGGGGGGGCTCATTTAACTGCTGTTTGCCTTTGCCTCCTAATCATCAAACTCCATTAATTAAAGCTTGCTCTGGTTCTGAGGATTTATACATCAGACATGAGTGCACACATATGGACATAAAGAGTGACTGATATTCTAAAGCATAGTTGATCTTTGACGCGATGTGCCATTACTGCCCAACTTTTCCATTGCTTTTTCTGCATTCTTTATAAAGTCAGATGCAATACTTGCAATAAAAAGAAGGAACAGTGATGGTTAAAACCGAATGAAAATTCACTGTAGAGTAACTGTTATTTCACATGTCTAAAATAGCAATGTTGGTTTGCTTTTACAAAGTTGTAAAACCACAAACCAACCCAAAAATACAGTCAATGTGATGCAAAATACAGATAAACCTATGGATTCTGTGATGCTGGTGTCACTCCTCGTCAATGGATGCATAAAACTATACAACAAACATTTAAATAATAACACACACCCCATTGTCAACTAACTAATATGAATCATGGTTAGCATTATGGCATTAATCATGTGGAAAAAAGGGAGTTAACCCCCTCCCCAATCCAGGCTTGGATCCTTTAATTTAGGTATAGAAAGACAGATTTGGACTAAATTATTTATAAATTCCATGGCTGCTTTCATGCATTCATAGTATGCATGTTATTCAAATTATTGGCAAATTTTCTCTCTCTCTCTCTCTCTCTCTCATAATCTAAGCTGCTGCAATATAAGTAGATAGGTAGTAGGTTTTTGCATTAGCATTTTGCATTTTTCATTTTTTTTTTGCATTTTTCTTAATAAAATTGCCAATCTCCATTTTTAGTGTCAAGTTATAATTTCCCTTATTATGGTTTGCAGGCAACTGTTTTATGCTCAGGTTTAGAAGCTGAATTGGAAAACTTTAGTGTCTTATTTCACACCTAAATGGAGTGTTGAACTTGTAAAACAGCCTTTTAGGAGTTTATCTGGTAAAGGTTTTTTATCAAGCTAATCATTATTTGCGTTTTTTGGTATCCAAGTGCCATAACAACCGAAACATTATTTCATGCGAACTTGCTAAGTGAGAACAGGGTTGGTCTCTACTTAGTTTTGCTGTCAATTTGTGCTGTTAATTTCCATCATCTGCTCCATTTATCAAAGGTTAAGTCATTAAGGCCCATGTGAAATGAAGTCTGTCAACAGAAAGGAAACACTGAAAGTTCATTGTGGTTTAAATATTATTCAAGAGACGACACTAAGAATCAAGCCTTTTAACTTTGTTTTTGTTGGATTTTAACTAAACCCCCTCCTCAATCCTTCCCCATGTTGGGTTAAAGCTCATACTAGCTAGGGTTCTAGAGTCCTCTGAATCTAACGAGTATTACCCTGCTTAGAGTTCCTGTGAGACCTTTTTAGCTAGATAAGTAGGACACGACCGATCTACTAATGACCTCCCTTCTAGGCTTCCAGGGCCCCACCCTTTTTCAGTGGACAAGTTGGGCAACCTGGTAGCCTGAGGCCACCGATTTGCTGTCCACCGCCCTAGTTAACGGTGGCTCCTACTATTACACAACGGCACTTTTTATTGGATCGGTTAATTTTTAGTGACTCAAAAGTCCCTAAGGGTGTTGTTTATTAAATGTTGCTACAGGTAACCTTCTAAATAATTTTAGAAATATGCACCATTTCTGTTTTACAACCATTAAAGAACTGAAATGTTGACTCAATAATTGAATGTCCACAACTCCTAATAGAATTTGATATGCTTCTTTAGTTAGTACACTTTTAGCAGGGAATTAGTAACAGCATTATTAATCAACAGAAATCACAAATTAAAATGTAACCAACTTCCTAACTCTTATCTAAGTCTGAATGCTAATATGTTCAGGAGAGGCTTTTGAAATTAGAGGAGCAGACTGACCCATGCCGCAGATGGAATCCCAAAGTGTTTCTGATTTCTGGGCGAAGGAGTTGTTCGGATGAAAAACTTTCCTCCTCTCAATGGCAACACTGTTGTCTGGATAATGTCCTGCTCACCAAGACTCATGACTTGAGTCTCCGTCCTGACAACAAGGGCAGAGGTTCATCTTTTTGGCTTGACAAGTTGTTTCAGCTTCAGCTCTGAAATCTGCTGGGTGAGACTCCCATCTCTGGAACATCCAGGTTGCTTTCATTGACGAGTTCAAAGCCACAGCGGCGCTTCTAACAAACTGGCCCTGAATTGTGAAAGGGCATTGGACTCTTCGGTCTTGGGTCTTCTTTCTTAAATCTTCTTTATTGAATCTACCATCAACTCAACCAGCTACAGTCAACAGGTTTCTTCCTCTTTGAGTCATCCATCACCCCCTCTTTCAACTTTTACTTGTCAAACCCAAGATTACTCCACAGTTACACTGAACACGTTCAAAACATACTTCTTTTCAGCCTAACACATCTACTTTTATTAAAAACAGCCGTTCTTATCTTATTTTGTTTGTTCACTACATAAGTGCTAGAGCCTTTAATAAAAAGAAAATAATCAAATCCTTACAGCTTCAGAGGTTTAATGTTATGTTTTTTTTGTGGTATTTTTAATGTCCAAATTATCTATTAATTTATGAATAACATGGAATATGAACGAGCTCACCACACCACCAACTGTGGCAACTTGACAACTTTTAGAATTGCAGTTCGTCTATCATTTCTTTAAATGTATTTTATAAATTAATTGTTTTCTCTATATGTATCGCTTTTGTTTTATTAGTTGAACATAAAGTTAAATAAGATTAAAGAATGTTTTTTCCCTGTGTTTTAATCTGCTCCAGAAAGCAGTGCAGCTTTGCAGCTATAGTGGAACTGAGGTGACTTCCTTTGATGGTAACATTTAGATTATTTTATTCTGTCAGTCTGTATATGCTGTTTGTTGAGGGTCTGTTATTGGGGACAGTTTTGTTACAGAATAGATTGGAATTGATGTCTGACTATGAATATTAGTGTGTAGTTCGCGTCTTATGAACTGCCGGACTGAATATAATTTATTGTGATCTATATACAGTCATGTGGAAAATAAAGTGGTTTAACTGCATGTACAAAAAAAGAGTTAAGCTTGTTTTATTTGCATACAAAAATTAATAATAATGCATTTTCTAGCTGAGGAGACAGGACTACTCCACCCCCAAACAGCTAGTTTGGGGTGAAGTTCTTTAACACTGTGTTAAAGTACTTCAGTGAGACTATTCTTGTAGCCATCAACCAATTCTAATATATCAGTGTATTTTCTTTCTTAGTTTTCAGTCTGTCCTTGGTGGATTTACTGGGGTGTTTTGGATTATTGTCGTGTTTCAGCATCCAGTTCTGCTTCAGCTTTTTAATTATTTATTTATTAAAAACTTTAAACCCCATCTGCCCAGAGAACATTATTCTAGAGATCTGAATCTTTGTTTTTGTTTTCTCTGTCTTTTGTGTTCTTCTAAAGGAGAGCAAAGGTGAAGTCTCTGATTGTCCAGACAAGTCCTTTCACGTCAACACTATAGAGAGTCTGCTGTTGGTCCTGTGATGACATTGTAGAGTTTTGTAGACTTGCTTTAACATCTTGCAGTATGCTCTTGGGGTGAACTTTTAATGCCTTCCTTGTTACATATTGTATGCTGGGGGAAGGTGTAATGAACTGTGTGGGTTAATACACCCAAGAACCGAACATTTTCACTTATCCAGTGGTTGCTTCGGCATCCTTGAACCTGGACTACAAAATATTGGAGAAAGTCGGCGTTGCGAAATTGGTAAGCCAGAAGTCCATGACCTTGTTTAGCAGTTTGACGGCAAATATTGTGACGTAATTGTTCAAAAGCTGCAATAGAGAATAGAGGAAACTGAATGGCTTGAAAAATACGACCCATACATAATATTAAGATATCTACGCAGCACTTTGAGAGACTACATTCAAATTTTTGCACTCCTCTCCCACAGACTCAATGTACACAACAAAATGTATTTAGGGTTAAAAAGTGAATTTTCCATGACATATCTCCTTTAAACCTCCTTTCAAATGCTAATTAATGTTGTTATCATCATGCATCTTATGCAATACACCTTTGTTTAATATTTCCCATTTTAAGAAGAAATAAATGCGAGGGTGTCCTAATGTAATCCTCACTAGAAATTGCATTATTATAAGCGTTTCCTATTTTTTTATTTATTTCATATTATATAACATAAATGTTTCAGTAATGTTCAAATCTGCATTAGATATCCACATGACCAAATGTTAAATCCAATCTTTCATAGGGGTCCTATTTTTTCACATACCTGTATAAAGACACCAGACTTTGTTAAAACCAACATGTCAAGGACATATAAAGATATCAGGTTACTACAGTACATATCCGTGTTCTACTGAACTGAAGTAGAAGGCACACACAAGAAGAAATATGTACATACTTTAAGTGTGTCAATTATTTGTGTGGGATTTAAAACAAACAAAATATTTAATTCTGAATATTCCAGGAATATAGTAGGGGTTACTTCTTTTCTACCTTTGTTTTCAATATGTTAAGTAAATCCATCAAAAGGCATATAAGAGGATATATATATATATATATATATATATATATATATATATATATATATATATATATATATATATATATATATATATATATATATATATATATATATACACATACATACATACATACACAACATCAAGTTAAACAGTCCTCCATTAAAAAGAATATTGTCAAAAATGAGAAGAGCATCTTCAATCAAGTCTGTCATTTCTTAAGTCAAACAGAACAGAAAAGCTGTCATCTTGGCTATTGGACAGGGGGAAATACTTTACTCACGCACAGACAAAACACAACCAACACTTTTAGCTCAAAGACCATTTAAATAACTTGTTTCATAGAAAGCACTTTGATGGTTACAGGGCTAATTTGGGGCACAACAACAATCAGAAAATACTAAATAGACGTGACAGGAACCATTTTACTTTGGCAACATCAGAGCTACAAGCAGAGATGACAGTAAAAAAAAGAAAAAAAAGATGACAAATAAATAGGCTTCAACAAAGTAACCCCCTTCTATGAAAAGCCTGAAAGAAAAGAAAAGCGTTTATCTGGGTGAAATTACTAGGAAATGAAACAGCTGCCAATTTCTTTTGGAAACAGCCTACCTTCTCACAACAATAACAAAAATATCTTCCTTGGAAACCAGCCTTATGAGTAAACCAGGATCACGAGAGGAGTGGGTGAGAAGTGAGGCAATTACACAAATAAAAGTGCTGCAGATTTTTAAGGCAATCTATTTCATGTGTAAAGGAAGTAAATGAATGGCAACGTCTCACACAAGCAAACAAAAAAGAAAAAAGAAATTAAGGCAGCACATACGATAAGTGATCATTCAAATATTGACCGATTAAAATAAGAAAGTTCAACTAATTACTTGTAAAAGCCAGTGAGATGATGGCAGACCTCAGAAAAGTCCCTGTTGAGAGACCTGGTCTAGAATATATTCTTTAATCATCCTAAAGCACTGATAGAGAATTCTAACAAGAAATTATTTATTTTATTTTATCCATAATTAGTTATGAATTTAAAAGAACAATTATTAGTTATTTTTTCCATCTTCTTTTCCTAAGGAAATAAAGTTTATTGTGTTGCCTTTTTTTTTTTTTGCAAAACTGACCAAAATGTTGCAATCAACTTCTGATTGCCATTGTAATCTTTCAAACTGATCCTTGTTGATTATTGATAGAGAGTTTATTGGCAACTACATATTTCTTCACTTCATAGTTGTTGGATTCCTCTTAAATATTTACACTAATAAAGATATGACCTTATGTATAAAATGCCTTTCTTTTAGCTTACATTTAGTTGAGGGCTTTAACACCATCTTCAAATATGAACAAAATTTGCTGACCTCACATATTTAATGATCCAAGTTCACTTTTATTTATAAAAGGTTAATCTCAGAAGAAAGTTTGCATTCAAAAGAAAAACTTTCATAGTTTAAAACACAATTGATGTAAGACAGAATAAAAATGTGGGATCTTTTTGGAGTACATACCTTTAAGTTTTACTTTAACTATATCTCTGTAGAAAACAAAACAAAAAGATGATTTTAAATGTTTTGTCATGACAACTTCTTGTATCATGAATCATTTCTCTTTCAATGCTAATATGCAATATTGTTCTGGCTATAGTGACAGAAGAAGCAGCTTGATGAGCAACAATGTTACCAACAAACACAGGAAGACTCAGTAACAAAAGGCAGAAAAATAGACTGCAATAAAAAAAGACACAGTAGGAAGGATTCCTAAAGATAGAGATGTGTCCCAAATCAGGGGATGCAAGGATTGGAGTGGACCGCCAACCCTCCTTCCCGTCCCACCAAAAAGCAACCAAGCCCGCCTGCCTGCCTGCTGAGCTTTGGCACTGACCAGAGAAGAAAGCCCTGCTATGAACAGTAACAACACCGCAGGACTGCAGCAAAACAAAGTCCCTAAACGCACTCCAACATCCATTTAATGCATGTTTGTACATATGCCTCTTAATCTGCAAACACAAACATAACACTACACAGCTGAACACACTCCATCACTACAATTCTGTCTGAAACACACACAAATCTGGCAAATCGAAGAACAGGATTTTCTATTCATACTATTAGGAAAACAATAAATAAAATCTTTCCAAATAATTTCACAGTGTCTCAAAATTTAAATACAAACCACACTGCATTTGCAGTTTATTCTAGGAAAATGACAAACATCTTATTTCCATGATGCAGGTATGCCACAGCACATCTGTCCTTTAAGAGATGCTTTCACTTTTACAGTAGAAGCAAACAACTGTTTTCATTCAAACAAAACAATTCAAGTCATTCCTGTTGTGACCAGCGACAACTGCACTCCAACAACAAACCGCAACAATGTTATTATCAATCATAGCCAGATGTAATTACTATGTAGGATAATAATTGGGCAGCCCTTTCATTTAAAAGACAACAGTTTAAGTAATGAATAGGGAGAGAGTAGGTCCAACACGAGCACCACAATAAACTGACCCCTGCTGATACAATAAACAGATGGCATACCCACTTCTCTCAGGAAGGCAGCAGAGGGGGGAAAAACGAGGACACAGAGGATAGAAGGCGGGTTGTCCTTGGTGTTTACATCAAGACGTGGATTAGCAGCATGGATTACTGTCACAAAATACCCCGTCAAGATCAGGGTTAGGAGGTCTAATCCACCACAGAGCTGTTGATATTGCAGTGAAAGCCTTCAGATTGTACTGTCAACTGGGTACATGTCAAGTAAATGCAAGAACACAGACGGGGAGACGAACACCATGACTACACATGTAGCAATCAAAAGTGTTTACAAGTATCAAGATGCCTCAAATGACAATTTATGAATAATTCAAATATTTGAGATTTAAAACGGCACATTCCAAGGGAAATCATATGAGCGATTACTCAATTTACACCAAACAGACTTTTCTGTTCCCTGAAGAACGTCAAACAGTAACACAACATTTCGTCTTGAAGCACTTCTTACTTGTAACCAATCGTTAATAAAAGCAAAATGAAAAAAAAATAGACTACATAGTTAAATGGAAAGATTAGTGTGTATTTTTGCCTTTCTTTAAGCAATTTCCACTGCAACCATAAACAATAACAATAAACTAAACCCTAGGTTCAGGAAGAAATGGGAAATTAACTCAAACTGTGAGTTGATTCAAACCTCACCTGAGACATATTTCAGTAAAACCATTTTTCTCATGCACATTTATTGCCTGCAGATTGGAAATCTTACTGTAATTTCTTTTTTTCTGACATGCATAAGAAATAGTGGTAGTTAGAATTACTTTTGAATTCAGCTTCACATTTGCTGGTAAAATCCAGAAAGGGCCATTTTAAAATGTCCACTGGTGACATGTTGCCTTCCCTGAGCCTTATAAACCAAATTAATTTAGAAAGCTTGTATCAGTCTTGTCCATTTTATTTATCTGAATAGTTTTTTTTTACCGTATAAAGCCCCCAGAACCATTGTGAAAGAGGGTTTTTAATGTTCCTGAAAGTAAAACTAACATCATGTGGACAAGGCTTTGATTTATCATCATGAACTTAGTTATGTTGTTAATTTTCCACTAAACACCAGTGGCAATGCTTAGGGAAGAAGAAGAAAACTGCACAAATTAATGAATATCAGAAACAGACTTTTTATCTCACAGTCCTAATCATTACCCACAAATCTCAACAGCACAGTAAAAGTAACTTTTTTTAATGCTAATTTACTCATGTAGTCCAGAGTCAAACTCTAAATTATTCATTCCCCTGGCAGATTTTGGACATCAAAATTTTTTTAGATTTTTTTTCTTCTAACTAGAAGCAATATGAACATGTTGGAGTAACCAAGTCATAATCCACACTTAGTCCAATAGAGAATTTGTGGCGGGAGCTAAAGATTAGGATGATGGCAAGGAGGCTTTAATTGTTGACATATTGGTGGAAACATGCAAAAAGCTGGTTAGTACTCGTGAAAACATTTCCATGGCTATAAAGCTAATAAAACAGTTATTGATAAGAAAATAAAGAATTTGAAGTGCCAATTTACATGAAAATGTTTGAAAAAAAAAACAATAGATGCACCTTGTACATAATTTTCTTATCTTTTAAGAGATTAATATCTATCAATGTTTATTTTGTATCAGGAACAAAGTTCTTTATTGAATAAAAATAGTTTATAATTAAATCTTCTAGGGGCACAAATAAAATTGAGCTTAACTTTAAATGTGTCAAAGAACAATTCTGGTCTCCCCATTTTCCCCAGAATAAGGAGCACTTGAAAGAAGAGGTCCAGGCAAATACCCATCCAAGAAAACCCCTATTTGTCAAGGAGGAAATGGCAGACATCTGCCAGTCTTCTCTCTTGTTAAGTCTCTTTCATTTTTTGTTCCTGCTTACCGTCTTTGCTCTCACATCTGGGGATTAGAAATCCTCCCCCTTTGTAGTATAAAGTTCAGATACAGTTCATTTTCCTAACATATATTTCGCAACATAGCCATCTGGGAACTGTGACTTCAGTTTCAATATAACTACTCAGATTCCCCTTAAACAATCTTTTGTTTCCCAACAAGGTAACTCAAACATATAACATGCCGATACACCCACATGCTCGCTCTGGCTTGGCTCAGGCTGCAATAGATGCTCATGTGGTTTGTGATTGGCAGTGTGTTATCAGAGCAGATCTAGATCTCCAAGTCATTAAGACTGTTGAAAGATTGCCATTAGCACCTCCCTCTGATCGGGTCAGACTTAGACAGAGCGACTGAAAGGGAGGCCTCTTGGATTTGACACAGAACCACAACCACAGAGAAGAAGTTTCAGAGTGTAATAATCAATATCTGGTAATCATAGTCTGATTGTACAAGAATAGTTGGGTAATGACAAGGATTCGTTCAGAGAGATTTAATGATCTATCATACAACTCAAGATGAAATGTATATGATCCCCTTCTGGATTTACTAAATGCCAAATGTAGAGTTGTGGGGAAATATTAAACCTTGTGTCCAAGCTGTCATCACCTTGATGCCAATGCTTCACCTCTCCCTTAGCTCCCCCTACTCAACATACCCATGAGGAGTTCTCCTTTAAAGCTGGAGATTTAACCTCTTAAAGCCCCACAAACTAATTTTCAAGTGGCTCTCCCCCTACAGGACATTTTGGAAAAACAGTGAGTATTTACTGTCGTAAATATTTGTGCCCCTTCTCATGGCTGCCGTAAAGCTGTTTTTCTTACCACGAGAACGAGAACAAAGCTGCAAGACAAACTCCAGGTTGGCTCACAAACAGTTGCAAGTGTAGTTTTTCAGCTAGAGACACTAATCTCATAAACACTTAGAAGACTTAGAAGAGGGTATATTAAGATAAAAATTAAGATAAAAATATTACTTAGTGTGGCTTTAAAACCTGACAGCTGTAGTCTAAAAACAGGCTTTTTGATATCTAAAAAATATCTATTCCTTTTCAAACATTTTTGTTTCTCCTGACAGATCCTTAACCGAGGTTTACAACTGATCAAAAATATATATTTGAAGAGGAATTAATTTGTTCAGCCTTCAGATGTATAAAAGTCTATGTTTGGACCAAGATTCTTGGGTCTCAAAGCTATATTTGGTAATACTGCTCAGAAATACTTTTTGTTATACTGGGTGACCTGGTCTTTCAGTCCAGACAGTAGTCGATGCATTATGTATTGAGAAAAAGGACGTTAAAAAATTAGATATGTGTGAAAGCTGCAGGCCTCTAAAATCTCTGACCAATCCCTGCCAGTCCATATACCAGGGATTGCTCAGAGTTTGGCCCTACTCTCACCCTCCTCTGTCTCTCAAGTTCAGGGGGAATCACCTCATCTATTGGTTGTTCCACATGCCAATCATTCTGACGCGCTCACATAACGCCAGTGTGCGTGCTCGTTCCTTGTTAGTTTCCGCTTCCTGGCTTCCGCTTCCTAGTGTTTATGTATCCTGTTAGCTTAGCGGTTAGCTTCGGGGTTAGACATTCATTGTAGCTCCGCTGCTTACACCCTATAATGTTTATGAGAAGAAGAAGAAAGCCTCAGTAGAAAGAAATAAGACCAGAGTAGATTTGGGAGATTTTTTTCACACGATCCCCCTGAGGAGCAGAAGAGCAGGTAAGACAATCTTGCGCATGCTCAGTTATTCAAAAGGGGACTTGGGGAATGTTACGGAAAAATCGCAGACTCTACCTTTAAGAGGTTAAGTAAAATTTGTGTTCACTTTCTCCTTAACCATCTTTGACCTCCTAACCCAATCTTCTTGATTCTTATTTGACGTCAAGCATTCATTTTCCACTCATCACAATATTTAATTCTTATAGTAACCTTGTAGGTAGAATGAGTGGATATTTTGCTTCACCATAGGCAACACTGAAATAAGGCTAAACACTGGTTTCTGTATGATGGTATATCAGTGACATACAATCAAAGAGCGATGCGTTTAAGTGCTTCAGCGGAAGGCAACAGGACTTTTTTCCCCGTGAAGACGTTTCTAATCCAAAAGGCTCTTCAATTCTAAACATGGTTGGAACAAACAGGCTTCGAAATTGCAGTCAGAAGAATCACCCTAATAGGGCTATTAAGGTCACTAATGGGGCAATTAGGGCAATGCGAGTCGCTGGCCCAACCCTCTGTTCAACTCAATGTTTGTGTAGTTGTTGCTTGACGATCCAAACATCTTTTGGATGACAGGCGAAACGTCTTCAAGAAACAACAGAAATCACCCAGTGACCTTCCACTTGGGCACTTAGGGTTGTCATCTCCTGGGTGGCTGAAAATCTAAACCAAAGCCTTTCTTTTAGCTTTAAGGATCTCCAAAGTACCATTGCGTATAATTCTATAACTGTGTTTTTCTGCATGTGAATTTAACTTCCTGAATGTTACATGAGTTTTGTCAGTATGACCAGTAATGCACTGAGACATCAGCTGGTGATGGGAATCAGACGATTTTGCTGGCTGATCAGCCATGATCAGTGAGCAGCTAGTTTAAAACTTTTAAATCTTTTTCTGTAAGCATTACCATGTTATGCTTTCAATTTCAATTTTAAATTTTGGAAACTTATTAAGTGAAAACTTAAAGTTAGCCCTTTTCAGAGTCAGTGAGGTGTATAGGATGAACTTGGAGGCAGCACAAACACTGTAAGCTGTTTGTATTTTGTGTAATTTTTAAGCTTTCTATTTGGGTACACAAGTCAGTTCTCTGCCCCCAGATGTCAATTTGTACCCTGGCAAATTGGTGAAGGAACAAACTGACCTAGTGAAAACTTCAGCACAAGATAATTTACGCAATTAAGTTTTTAAAAATTCTGGAAGCAATTAAGCATACCATATTTGGAAATGTTGATAGCCTTTTGAAAATCACCAAATTACTGTATTTTATTGGATAAATCACTACATTTTATTGCACAGTAGTTTTCACCTGGTTAGGGTTTGGAACCATTTTATGAGTGACCTAACCCCTTAATGTCAAGGTGTGATGCAAATTGAGCAATTCTCAAATATATTGAGTGAAAATATGGCACAGCTCATTGAAAATATAGCAAAATTGTCCTATCAAAACAATTTAGTTACACCTTCAAGCAATAATCAAAATTGGCACAGTCGGTAACAGTAATTTTTAAACTGACTGTTTTTATGCCATATATATTAAATTAAAAAAGGCAAACTAATTAAAAACGAACATCCATATCTCAGTTCATACCTGCAATTTACACCGCTTAATTAGTATATGTACACAAACTTTGAGGTATTCGGTTAAAGTGTGAAACGGCAGATGTCAACTTGCATTAAGGTACATAATTGCCACCAAATACTTTGTTATTCTTCTTTTGTTTCTGTCCTTAACTTTTTTTACTATTGGTTCAAACAATATATGCCACCTGGGAACCACTTTTTGGTCCCTACCCAACAGGTGCGATAAACTGCTCTATTATAAACAGACTGAAAGCTATTTAAAATGTTACCAACACATCATTGTGTCTTTCAAAAGTAGTTTGACTCAACGAATGTCCACTTTGACATATGGTGATGTGTCACCTTTGCTCCTAATATGATTAACTAATAACCTCTTAAGCAGCAATGTCAGAAAGAATTATTTAAAATGCTAGTAGTAATTACATTCTTTAAAACAGAAATCAGAACCAGCTATAACCAGTATCAGAAACCAGTAAAATGTGTTCATAAAAACATGCTAGCCATGTTAACTACATATTACTAAAGAGTAATATGGTCAGCAATATTATTTTTGCTTCTGCATTAGCTCACAACCACAAACATAATAAGAAAAACACACCCACTTAGGATTCCAGGTGTCAACTCTAAAGTTTAAGTCAATCTTTAGTCAAATCAAACTATGCTTTGAGAGGACTTGACCTTTAGAAACGGTGGCATCCTGCAAACCCAGTCAAATTTGTACATTCATACTGTTCCCTTCCCCCAATCACCTGCTCTATTCATTAATATCCAGACAGTGCAGTCACACAGAAAGCTGTTGTAAATCATGAATCATATCACTCCATTTTGTACATGGAATACTTCAGGCCTCCAATCATAATGAAACCGCTGTAACGGAAGTAATATTAATGGAGAAAGATAGTTAAAACCACTCAGACAGTGAGACTCCAGAATCAAAGAAAATATCTGTGACAAGATGCAGGGATTAAAAGGTTCTCAAACTAAAAACGAAAAGCAGAACATATCTAAAGCATGCACCACCCAAAACACTGCTTCATTAATGTCGAGGCATTGTATTCCAGGAGACACTAAAGCACTGTCTGTGAGTACAACCACCCAAGGATATGAAAACTAAAAAAAGAAATAAAAACAAAATAGAAGCTATGTTTTAATTTGGAGTTTCTTTAATTAAATTTTAGCATTTCCAATTTTGGGGCATCAGTACAGAAATGTAAGGACATGTTTTGAAACAATAAAATGTTCCCCTCTTACTATGAAATCAAGCCAGCAGCCAACTAAACTAAAACAGAACAGAACAGCGTGGCTTGTTTGCTTTCATATTTAAAGCCTACACTGCCAGCGGGGTAATGAAACATCAGTGCTTACACACAAATGTGCTTCTAAAAACAAATTGACGGTTAACATGAGTTGGGAGTAGAAAATTTACAGGTGGATTATGCAGTAGTGAAAAATCATCTTGCCAGGTCAGAGAAAAAGCAGCAGTAACTTTAACTTAACCCTTTTGCTGTGATCAAGCCTGTGCAGGATGATAAAAATGGGCCATGCAAATTAAATCCAGGGAATATGAAAAACACAGTTTAATTTCCTGTATTAACATACCAGATTACCTTCAGCGAAAAGCCTCAACATCTAGACATACTGACAGAGCTTCAGAGAGAAGGTGCCGACCAAGTTTAAGGACTGTTGGTGCCTGGAGGGACAACGCATACAGCTTTCACTGGATTATTTAAATAAATCAGCTTTGGGAAAAGGAGAACAGTCAAACAACAAGAGAATTTCACAGTGGCAGTGCCAAGACAGAGCTGTAAATTACCACAGAAAAAAAAACAGCTTTATGACAAGCCAAAGTTATTGGTTTCTAAGCAACCCTCTGGCAAAAATGTGCTTTTCTGATGAAGTCACATCACAAGGTCAGACCTGCTTAGGCTCAAATATCTCATGATGACAATTTCCTTCTTATGTCTCCCCAGATTTTAATTCATCTTTACTCTACATCATTCAATGACTGCAGGTAGTTGCGGCATTTTTCGTCCTTCCTCTAAACAGTGAAGTTTGATCATTCTGGAGGCTTTGTGGCGATTAAAATAAAATATTAAACGGCTGCCTTAATTTGTCTCTAAATCTTCCTACTCTGCTTTCTAAATTCACCTTGCAAGTTGACACTGACTTGGATAAAAATCATCTAAAATAAAACCAGAAAAAGGTGCTGACTACATAAGGGCAAGACATAGGAAAAGTTTCTTTAAGTCCCCTTTTTAACTGTCCAATGCACCCTTTGTATAAAACACAAGTATAAAGACAAACACATCGACACTAAAGCAGATCACAATGCACATCTGTGAGCCCCATCAGAGGATGATTTGGTTTACTCAAAGCCCCTGGATTACAGCTCTCCCTTATAATCCTTGCAAGACATGTATTTAAGATCCCAGTTCTGGTTTATGATGCACAGCTGGAACAAGAATCGCTGCTTGTTTCATTATTAATCTGTTAGATTTTCTTCTAGTTTAACATCTCTTAATCTCATATTATTCGCCTCAGAAAAATAATAAAGGAAACACAAACCAGTAAACCAGAATTATGACATTGAACTTTAGAAAAAGACCATTGGGTTAGTTTAAATACACTTTCTTGACAAAAACAACTACTACAAAGCTACCAAGTTGCACTACACACTTTGAAAACTGTGGAATCTACAGTACATTAGTAGCAGCCGGTGTTATTAGGAAACCAAATATTTTATATATCTATATATATCCATCTATATAAATGAAGTCAAAATCAAAATAATAAATAAAATGGTTGAAAGTGTAAAATCACACTCATACTATTATAGCTCAAACCTAGCAGCTACCACAGCTACTAATAAACTATTGTAAATTAGCTTTAAATAAAAATACATAAAAAACAGAATCACTAATTAGATTTACATTATTTGATGATCTTATGTTTCTATCAATATTAACCATATTTTTAACGAAAATTTACCATGAATAAAAATTTTATTTAAAAAAAACAAAACAAACAAAAAAAAACATATGATAATTTACCTTAAATACCCCAGATTAGCTTTTGCATTGTATCCAGCACAACAAAAGGCCAATGTGAAGGGCAGGAAGGACACCAACACATTTACTGAATGTGACTTTTTGGTTTCACTGTCACAGACTTGCAGCCTTGTTCCAACTACCTTTTTGGGAAAAATAAAAATCATGTCATAGTTTGTCTTCCTGTTCAGATGCTTATCCAGGACACATCATCTCAGTCTAGGCCATGTGGGATAGATGGAAAATGTGAGACACACCAGTGAAGACAGAATGTCTACACCTGCAGAGACTTGTAGCCTCGGCTGTAACGATCTCAGAAAACTGAAAAATGAGCAGTTTGACAAGATGTGTCAAATGTGCCCTCACAGCTGCTGAGATATTCCAGTTTTAAACACATTCAGTGAATTGGGCCGTACGACTGCTACCAGATCTGATAAACGAGTAGAAGTGGCAAAATGGATGTGTAATTTCCATAAAAGGTCAAATTGAAAATGAGAAATTTATTATAGGGAATGACTATGATTGAATGACTTGATATTTAAGCTCCTCTGCAAACTAAATATGTTCCCATGTCCTGAAATTATTTCTAAAAATGTACTTGTGCACACGTGTAAATTCATTTCCTTGCACCATTTTTGATACACATGCAAATACTAAAACCAACGTTGTCATAAAGTCATAGTGGGTAATAATTGCCTGTAATTTTAAATAATTGTCTATAATTATGGAAAGCAGCCCAGTGTGAGCTAGAAATGGAAGTGTTTACAATGTTAATATTTAAGTAGTCAAATCAATGCTGTATAATTATTCCCATTCATGCAAATTTAAATACGAACCTTGGAAACTTAAAAAAGGGGTCTGAAAATATTTTTTCACCTCTACTGCTACAGTTCTACTCTAAGTTTAGTCAGAGTTTGAGAACATTACATTTTCCCTCTGCAAAATGATGCAATGATTAAAAAAACTTAAAATAATGCATGACATTAAAAATATAATTTGGAAATCAAGTATTCAGTCAAAAGTTTTTAAAAAGAAGTTATACTTGTGATTTCAAAGAAAGGTTAGTCTAATTTGTTGTGATTTTAAGGATTTATTTTTTTGCAAATACAAGTGAGGTCTTCATTAAAAATATCTGCTGTTTATGTTTCTAAATAATCAGGAAAGTATGGCATGCATTTTATTGACTTTGTTTACTTTGATCCTTCTAAAGATTAAAAATAAAATCGAGTTGCAATGCTAGTTCATGTTGGAGCCTAATAAAGTGCCCTGTGCAGGCACCTGAATGCATTTAAAAATCATTTAGATGTATCAAAGTAAAGTGCATAGCAAAGGTATCACATTTTTATTCATTAAAAAAATGTTAAAACGTGTACCATAAACCATCTCCTTCATAATTATGCACTACTTTAAGTGTTGCTTAAGAAATAACTTCTCTTGAGTTAAAACTTTGCTGTCTTAATATTTCTGCTTTAGTTGCAAATTAGCTCACTTTCACATCTAATAATACCAAAATACACAAAGGACTCTATTAGTGTTGGAAAAAAATTATCTGTTTCATTTAAGAATCAGGTTGTTGAGATATTATCCAAGAAGACTGGCTGACTGGTTTGTTATCGAGAGGTTAAAAAAATCTTAAAAGAAAACCTGTTTAATTAAAAATCTCAGCAGATGTAAATTAGGCAATGTTGGCACATTGTCACTAGTCTTTAGGTTGTCATTGGATGATAACAGCATATTTATTTCTTAATTCTATAAACCTATTAACATTAAATTACACAGATGTTGGCACATCTGCAGAGAAACGGAGCAAGAAATGTGGTATAAATTTGTTAAACTGAGCTATAACATAACTGCAAGAGCATGTTCGGCTTTGTATAATTATCTAAACATTGCATACATGTGGAAATGATATAATAAATTTGAAAAAAAAAGTAATTCTTCACCTGAGTCAAATATGAGAATCAGGTCACCAACTGAGAAATGGGGAACCTGAGTTCAGGCAAGTTTACACTTCATTACATCTTTTCACAGCTCTTCACTACATACTGGTTACCTTCCCTTAAATGCTTCTCCTTTTAAATCCATCCCTAAGCCTGTGGCATAAACATATCAGACAAGCTTTCAAGCCAATAGTCTTTTCAAGCAGCAAGCAAGAGGATGCAAAATTGTCACACAGCATTTCACCACACTCTTCTCCTCTCTTCTGCCTTGCTTTTGACTTTCCATGGCGAGTCACGGCCATTTTGATACTTGAAGAAAGATGGAGAAAACAATTTTAAACACATGCCAGTGCATGGTCCTGCATATTTGGTTGCAACGTCTGCCTAGAGAGCCCGCAGGAGCTCAGTCAAAGCTCAGCTGGAACAACCGCCATGACAATGCAGAACGAAGGGACAGGAAGAGAAGGTGGTTGAACAGAGGGATAAAACCCTTTAGCACTTGTCACATCTGTTTGTAAGCTCAGATAATAAATAATGAGAATGAATTTCTGGTGAGAAAAAAGAAAAAAAAAGTAAAGGAGAGTTCTTCGATGCAATACAAATATATTTTCATACTCTATTCATTATAAAAGGTTAACCCTTCATGGGACAGCTGATGCAAAGTTCAACAAGTGATCTGCTTCGTCCTTAAATAGATAAACTTAAATGTGAATGAAGCTGAACACAATATGAACATTGTCACTTTTCTTAAGTAGCTCGAGGGCAAAGACAGCAGCAAGGACAAATGTGGTTTGCTTTAGTACAATTTTCAGAAATTTTTGTCTTGGTTACAATCAAACAAAAAGGCTAATTCTGTTTGTTTATCGAAAAATCTTATTGTCATCTATTCCAAATGTTAATATACTGTAAAAGAAATATGACATTATACAATGCTTTACCAGTTAATTTTTAGAAGCTTTCCCCTTAGCTTTCATACCCCCATTAGTTCATATCTGTGACCATTCAGTTCCTTTCTCCTTCAATTCATAAAAAAAAACAGTTCCTGTTGCACATGCTGTTACTTTTTCTGGATGCTTACACTTTGATACATTCTAGACATAAATGATTATGACATATTATTATTGAACTATATTTCCATTGTTTGTGATTCTGACCCCAGTTGGATCAGGTGATTCATGATAAGACAGATAATGCCTCTTTAAAACAGAAATAACAGTGATTTTCGAACTGGGATCACATAAATAGATTCCCTTATAGGAGACACAGTGGGTTAAAGCAAACTTTAAAGCCCATAGGAAAGTGAGAGTGATTGTGAAATGCAAAAATGCTCCAAGCATGTTGCTACCGGTGCCAAGCATCATTAATTACAGGAGTCAGAAACCAGTTCAACATTTCTATACAGCCGTAAAACCTTCTTGTTAAAATGATCAGACTTAATAAATAATTACTATATAAAATGTGCATGTTTTAAAATGTTGTACATGTTTGGAGTCTTAACATCAATGGCATTTATATACTCAAGTGTATTGCACAAAAATGGCTCTTTTTAGTTAAAAATATCCCAATGTATGTTTTCTTTGGCTTTATTCAAAATCCATGTTTAGGACCAGCCTTCAGTATCTTAAGTTCTAGGATCATCCCTGATTATTCCCATACAAAATTCCTAGAAATCTGCAACCTTAATCATTTATTAATTAAAAATGTATTTCAATCACAATCTTGATTATTTATATATGATAAATGAGTAGAATAGGGAATCCTTTATCAGATATAAAAGTCAAAAGTTATATGCTCACATTTTTGTTGCTGTTAATTTTATAACTGCATTTCAAGCAATCACAAAAATGCTGAAAGTCCAAGACTTAGCTGAAATGAAAATGTTATTTTCTTCCAAGTGAGCAAAGAAATTCTCTGCAACTGGCTGGTGAGAGTTTGGCTGCAAGTCAATCAATGCCTTCCCACAGACATAAGCCATACTAAATCCTATCAACAGAAAAAATATACATAAGAAAGGCAAAAGGGAGTCACACAAAGACTAAAAAACACAAAACCCTGTGTAAGCCTCGCTAATTCTTTCTGTAATATCTCTAACGTTATGCCACGAGACACGGCTGTATCCTTAGGGGAAGGAGGAGACAGGAAGAGGTGGAGTGATTGTAAAGGGGGAATTACATTAAGTTGATCCTACCTCAATCCAACTACCTTCAGGCTAAAATAGCAGCAGGGGTTCCCCTTAAACCTGCTGTTCTACAATTACTGTGGTAACACTGCATACTGATGCTCACCGACGCTGAGAACGGACTGTAAGTGCCGAGGTAAAAGAAAAAGTGCAGCAGCATGTGGATGTGACAAAAATAGAAAGGCATATCACTGTTCAAGTCTCAAAGGAAACCTGCAGGATCCACTCTGTAAGGAACGTAAATTATCCCTGTAAATAAACTATAGTAATGATCTTGGTATAAATGTATGAAGCCCTTCATCCCTAGAGGAGTCAATGACAGCAACATTACATCTCAGTAAGTAAATTGTAACAACTGCCACCCTATTCATGAGAATGCTGGTGTTGGTTATATTTCTGTTTTTATTGAAAGCTCCTTCATGTGTTTAACAAAAACCTGCAGGTATATTAGTTTTGGTTTCATTATATCCCCACTGTGAAACCATGCTTTGAGAGCTCACAACTAAAAAGGAAGTCACCGACCTCTTTTCAGCACCAAACATCGAGAGCATCGATTCTCTTTTCAAGTTGGAACAAGTTCACATTTTCTAAAGAGCACCACTTATTAAGGTCAATCCAAAGCTTCAGCAAAGTAATAAAGTTCAAGGAGAGTTGCGGCCTATGATGGGGGTAACTTTTAGGAGCTACACACCACAAACAACCTTCTGGAAGGATGATGAAAAGGTTTCTCAAAAAGGTTAACCTGTAGATTGTCTAACACGAACAGGCCGGCATACAAACGATCTTTCAAGTAAAATAATACAGTCTCAAGCAAAATTATTTCTATCTCTGGAAATCTTAAGGTATATTACTGGAATTGTATGTGATCTCCCAACAGAGTACTGCATATCTTTTTTATATCTACAACTTTTCCTCAGTTCTTCAGTTCATAACAGCACAAACCAAATCAGATTGGATGGTGTGCGTCTGTGAACAACTATTTTCATGTATAGCCACAATTGGATTTAGGTTTGGACTTTGACTGAGCCATGCCAGCTCATAAATTCAGTAAGATCTAAATCCTACCTTTTAGCTCTGACTAAGTTTGGGATTGTTGCCCTGCTGGAAGCTGATATCTGCTCTTATCTGAGGTATTTCTCAGCCTCTTACTGAGACTCTGCCCAGTCTTCCTGTCCCTACGGAAGAATAACATTCCCACAATATGATCCTGTCACCACCATCTTTTGCTGTTTGGGGTCTGTTCAATGCGATATGAAGCATTATTTTTCCACCACAAGGTTTATTGTATTTAAGCCTAAAAAGTCCATTTTAGTTTCATGTGACCAAAGCACCTTCTTCTATATTTTTGCACTGTATCCTACATGACTTGTAGAAATATTTAAAACAACTTTTTATCGGTTTCATTTCACAAGGGCCGAGTTGAGCCAGATTTTAGTAGTGAACAGTTAAGAGCCGTCCTGTTAACAGATTCTGCAGCTCCTCCAGAGGTGCACTTGCCTCTCGACTGCTTCTTTGACTCTTAGTCAGCTTCACAGTTGTGCCATACTCTTGCATTTTTGAATGACGGACTGAAGAGTGCTGTCTTAGCAAAGCTCGGTATTTTGTTTTAAAACCTAATCCTGCTTGAAAGTTTTGACCAAGTTGATCCCTGAACCATTTGCAGTGGTTCTTGATTATCATCACTGTGGTATGTTCACTATTGTTCTACAACAAACCTCTGAGGCTTTGACAGAACTGCTGTAGTTATACTGAGATTAAATTATACAGTTAGACCCTGCTAATTAGATTACTTATATGGGCTAGTGGTTGCAAAAGAATACATTTTCAATTATCAGAGTAAAGAACTGTATGTATAGATTTAATGCCAAACTTTCAGATTTGTGTTGATTAAAAAAAAGGAAAATCATCCATCATCTTTTCTTTTCAGAATGATTAGGAGTGCTCCTTGAAGATTGGTCAACCACTCAAAATCGTAATAAGATATATTAAAGTTTGTGATTGTGACACAACCGATTGTGGAAAAGTTTAAAAATATAAAAAAAAAAAAAAAAAAAAAAACTTCTGCAAGACACCACTTACTAATTTTAAAAAGAAGTTTAAAGGATAAACAACAAAAAATTATCCATGCAGCGTGTTGTGCAAATCAGGGGGAAAAACAGTTCAATGGAGTAACAAGATAATATTGAGAGGCAAGAGTTTCTATCTGATCGGGACTAATGGAGCATGCAAGTACGTGTGCATGTGTTACAGCATACATCACTACATTTCTTTGCAAGGACCAGGATGAAAACAGAATTAGGAATTTAATCCTTGCATGGACCTAGGGCATCAATGAAGGAGCAAATGAGAGTGAGCGTAGTGGGGGGGAAAAAAAACCCTAAGACTGCCTGCAATTTTCGCATCATTTCATGCATCTGAAACAAAACTAATTTACTGCTCGTCATGCTTGACTTGGTGCACACAAGCATAAGAACCAATATGCCACAGCGCGTCAACTGCTGCTGCATCAAAGAGAACTGTTTATACATCAGAGTCACAGCTCCATATGAATCATAGGGACCTGGGAGAAACGCCTAATATGGGCTTATCAAAAGGAGCAGTCTGGCAAACCCTCTGATACGCCGGTGCTTTTCCACATCGTCCTGTCTACAACAACATCCTTTTCTCTGTTTATACCCTTCCTCATAGGTCATTCCAATGTCACAGCAGTCTGTTTTTTTGCTCTTTTTGCCTGGCACCATACACAAACACACACAGATAAAGTTATGCGCTTGGCAGCTTAGAGTGAGGAAGAAAGATATGGAAGGAGAAAGCTAGAGGCAGAGACTGTGTAAGAGAAGGACTGAGTAATAAAATGAAATACTAGCACCAGGGAATCCTAGAGGGAGGAACGAAAAGCAGTGCAGCTGTGATAGTACCATTTGTATGTGTTAAACCCCTTAAAAAAGGCAAGTGACATCTTAATAGGACTCTGCAGTCAAGAGATGTTATTAACATTAAAAACATACACATATAGACAAATCTTTAAAGCATATACTGTCTTAACAGTTCAGACCAAAGCAAAAAAAAGGTTCTCATTAAAACAGATGCTGTCTCGTGTATTGATTTCTTCTCACAGCATTCACAAAGCTTTTTGTTTGGAGATCCTCAGTTCGGATCTCCGCTGTCATTGCTGGGGCCAACATCGATATGTAGCTTCGTGATGCATAACAAAAGGCCTAATTACAAACTAGTAAGCTGTTATTCTTTTAAAGCCGCATACAGTTCCCTGCATTAAAATTTAAATCTATATAAAAGAAATTATACTTGTACAACAAATCAAATAAACAATTATCCCTAAAAGCAACAAGAAAAACTACTCTCTCCACAGTGAAAATGTCAAAAGCATTTTAATCATAGTACCTAAGCCTCTCCACATTTTTCTCATGTAACTTGTGATTTAATGTGCTAGTGCAACAGAAACCAAAGCATCATTCTAAAGAGGAAGGAACGTATTTTCCAAAAAAAATAAAAAAATAAATTAAGTGCGTGGCATGCATTTGTGTTCTTTCCCTTTGACTCTGACAGCCCTAAATAAAATCAGGTATAGGCAGCTGCCCTAAACTGGGCCCAGATGTGAGTATTACATAAGTATAGCTGTGTTGTGCAGGCCTGAAAGTTTTGTTTGAGAATGTAAATGAACAAACAGCATCACGAAATCAGGGATAAAGTTGTGAAGAAATTTAAAACAGGACTCAAAAGTATGATACAACAGCAAAGCTACTAATGCATTGCTGTCCACCTCAGGTAGTGCGAGGAAAACCAATAATCTGAGCGGTGCACTCCACGATCTGACATTTATAGAAGCATAGGATGAACTAAGGCCATTGTTGAAACAAAGCCAGAAGAGATATGGTTTAGCACAAGCCAATAGAGGAGATGCACAAAACATGTGGAAGAAGTTAGAAATTCCACTGAACACATCCCTATGGCGTCTTATGGTGGCGTCAGCATCAGCCTTTTCTTCAGCAGGATGAGGGAAGCTGGTCCTACTTGATGGGCAGATGATGGAGCTAAATACAGGAGAATCCGGAAGGCAACTAGTATAAGTACAGACAGAGCTTCAATGGGACGGTTTAGATTACAGCATCATAATGTCTTACAATGTCCCAGTGAAAGTCCAGACCTAAATCCAATTGTGGCCTCGTCACGTAAAAATTTAGAACTGCAAAGCTGGAAGAGACATATTGCATATCCAAAGACTTGCAGCTGTAACTGCAGCAAAAGGCGCTCAACAAAGTGCTCACTCGGGGGTGCTGAATACAAACGCATGCAGCACTTGTATGTATTTCCCTTCAACTTCAACACTGCACTACTTTGTGATGGTGCGTCTCACAAATCCATAACAACATAAAAGTTATCGTTTCCTGTAGAATCACTAAATGTGAAAAAGTACAAGAAAAGTGAATAAGGGAAGACTGCAACAGTCATCCAGGCTAAGAAAGCAGAAAACAGGATCAAACCACCTAACACCCACTTAGAGGTTAACGTCCCTGTCCTTATTGTCTCTTACTGCTCAGAAATATGCTAGACACAACACGGTGGGAAGAACAGTTGGGGACACAGAAATACAATTTGCAATCTCCTCTGTGGTGTTTGGTGGCGTGAGAGAGGAGCGAGCCTAATTGGACACTGGCTTGTGTCTGGTAGTCCTGTCACAGCCCAGAGGGGTGTAAGTGTGTACAAGTGAGTGAGGGGAGGGAGGGAAACAGAGGGAGAGAGAACGAGAACAAACAGAGAACTCCATTCAGGTCTAATTCACAGACGCATCATTCAGTCTGACATGACGATACGTCTCTTTGACCGAAGTATTCATATGGGGCCTCGCCAGCCATTCACAGATGCATCATTCACGCCCACACTCAGCCACACAAACACACTTCCGCTGGATCTTGCCTACATGGCCACTAGGCATTTATATCACTATGGAGAATCTGTCAGAGATTTCCCCCATTCATATTCAGTTAGTTTCCCCCTTGACATGAATACCTTGCAAAGATTTTTATGTGGTGCTTATTCTTGCAAGGGTACTGCCCCCAAAACGCACTTAATGTCTTCACTACTAAGGCCGGAGTGAGAGTTTATCCATTAGCAAATCATAATATTGACAAGGCCTGCTCTGCAGGTCCAAACTGCAACGCTGTAGCCGTAACATTGGCCGACGGACCGGGGCTGGTGTGTCAATGTGAGGTGCTTATGTGCCAATAAAGACTGCTGTTCCAATTCCTATGGCAGCCTTTGATTGACAGCACACAGGGGAAGGAAGGAAAAATGAGCGGAGCTCTGCTTTCACAGAGGTCAACACTCAGTCGGAATTTGGTAAAAAGACAAGGATGCAAAGCAATGATACTGCTAGGGTACTAAGTATTTTACCTCCAGGACTACAGTAACAGCAGAAGAGACACAGCTAAAGAGTAAGAAGATGCAGAAACAAAATATCAAATAAAGCAAAAACTGGTCACAATAACAGATGCAAAGCAAAGCCAACATTTAGCTTGGCAAAATGCAAATTAAGTAGTGTCCAGGAGGTTATTCCCTAAAAGCTTTTAATGGCTATATTCAAGAATCTACATGATGCTGGTGTCAAACCAGGTTCTCCGAGAGCAAAGATTTCAGCCAGAATTGTGCAATTTGTCATAACAAAAGAAAACTAGCACAAGGGATCAAACTATCTCCCTCGCAAGCCTGTGAACCACACTGCCCCTTATGGATTTCCAACACACAGCCTTGTCCTTTCATCTACATACTGAGGGTGATTTAAATTAAATAAGTACGGTTTTAGGGCTTTTGATTCATAATTCCAAAGCCAAGTAGACATTTGACAAATAATCCTGATCTTTACAAGAATGAAAGGATAATTTTAAATTGGGATTGCAAGAGGAAGACTGAACTGAAGCATGTAGTCAGAGTCGCAAGTGGATGTAGGGAGAGAGAGAGGGGGGGAGAAACCAGTAGAGGGGCTCAGAGCCACTGCTGTTATGAGCCCGCTTTCTGTGAATGAGGTGAAAATAAAGGTGGCAGCAAAGGGGGAGAGGAAGGAGGATACACAGAATGAGGGGAAATGCACAAGTCACAAGTTTAGACCAAGACATAACTGATACTACAAGGCTGAAGGTGCAGCATTCATTAACAGCCTGCAATGGTAGGCTTCTCTCTCAAAATCAGCCTGAGCACCAACAAACCTTAAGACCCAAATGTAGATGACAGAGTTGCATGAAGATGACCCTCAGTGAGGTTGAGCAAGGTGATGGTGGACCCAACAATGCAACAAAAGAAGATTCCTCATTTTTTTAGCTTTATGTATTGAAAAAAAGATCCCTATATGTTTTATGGTCAGAAGAAAACGTAGCCACTACTTAAATGTTTGTCTACCCATTATTAGCCACATGATGGTTACTTTCAGGCACACTAAAAAACAAAAAACAAAAAAAAAATACTAAAATAAATGCATAAACCACAGTCCAAAATACTAAAATAGTATCTGGATATGTAGAATAACAGTGCTGTCACTACATTAAAATTAACTGACATAAAACTTAGACGAGACGAGTCTGATAACATGAGGTTGTCCCTGATGTTAAGCCCCGTATAGGAGGCACCAGTTCAAAGGGTTAGAAGACCGATCTGAACCCTCCTGAGAGAAGGATGCATCAAACAAACGTGTTTTAACGTGTACAGAGCAAGTGGCTTTATCCATTATGGATATTTGTTGGAAAACTGCTTAACAACATTAGTTTGCATTAAATCCATCCAACCTGAATCCTGATAAATTGATCATATTGAACTACAGCAGTTTAAAAAAAAAAGCGATTCTCTTTAAATATGTCTGGGAATTATACGGAGTATCTCTGGTAAAACCCTGGCAAATAGAGCGTTACTTAGTTTGACTGTTTCAATTATTTAGAGCAAAGTCTAGACTGATTCCTTCTGAAGTCAAGGAGACGAGACGCACGTATATTCAATACCAAGCCTGCACATTATTTCCATCCTTTTAGACTCTATGTATGACCGAATATTAAATCATTTAGCGAGAGGAGGATGTACAGTTTGGGATGTTGCTCTCTGCGGCTCATGCGAAGGGCACCGCTGCGCGAACATGAGGTGACCCGGAGAACATAAGGTCCCGATTCAAGAGAAGTGGTGGGTAATTTAGTTTCCTGCAGTCCAAAATGTGGAAAAAGTCATGCTGTTGTGTGAGACAGGTGACTGATCCTGCAGCGGGATAAAGTCGCCTGAGCAGAGAGGGCATGGCGCAGCTAGAACAGGTGCAACACGCCTCCTGTCACCTGGCTGGTGCAGTGGGAAGCCCAGCCTCATCTCCGGCTATAACTGCATCAAAGGCGCAATAAAACAGTCCCGATGGTGGGAGCGAACGTCATTAAAAGGCAATTTCCTTACCTGGAATCTATGCAGAAATCAGTCACAACCGCATCGACACTGCGGAGAAGGGGCACCTCCACAGCAAATCCCAACTCCGCTCACTCTCTCTCTCTCTCTCCCCCAAAAATGAGAAATGTTCAGAATAATATATCCTGATCAGGCGGCTTGTTCACTTTAAATCCTCGGCAGCGGCGCAGTTAAAATGCGATTCCTGCACTGAGAAAAGAAATAGCAGCAGACTACCAGCGGCATTCTCCGACCAGCAGGACACTACACCGCGCCGCTTTGAGCGCTCTGAGACCCGGGAGCCGCACCTCCCATCTCCCGGCGAGGACGCACTTGGTATGCCGTGGGAAAAGCCGCTGCGCCGTACGCGGGGTGTACTGCAGGAGGCTGCGTCTGTGTGCGTGCGCGTACTGTAGATGCGACTCAGTGCGGTGCTCCTGCCCTACTGAGGTGCTGAGGCTGCTGCAGCGGAGTGCGAAAGAGAGAGGGAAGGGAGGACGGAGGGAGGGAGGGACGGGCAGAGGTGGAGAGGAAGGCAAGCAGAGTGCTTTTAGCTTCGGGTCTAGAGGATGGAGCTCCGTCGAATGTTTTCACCTGCGTCCCTGCCTCGTCCGCAGTCACATCTCAAAGCGGAGGGTGGGTGTGGAGGTTTAGTTTATCTTAAATTCTAGCAGCCTGGCTGGGGGCTCAATGCGCATTTTAGGCTATAAACACCCCTCGAGAGGATCTAAAGGACAAGACTAGTGTCATTTAAGTGACAAAATGTTTTACAAAACCAACCAAACTATGTAATTTATAGCGATGGGAAATATAGTGATGCCAGAACAGTGTTTATGTAATGCGTTCATCCCGTTAGGAATGGGATTTGGCAATGCCGAAATAGGAATTTTTACAATAGGGGTGAAATGATCAGATCATCGGATTTGTATATCTAATCTCGGGATCATTTAAAGGCAGAGATTAGGCACACACAGCAACATAATTACGACCCCTGCATAGTTGTGAGGGATTTAAATCTGCTTCCCCACTCCTAATGATGATATTTTACATGCCTCGGGAACGCACCCTCACCACCCCTTTTTGCATTTTAAGCAATTAATATTCTAAAAGCCTAATTATGTAATCATGTATTCAGCGAAATAGGCTGCATGGTGGTGCTGGAATAACGCGTTCCCCATAAAACAGCCTTATCTGCACATTAAGCCCGTTTAAAACAAAATCCATCAACACTGACTACATATTATATAGGCAACATTTTTAGGGATTTCTTGATTTCAAAGAAGGAAAGTCTGCATGTAAAATGACTGGCCACAGAGTTTGTAAAGAGTGTAAAAAAACTTTTAGTAGTATTTGAGCATTCAGCAACCACCCTTAACCAGTTAAACATGCTCTATCCAGAGTTTTTTTTTTCTTCCACAGCCTACTGCTGCATCCCTCTGTCCTGCCTTCCTCACTCCCAGCTCTGCTTCCAGAGAAGGCGGCTTTGAAACACTGCATCATAGCCCCACCTACAGGCCACAGAAACTTTACAACCAGACAGCCACATGCAACCCCCAGCGTTGCACCTGCACAGTTCAGTGAACATGTTTAAACATATTTCGTTGTAACCTTTTGTTGCGTCAAAACCAATTCTGCCACCAACACGTGTTTCCCCACTAGTGCACTGTCAAGTCGCTGCACTTGTACGCACCATTGTCTGGCCAGGGGTGATGATCTCATGGTGCATTCAAGTGTGCCCCTTAGAATAAACTGAAATAAATATTTGAATAAAAATTAAAATATCCTTTGAAATTATTATATGCAGGGTTTTTTTTTTTACTGCCAACAGCACAATAATCATTCAATGCTCCCTAAATAACATATTATTTCAAGTGATTTTACTGTCATATTGTTTAGGTTTCTTCACTATATTATAACATCTGACAAAAAGTCTAGTTAGTTCTGCATGTGATACATTAACAGTGTATTACCATCAGAAAACTGTAAAACACTCTTCATTGGTGGCGAAAGAAACAAATGTTTTTAATATGATACTCAGGCTATTGTTTTATCTTTAAATATCAGGGAAGTTAAAGTAACTGTCCATTGCCACGGAGAGCAGCACTTCCAAGGTCAGGTTCAAAGCTGAGTAAAAGACATCTATTGTGCATTGGGTGCACGCTGTAAATGCGATGTCCATTTAGGCACATGTAGTCTTTGTGACCATTTCATAAAAATCTGACAGCTCAACTACTAATATATTGAGTTCAAGGCAAAAAAATAATAAAAGTTTAATGAGTAGATCAAAATAACATTTAGGCATAAACCAGTGAGATTCTCATAGTAGGATAATCTTGAGCCAAAATCCAATCTGTTTAAGATGTCATGGTATATGCACATAATTTTAATACAGAAAATGCAGCAAATCCTTTCATTTCAAATACAAACACAAGACTGCTTTTAAAATAATATATCAGGGTTATGATAATGTCATTTAGACATAAAGTCTATGCAGTTTTGTTAATAGAACTAACTAAAATACAAGGTAATTAACTAAAATGCTAAATTCAGCAGTTGTTTCAGTGCATATTGTCCAGTATGTTTCATAATTTTGCTGTCCAGGTTCGTCACAGTAACAGTCGGAGCCAAACCAGTTGTCTGCTAATGTGTTGCATTTATACAAGAAAGTTACCTTTAAAAGAATGATGGGTAACGTTGCAAAACTGCCTTGTAACAGAGCGAAAAGCATGCCTACCTTCTTTCAGCTAGCTGACTGGTGAGGCACAGCCACTAGTTATTTACCATTTGCGTGTTGTGAATTGGAGCTATATAAACAAAATTTAATTGAACTGAATAAAAATAAAATTTAAAAAATTATTAATATTTCATTCTTGTTCAAAGATTCTACTTAAGGGTACTAATCTGGGACAAATCAAAAGACAACAACACACTATGGAAACAAAACAAAAATAAACAATAGCTGGTCTGACCCATTATGCGCCTTTATAGAACTGAATACACAGTAACCATTAAATAAAACCATATTATGGCAGTAAAACCACTTGAGAAAGTTTAAGAATATTAATTTGTTTAAAAATCCCCTGGTGAAATATTATTATTATATTATGTGCATGAAGCATTTTCTATGAATATATTGTACGACTTGACTTGAACGCACCATGGAGTTTATATTTCAAACAGCGTTCTTTTTATTTATTTATTTTTCTTTCTTTTCTTTGGTCAAGACAGTCGTGAAAATTAATAAACCTTTCCCACATAACAATAAAGACAGCAATACCCACAACTGTTAAGCCATTTTGGATAAAACTGGCCAAACCGGAAGTAGTACCTGGACATATAAAAACAAAAGCAGCTGAACTGAACAGCTTTTGTTTTTGTCTTGAAAATAACACAAACGCCGTGAAGAATAAAAAAAAAATTTATATGCCACTGACTGGACACCATTCCGTTATTTTATATTAGTTAGCTCCGATAAAATAAACAAATGGCGCTCACAGTTTGGCCACTTGACAAACACGCGCAGGCAGATGGGGGTGGGGGATACCAAATCAATCATAAACAATCTTACCTCGAACTTTTCTTCATCTGACTTTCATATAAATAAGCCCCGGTGTTCAGAGACATTTTATAATTTATTAAACCTCAAACTGTAACGTTAAAGCTACAAAGTCTTGACCTGTGAGCACTGTGCTTCCGCTGAACGGGCAGAACGTTAATTAACGACCTGATCCACCTGCGCATTTTCTGACCCTTCCAGAACCGCCCGGGCTAAAGCAAAAAAAAAAAAAAAAAAAAAAAAAAAACGGCATTAAAACCGTTTAAGGGCAACACAAAACAAAACAAAAAGAGGTTTTCACGATAACAATTATTGCAACATAGCCTTAAACTGAACAGCATTATTGTTCAATACGTAAGTATTTAGTCAGGAGTCCTACAATTTTATTTTTCATCTCAAACTTTCATTTATTTTCAGAACTCAAAATTGTGGATTGCGTCCAACAGTGTGAACATGCTGCACAAAATATTTGCTTAAAAAGTATAAAAAGTTATCAAATCGGCTTTTCAAACTAAAGCTTGCAGACACTCAACCAAATAAAAGTCTTGACATTTCATTCACTTAGTAAATTCATGTAACTAAATCAGAGAACGGGATCAAGTTGGCCCTTCAATATAATGCCTTTTTTTTCAACAGCAGATTAATACAAATTTAGGCGCCCCACTTCTAATTCAACAAAAACATTTATTTAAAAAAAAAAAATGTACCGGTATATCGGTTCAACAAAAAGTGCTTAATTTAGATCTCAGAGTATCTTTGCGATATTGGGAATCTAGCTTTTTGGAAGCAAGCTGACTGCATTTAAATGGCTTCCCCTGCAGTTAAGGTCAATCTTCTTGTTTTAAAAACAACAGGTTTTATTGGTCAATTTTAGGGCAAACGCAACAGGAATACAATTATAGTGGCAAACTTTGTATTTTATAAGCAAATACATAGAAGCTTGTACAAAGTGTACTTGAGTCAAAGACCCCTTCTTCAGTTGATTAATCTGCAAAAGTTGCTTTGCTCTTTAACTCGCCATTGATTTGAATTTATAGGTCAGGTCTATGTTTATTTATTACTGTCTGGTCTTTGTGTGAAAGTCGGAGGGCATCTCCTGGTGTCATCTGAAGGACGAAATGTGGAGACAAACCAGCAAACCTATTGGGTTCATTAAATTATTCAATAAAAGGGAGAGCGCTAAGTCAACAGTCTGCGGTTGTCAATTATCAGATAAGTTTCAAAGCGAAGCAAATCAATGGCTCTGCAATCTACAGTGACAACAGTCATTCCATAAAAGGTCAGAAATGTGCGCCCCAAGTCGTCTTGTTCATGTTTAGATCAAACATCCTTGGATTAGATTGTACCAGGAATTAGTTTTCATTATAAGAACAGGATGGTATCTGTGTTCTGCTTGATCCAAAATGAATGCTACTGAAGGACACAAAGTGGGGTTCTCAAAATCAAACGGCACATTTTTCAAACCCTATAGTATATCCATACATTCATTTATTGACCATTAAGCCGTCTGCTTAATAAGTATAGACTTGTTTTGTTCCAATCGGTTTGACAATGTCCATTTTTTGAAGAGTTTCATTGTTAAAACATTTTTCCTGTTGGTTAGGATGTGCAATTAGCAGTGTTCTTTTTTCTAGCCAAAGTCTTAATCTTTGCTCCAGCAGCTATACAAAGGGAAACCAATATGCAACCGTGAGAAAAGAATGTATTCACCTTTTTTTACCATGATTAGCATGTTGGAAAATTTCCTTAGTAAGAGTTTGGGAAGTGGTGTCAGAGCCTGCCTGTCTTGACAAAAGTTTGCTAAGGTGCTGCAAGACAACCGAGGATTATGAGGAGAGTTTTGTCTTTCCCCTGTGTAACATTCCTTTAAGTCTAGTTTTTGTCTTAGTTTCTCTTTTTATGTTCAAAGACAATCGGAAAAATGTGGAATGCAGAGATAGTCCCTCTTTACTTTATTGTGATACCCCTAAAGAAAATTATTCAAAGCGGGTTACTTGCAGAATTCCTCTTTTCAGTAAATAGGTGTGATTTAATCTCAGTTCTGGATGGGTTTGCAGATCAGTTGCGAAATAAAACTGATATTTTCTGAGCTGGATAAGAAGAGCGCTAATCAGAGTAGCAACCAAGAGCCCCTGTTAACTCTGGAGGAGCTGCAGCCATCCACAGCTCTATCGACAAAAACACTCGACAAATTGCTTTGTCATGAAGAATTTGCTGCAGCAGACGTCCATGGAAAGGACTACTTTCCCAAAGACAGTGACCCTAAAAATAAAGTTTTGCAAGGGACAGAATTTGCATAACAGTGCATAACAGTATATAAAATAGACTCTAATAGTGCTGTAGTGGCTCGAGGTTGATGGTCTAAGTTGTTCAGTGCAAAGGGAGAGCCTAGTACTTAGAGTATTACGTGTTCATCCTGCAGGTTCTGGGTTCGACTCCCACAGACAGCTACTCTGGGTCCCTGAGCAAGACCCCAGAATGCCCTCCAGGCGCTGCACAGCGGCAGCCCACTGCTCCCTAAGGGGTGTGTGAAATGCAGAAGAGCAATTTCAATGGAATGCATGTTGCAATGACAAATAAAGATTAGTATTATTAAAATCCTGCGTGTGGCCCTCTTACAACCTTGGGTTGGGTCAGAAACTGTGCTAGCTTTGCAGTTTAAAGAGGACGCTATCTCGGCGCTCGGCTCTCGTAAAAAAAAAAAAACGACTGACCAATCCGACTTCCTTTTTTGTCGTGCAAATGAGATGATGACTTAAGCATGAATGGCTTTGATGAAGCGTTTTTAATGCAGTCAAGTGGGCTGCAGGGATGTGTGTGGGAGCCTGTCTCCCGATGCCAGCTGGCACAGCGTTACTTCGGTGGCTTCCCTCGTCCTCCTGAAGCAGTGTCTGTGCGGATGTGTGCGCCCACACATAACCCCGCATCACACCCCTGTGTTTAGAATTAACTCAGTGAACCCCTTTAAACACAGCTGTACGCGCTCTATCTGGGGCCTGTGGGGGACACGGGGATGGCCCCCCACAGTCGCACTCTGTTCCTGTGGGTCTTCCCTCTTGCACACATCAACCGTCACACACAAAACGGGCATTCTGTTTCAATGTACCTTCCCCCGTACACACATGTGCTCCCTGCTGTAATTTACAACTCATTGCTATCCCACGGATTATGATATGTATGAGCTGCCGACGGTAATGCCACATTTAGTGCGTCCGTCTTCATAAAAGCGTCTTCTTTTCCTTGCTGAAGCTTTCGCCCCGGCTGGTTGAAATCACGCCGAAAAAACCACGCGAGCCAGCTTCACGCGAAGCCACTTGATTTTGTGGGAACTCCATTAGCGTGTCTCTAAACGAATAAAGTTTATGCGCTATCTGGACGACGGCGAATGAGACCGATATCCCGTCGATTTAGAGCGTAAATAGCTTTTCGGTCGTCTGTCTACGCTGGGAGTTACTGGATGGTGAATTGCATTGAAGCTGACAATTCTAAAATAAATAAATAAATAAAAAAAATCTGGGACGTGTGCATTAGCCTGTGCATAACAATAGGTGAACGGGTGTTTTGAATGTGTCACCCAGTCATATAATTAGTTCGTTTGCATATTGATGGCTCACTGCTGTCTGTGTAAATATGTGCGTGTTGCAGGTCTATCCCATAATGTCGCCTGAGTGTTTATTCATCCATGTATCACCAGCCTCCCCATCAAGCTAGCAGCTGCCTGTCTATCTGTCCATAAAGCTGTGCCCACGTGTGTGTGTGAGTGTGTGTGTGTGTGTGTGTGTGTGTGTGTGTGTGTGTGTGTGTGTGTGTGTGTGTGTGTGTGTGCGTGTGTGTGTGTGTGTGTGTGTGTGTGTGTGTGCATAGACAGTCCAGACCACGGCCAGGTGATTCAATGTTTTGCCAGCTATTTCTCCAGAGGGCCAATCTCATGTCCACGGAGATCCAGACAAAGCCGTCCTGACCGTGCCTCGTCTTCTCCCCGCAGAATTGAACGCCTCCATTGGGACGTATTCTGCAGACGGTGGGGGCCACAGCAACCAGAGATGAAATGATAAGACAGTGGTTAGCAAGAGTCTCGAGCTTATTCTTGTCACTCTCCCAAGGCATCAAAGTTGGGGTGACATAAATAAACTGTAAATTACATACTATGTTACATAATAGGTTAGGTGGCGGTTTGAGTTGTGGGAGGGTCTCATCTATGACAGCGTGAATGACAGGATGTGAGTTTTTATTCTTAAAAATGCGTGCTCAAGAGATGTTGGACTGATGCTAATATTGAAAATTAAAATGCATCCCAGTGGTTATTACGATCCAAAAGGATGTTCCTTCACTCTGCTGGTGTCTCGTTTTGTTCTTTGTAATCTGGGAAGCCTTTGCTTTCAAAGTCCATAGACTTTTATGTCAAGGTCTATGAGTTTGATATGTTTCTCCTTTTTATTTGTTTTAATGCTACCGTGAAATACATTTTCTGCCGTTTGATACAGGGTTGGTTCTCTTTTGTTTAGTTTCATTAGTTACTCCTTACTTTGTCTGGTTATTGGATTTTTTATTTTTTGTCATTTTAAAACCGAAAATGTTGTGTATTTCTGTTCAAATATGTACTCAGTTGACAAGTAGAAGGTTTGTCAAATATTTTGGCAAATAAAAAGCATGATGTGCCCCCTCTTTAACCCTCACTTAATTAATCCTATACAACCAACTGCCTTCAGAAGTCTTGTAGTTAATGATTAGGAGTCCACTTGTGACGCTTTTATTTTGGCGAGAATGGGGAAGCTGGACAGAGTTGATGAGAAGATGGGTGGAGCTAAATAAATCAAGCCTGTGTATGAGGGTGGCAAGTCCAGGAATGATTTTTTTTTTCCATTCTGTATTTTTTGCCAAATATTCTACACTCTGACAGATTTTAATGGGATTTCTTTAACACAATATTTTGTCTTGCCATAGCTTCTCTGTTGGATAATGGTGTGGACTTTGACTGGGCCATTGAATGCATCATTATGGTTGGACCTGAACTATTTCATCATAGCTCAAGTTGTGTTTCTAGGGTCATTCTCCTGTTGGAAGGTGTCTCCGTCTCAAGTTCCCAACCTTCAACAGGTTTTCTTCCAGGATTTCCCTTTATGCTGTAATATAAATGAACAAAGTGACTCATGCTTTTTCATTACAATCCAGTACAGGCCCAGTTTTTCCCCATTTTCGTTTTCTTATTTTACAAGTATTTTGTCTTTATTTGTTCCTGTGAGGTTCGCTTCATCGTTTTCTACCTTTCTACACCACTGGCTTTTTGTTTTGGGACGTCTGGACAACCTGCCGCAGCCGCATGTATAGTTTTGTCTGCAAGTAAATCAACTTTTACATTTACTTCATCCATCTGCTTCCTGACTCGGGGGTTTTCACTTGGCTCTTTCAACCTTAACAAATTTGCATGGGGGAAAACAAATCCTAAGAGTGTGAAATCCAAGACAGCTGGGCCAAAACCATTCGAAACAGAGGCAGCGAGGCAGTTCCAGAGACTAAAAGCGACAGATTACTCCTTGCTTGATTTGTCCTGTAAAACTCCTCTCTGACATCAACAAAATGAAAACATCAGTTTCATCTCTTTAACAAAGCACTGGAGACAGAGGAAGACCGGCTCGGATAGTCAAGTGTGAGAATGTGCTTGTATTTCTTTCATCTATCCTCCGTGTTTTTACCACACGAGGAACCGCACGCATAAGGCAGTCAGCAGTTCCGGGAATCCACTGCTGTGGTTAGTACAAATGATCATCTATCAGCAGTATCCTACAACAGCTTGACCAGAAGCTTTCAGCATAGCTTTGGCTGCATATTACACATCACCACATTTCCTTTCTCTCTCCTGTTGGAGTGCACTCACAGACTAATGATTTTTGATTCATTGTTTTTGCATCCCACATTCAAAATGGTATTTTTTTTTTCTTGGGTCCAGGTTTTAAAGCGATCACATCTTGAGGTTTACATCTAGCATCCTTATGTCTAGGTGAATATTTAGGGGCAGCTTCTTGACACAGTCCAGTGAAATCCCGTGAGAAATGATCAAATTAAAAATGTGGTTCAACTGTGAATCAACTTGAGTGAGACAACATTTTATTTGGTTTGGGAAATGGATCAGTTCAAGCACAATGTTAGATGCACAATCGCAGTGCATTCAGATGATGCTGTCATAAGTACTTTTTCAAAATGACCTCTAAGCAGGTAAGATTATTTTTCATTAAGCCCACATTTGGGTGCTAATCTTGTAATATTCTAATCCAAAAAGTCATGTTTTCATTAGCTAGTTATATTAGCAGAAAATAACATCTTAAAAACATCCGTCTGTGTTTAATTAATGTATAGAAAGTGTTTCCCATAGTGAATTGACTCATTCAATAAATTAACTTTTCAACAATATTCTAATTTATTCAACATGACACATGTATATGTGCAGAAAGGGTGTATGAAAACACATATCCAGGCGCGATGTTAGATCAGAAAGTGCGATTAATTTCACGTTTGATCTTTCAAAGCAACAGTTTTGCAGTGTTGGGGAAAAACAAGACAACTTCTGAACAGAAAATTGTTGCATAATGCAGACATTTCAGTGGTTTTATCACACCTAAATTACTGCGTACATGTTTGGGTTAGCACATACAATAGCACACTACAGCAACTGTACATATTACAAAAACATAGCAATAGGGATAGTTTGGTTATCTGTAGTTAAGCATGTTAAAATTCATGGATTTAGTCCAATTTTGGTCAAATAATGTTCAGAGCCGTAAATAATGTGTTACCAGAACACGGTGGGTGGGCTTTATCAGGCATTTATCTCCTGCAAGTCTTTCCAACATGAATCTGGATTTCTTAAAAGTTATATTTACTCTTTGTAAGGCTGTGTTTTATGTTTCTTATAAGTTCTTGCTTATATGTTCGAAGCGAAAAATTTGTTTATTCGTCATTTCTGTGGGGCACAGAAAACCTCGGCTCTGATCACTACTCAAGAGTTGCTTTCCTTCAGGGTCACTTGAAAATATTCCGATAGACCTTCTAGATTTAGACACAACAGCCTCTGATTCCATACCCGTGGCATGCCGTATTCATCAACATATCAACGTCCTCAATGTGCTATGATGAAAGAATCCAACTAACTGAACCCAAAGCAACAGCCGTTCGGTCTCTGACTGACCTTCGGCTGAAACACCAGCTGCTGTGCCCTCTAGAGATCTGTATCAGCTATGATGAGAAATTTCTGATAAAAAAAGAGAAGTTTCATGAACATGGGTTTTGAAGCCTCTTCTCCGATATTACCAACAAGTACACATAAGGAAGGACCCCAATTCTCTCTTTATTGGTAGTCTGGTGGCTCCAAATTTGGAATCTTAATCCTTATCAAATACTATTAAGTATTCTGAGCCTTGCTAGACACTCTCAATGTAATAGCTCTGCAGCTGGAGGCCTGATAATTCACCCAACAACAAGAATGGTTTTAAAAGGTTTGCGAAACTGGTGTAACAAAAAGGTAAGTGGCTGAGACCAACTCAGTAGGATATAAAGTGCATTAAATAAAAGCCACTAACTGTTTCAGAAGCCGGGAGATTGCATTGGTCCTGATAGGTGGATCCAAGAGCTCCGTTTGGGTGATCTGAATCACTGAATGAATGATCTGCTTCAGGCAGGTTGGGTGTGGGGCAGAGAGAAAGACAGAGACACGATAAGGCACACATCAGGCAGAGGTTTCTGAAAGGGGCAGAGGCACACAGGTTTGGTCGTGAGATGGTTCAGGTTTTTGATGTCCAAAAAATTCGAGGCCAATAGGAGAGTCCGACAGGGGCAAGGCAAACAGGCAGGAATCCATAGAACGATATCAGGTAGGCACTCAAAGAATGCTGGATGGGTTTCTCTCACTATAGTTTTCAAGCATCTGGCAGAGATTGGCTGTGAGAAGCAGGAATATATAGGCAGATCCACAGGTGCGGCTCCTCAGAGTTACTGAGCTCAGTGCAGGTGGTGCTGCCCAAACAATTAGTGGAACTGAGCACAGGAGAGCAACACAGCCAGTGAAAACGAACAAGAATGTGCATGGTAGCAGAAGCATTACACTCAAGTCTGTCATTAATGAGCATTCGCTGCTTTTACACGCAGACTGATCAACATCAAGATGTAACGATGGCCGACAAACCTCCAGCTAAGCCCAAAATTGTTTATACCCCTAGTAAATGTAGGTTTAAAATAATCTTTTAAATTAACTGATAAATTATTAAATATATTTAATAATATATTTGATAATTGAGAGGATATCTATCATTTATGACATTGTTTTTTGTTTTGCTTAGTCTATTTCTTTCATGTGAATTTTTTTTATTATTATTATTTCGAATCAGAAACAAACATGTTGTTTGAATGCAAAACATTTGAACTTTAAAGCTGCAATGGGCATAAATAACATTAGGCTATACTGTGAGTATAACCATATAGAACTCTAATGGAGAGTCCTAAGTTCACAGTATTATGTAATTAAACAGAAAAGGTCAACCTAGCCTTCAAAATAAGGTATCCAACAGAGAAATGAAACCAACTCTAAAGCAAAAATTACAGGACAATTTAAACATTTTAGGCATTGTTCTCCTGCATCCATAAATTCTGTCTTTTCACATAATACCTGACTGACTCGATGATGGTACCATCAGGTTCTCTGGGAGGGCATCTGTCCTCGGTTTTGGCTCTTGTATCTTCTGTACCACATGTCCTGTATAGTTTGGTGTCGTTGTGTCATGCAGCAAAATGAGCTTGGGTGTACTTTAGCAACCAGCGATGTGTCAAGCAGGCTTCCACTGAACTCTGTTGAAAATGCATTTCATTACAGCTCCATACGTCCTTGACATTAAGTCTTCATTCAGTCCTTAATACATAATGCACTACGAGTGCCATTAACAAGAACAGACAAGAGGAATGGGAAGGCAAAACAACGCATTGCATCCAAATGTTGTTTGCAGCATTAATTGATTGGCCATGGAGGAAGTACATTTACATTTTAAATTGAACATTGTCTTACAAATCAGTCGGAAGAGCATTAAATGCTGTAATTATGCGTGTGTGAATGCGTGTCATAAACACTCAGGGCCATTCCGCTCGGTAAGGAAGTGGTGTATGTGTTACCAAAGCAATGAGTGACAGACTGAATCGCGCACATTTTTCATGGAAGTGTTGAGATTATAGGATGGCATTGGCTATACTTTAATATTGACTGTGACTGCTCTGGCATGGAAACAAAACACTACGTTTGATGCATTTGACTATTTCTTTAACCACCAAGGCTGCACAAGCATGGCAGAAATGTATATTTCTAAATCCTCTAAGAGCAAGATAAGACATCACACATTTTTAATTTACAAAAGATTACATGTAGAAAATGCAGCGAAACACAGACGCACACATGTCTTGGAGATTGCCTGTGTGTAAAACTTTCATCGCTCAAGATGGAGCACTTGTTTACATGTGCAGTCACGGTCACTGAAGAAATCCTCTTTAATGCCTTTGTCCTGCATCCACCCTGCCTTTTATAATCCTTTCATACTGTAGATAAAGTAATACTTTTTAATCCCATTCTGAGATGTTTGTAGAATAAGAAATAAAGGCAAGAGAAACACATATTTCTGTTTATGCCAAAGTCAGAGGGAGCAGCTACCCCAGTCGTTCCAAAGTGACTAACAGCAAGCATTTTTGTTGAATAGAAATCAAGCAAATGGTTTTACTGTTGCAGAAAACTGAGTTGAAAAACAAATTACTTTTGGAAATCAACTTGCAGTAAGAGAAGAGGCGCTGCAGAAAATGGTGGAATAACATTTCAATTTAGAACAGTGTCACAAAAAAAGAGGTGAGAAAACAGCTCCATCAGCGCTCATTCACTGCAGAGGGAATTATGTAAACTAAGCTGGAAAAACACCCCAGAACTATGAAAAACCACAGTGCGGGTTGGTCAGGAACATCTGATTACAACAGGCACGTAGAAACACCTGCACAGATAACACACGTTCATACAAGCAGATGCACTGCATACAAATCGGTGGGCGCCTATTGTCATGATCGGAGATCAGTTCCACGATGTAAAGATGCTTGTAATATTTAGAAAGTGTGGCAGTAAAATAAAGATTCATACTTTTTTTTAACCGGAACTCAAATGAATTACACCATCTGGAGTATTTTCATTGTGTAACGAGAACAAAAGTTAAGATGTTTACTGTACTTTTAAATTTATAAAAAGTTATATGTATTTTTCTATATATTTAATCTTGTAATTCTCTCTCATATTGTGCATTCTAAAAACAGATAGGCTGCATATAGCAAAAGACTACATTGTTGTGTAATTGTCTGACCAACCATACCAGGTTAGGTTTAAACTCAAAAATGGGTTAAAGCGATTTATTATCTAACACTTTTTTTTTATTAACCAGACGAAGGTGTCGAACATTTTGCCAGACAGAGCATGGCAGGACGTCACAAAAGGTCATGTTGAAAACGAGTCTTTGGCAGCCTTGATTCGGTACACAGATGTCAGAAGAAGTATCAGTAATGAAACCAGAACCCTGAGGATAAAACAAGACGGACGAGGGGCGTACATCAATTGGCGGAGATCAGATTACTTAACCAAAACTTTAAGGTCGAGGACAGAAATAATTTCGATGTCCAGAGATCGTCAGCTGGGCAGATGTCAAACCAGGGCAAGGCAGGAGAATCTAGGAAACAGGCAAAGTCGTTAGGAGGAGATTAAACGACAGCAGCGAAAAGACAACAGGACAGCTACAGGCAGTGTAGATAAATTCAATGTTATTTATATAGCGCCAATTCATGAAACATGTCATCTCAAGGCACCTTACAAAGTCAAATTCAATCAGATTATACAGATTGGTCAAAATGTCCTATATAAGGGAACCCAGTTGAGTGCATCAAAGTCCCGACAAGCAGCTTTCACTCCTGGAGAAGCGTAGAGCAGGCAGGAGCTTTCAATAATCTGGCAGAGACTTGAAGGCTGAAGACGCTTAAATAGACTGGATCGCAGGTAAAGGAAATTGTGCTAATTCAAGAGGAGGAGGTGGGTGTGGCAGAGCGGAGAACAGATAGACATCAAACCAGAACACATTTGGGTTGATAACTTTTATTTGAATTGTGTGATTATAAAAACTAAGATAAAAAAAAAAACTTTATTGATAAACAATTGAATTTGGAATCCATCTGTAAATTTAAAGTTGCAGAGGGAAACTGGCTAGTGACTGGTAATGGTCAGTTTTCAACTACACCTGCCTGGTGCCCACCGGTGACAAACTGTGACTATACCATACATTACACTACCATGTTACACATGACCTAGAATCGACTTGCAGATAACAGGAAATCTGATTGAAATATTGAAGTTATTCTGTTTTTTTTTCTTTGGAGCACTCACTTTCTGTCCGTCATGAAAAATGCTGGATTTGGAAAAGCCTTTTGGAAATCTTAGCGTTAAGATAGGGGTATACATACACAATGAAATAGATGAAGAAGAGACATTGTTTACAATTTGTTAAGGCTACCTTCACTAATAACTCAAAAAATGGTAAAGACATCTTAAAATGCCAACTCTGCATTATTTTAATGAATAACACCCTGTTTTATAATGAGTCCTCTCCTTCACACACAGAGTGACATCTTTGTTTTTCATATAACCGTTCACTGCAGCAAGGCTAAAAAATATTTTTGCAATGGTACTCTTACATATTTCTGTCATGCAGTTCTTAAAGAGAATTTTAATGCATTAAATTTGGCATTATCAGAGACCGAAAACTGCTGTCCAAATTTCCAATCAGTGCACCTCTACTCCATGTACAACACAAAAGCAACAACTGTGCTTACATGTAGTTTAAATGCCCTTTTTGGGTCTAAGTGTAAATAGATAACTAGCTTAAGCAAACTTGTTAGCAGGTAAAAAGCTCACGTCACCTGAGGTGAAACACTTTTTCTCTTGTATGAACTAAATTCATCAACACAACTCGCTGGCATTAACATTGGCTTATAGCATCATTTTACAATTTCCTATTTCAACATATAGAAGAAGATCAGCGAAGTCCAATAAGGTTGGTCGTATAGCTCATTCTTGTCTCTTCTCTAGCCCAACAGACTGGGTTTCTATTTTGACTTTTTGACCCAGCCTTCTGTTAAAACTTCCCCACCTCTGTTCAAATAGCCAAACAGATGGGAACGATATATTCCCTATCAGACTATGTGGTGAATTTTACGTTTGATGTAAAATGAATTGCGATGGTAAACAAAGGAAAGCAAAATGACGGAAAAGGTTTTAGATTTAAATACAAAATACAAGGAGCCACATGTATTGTTTTGGTTGCTATCAAAACAAACGCTCTTTCAATAATGTGTCACGATTGTTTTTAGTATGGAGTCCGAGACAACAATTCATCAGACCTAAACATTAAGCTACAGCTCAGCTGTTGTGGAAGTCTTTGTAACAGCTCGATGCTTGTGCATTTTCTATAGTCCATCTCTGCACAAAGCATGCACTATTCCATACCATGCAGACCATGTTCACATTTGTCTTCTGCATAAACACCATGCTCACACAAACAGGCCAAAGACGAAGCGGATGAAGGGGGAGGCTTCAGCAAGCTGACAAGCAGAAGATTAATTCATCTTTCCTAGCCAGTCACTCCCATTCCCTGCCCTCCTCTCGTTTCTTCTTCCAGCCTCATTGTTTTCAATAAAGTGTCAAGACTGGCCATTTTATAATCACATTTGCGACTTGGGATCTGGGATTCAGATGCAATCAATGTCTATTAGAATCACTGTGTTATTGATTGAAAGTGGAGAAATGGTGCGAGCGGGCTCTCCCATATTCATCCTCACGCGTCTTCCTCATTTATATGGAACGTGGATTTAGTGAGTGCAAAGCCGGGTACATTCCTGTGTACAAGTTCCTGGCGCTTCAGCCACGGTAGCCGCGGCAGAATGGTAAATGAGACGGAAAAGGCAAAACTAAAAAACATCCACGTACAGAGTCCAGGATGAAAATCACATTTATTTTGCTGTGCATTATCATAAACAAATCTAGAAGCCTACAGGAAGTACAAAGAATGCACTCGACACCTACGACCCCCCCCCCCCCATTAGAAAGGGAATACAGTTATATTTATAAATGCCACCTGTCAATTTACTCCTTTTAAAAGGTATCTGAACTGCGCTTTCAAATCCTGAAAATGTATAGTTTAATCAGTAATCCAGATCTTTTTAGAGTAAAAGCATGTTTTAACTATAAGTCATTAAAAAAAGATAGGCTATATAGGCTTTTCAGCAAAATGTCCAAGGTCCAGCATCTTTGCCAATGCCCTTATTAAAGGTTGTTTAAGCCTTAATGTTGAAAAGTACACCGTTTTTAGAGGAATTTAAGCAGCCTCCAAGACTACATATTTCCCGGGGATGTCTGGGCGTTTTCCAGCAAGACAGTGGTTTTAAAGCAATGTCTGTCAGCCAGAGCAAAGGAAGCATGTCCAAAAGGAGGCAATTACAGAACCGCGTCACACCATCCAGATATTGCTTCTTTATCTTACATCTGTGCTCTGTTTGCTGAAATAATATCCCAACCTTTTAAGGTATTTGTGGATTTCTGTGAGGAATGGGGAAGGGTGGGGGTTTGGGGGGAGGAAGCAAACACAAACACGAAGCTTTGTTAACAGATTGCTTGATCATGACTCACCAAACAATAAATCTGCAGGCACCCTAGAATTTAGTTCTCCAGCAAGGCAGTTTATTTGGGGACACGACGAAGAGCGAGGCTCAGAGTGGACAGCCATCGGGCCGCACCAGTCGGGGTGAGAAGAGACGGGAAGTATCGGATGTTTGATCCATTTGGTTTCACTCGGAGGAATGGTGCGCTTCAGCAGATGTGGCCATTACTTAGTGAAGGACTTAACAACTGCAAGCACTTATCTAAAAGGTTTAGTGCGCCATTTAAGAAGAGTAAAATGAGCAATATAAAGTTTACTTTGAACTTCTAAGGACCATAAGAAGATATATTTCTACATTTTATGTGGCAGCTTCTTCTTGCACGTCGTTTCAATTAAGAGGATACGCTGCGGTTTATGCTCTCTTAAGATAACGGTTTTAAGGTAGAAACTCAAGAGAATGTGGAAATTTGGATAGTTAAAGGTTACCACTGTTCTTTTTTCCCCAGGCGGTTTATTCACAAAAAAACCCAAAAAAACAAGAAATAGCGGAACAAGTTTGAAATTAAGGCTGGACGATGTAGAAAAAAAGCATATCAATAAAATAGAAATTATATTGATTGATGTCGATAATTATCAACAAATTCAAAACATATATTTTAAGTGCAGCCCTGACCATTTTATGCTGTTGCTTAGCGACCTGTTTTTAGATCAACAACACACAAACACTGAATTGAAACTCAACCCTTTACTCAACTTTATACCTAAATTGCAAGTTTTTAGAAATGAACACAATGCCACATTGCCAGACAGGGCACACAAAAAAGAAATAAAGAAAGAAAAAAGGAAAAGAACACATGCTCTCTCCGTTCATGGGACTGCGTTTGTGATTGGTTGGGAGGATGTAAGTATTAGTAGGAAGTTGTAGTATTAACCTACATGATTGGCTAGAATGCAAAAAGAAGGATAACTGTTCTTTTATTTAACTTTTTATTGACCCTTTTTTTCCTATCGATCTATATATATTGTTATTGGATTATCGTCCGGCCCTATTTGAAAATACAGTTGATATACTCCAATTTGCAAAGGGTCAAATTTGTGCACACAAGCTCACATATTTACAACCACCACCACCAATGATATTTGGACAAAATGTAGATAAATTACAGACCTTTGGACAGTCATCAGCAAGCTACTGGCATACTCCTGGCAGGATATTAAGCACTCTTCTCACCAGAACTGGTACAAATTTGTTCAAATTGATTGGTTTTCTGCCACAGACCTACGTAGCTTTGCCTCCTAGTCCGTAAATTTTCAATAGGGTTCATGTTGAGGCCATTCCAGGAGCTTAATGTCCCCCTGCCTTATCCGTTCTAAAAACATTATTGATGAATGTTTGGGATCCTTCTCCCGCCGGAAAACTCAGCTGGGTCCAAGTTTCAATCATCTGCTAATTTGAGGTGAAACTGAAACTCCATACATTTTATAGAACATGTCAGCACTACAGCATGATGCTACCAACACTATGCCTGACAGCAGACAGAATGCTCTTAGATGTTAAGGCCTCACAATGAGCCAAATAACTCACCGTTTGTCTCTTCTGACCATGGATCCTTTCTCCAGATTTTTGAGCAGGCGGTACAGTTAGAACCCTTTTAAGTCCATTTTTTTACATTCAAGGCATTTCACCGCAGTGACAAAGGTGTTACATCATCTTCTGACTTTTGATATGTGTGAGGCTTGGTATTTCTTTGGTGGTGTTTGAAGGTCCCAATCAATGTTCTTTCATCAAAGGGCGACAGTTTGGGTCAGGCGGCTGAAACCTGGACATAACTGGCTTTTTCAGTAGGATGATGATCCCAAGTGTAAATCAAAACTGGCTTATGGAGGAAGATTGAAAGCATATGTAGTTTAGAGATTGTATGCATATTTCTGACCCCTAATTTTTTGGGGGGTTATGAGTCCACCCTGGAAAACAAATGGACTACATCAATTAAATCAGCAGGAAATTCATACAGTGATGATCAATGCAAACCTCTGACTTCAGAAAGTCTGTAAAAACCCAAACGCTGCCCTAACCTTCACAGAACGACGCCACGGCACAGAACTTAGGCACTGACGCTCCAAATACCCACCCTCTCTTAAGGTTACTACTGTAAGTCTGGGAGTAAGGTGACTCAGAGACTGCTTTCAGATATAAAAAGGCAGAAAACTGCATGTGTTTTCTTCTTTCTCCGGGTGTAAGTGTTGAGAAGTCCCAGGACAACTCATTAACGTTGCAGCCCTCCAATAGGAGAACGGGGAAAGCTGGGCAGAGCACTGCAGTCCGCACTCAGCATGCCAGTCACACACAGGGGTGTGTGTCTGAATGTGTAGGAGAAAATGAGCAAAAACAAAATACTCTTCGAAATGAGCGCGTTCTTTTCTTTTGCCTCTTCTTCGTGTTCTCATACCCTCCAAACACACAAATGTAGTGACCGCCACAAAAAGACCCCCACATAGAACTTGCAAAGGCTGATGTGGATATATGTTCTCCACGGTCAATGATGACAAGACCTGAGGGGGGGGAAAAAAGGCAGAAATTCAGCCAAAGAAAACAAACAGGCATTGTTCAGAGACACACACTCCCCTTCTTAACGGGAAATGGCTTATTGACTGCGGACCGGTGTGTGTGAGGCTACTGTTTTAGTTACTGCACGCTCTTGTGCACAGTCTGCTCAATAAAATAATTGAATCCCGATCTCTGCTGAAGCATATAAAAAAAAAATTAAAAAAAATCCACACTCACAATAACAGGTAGTGACGGACAGAGAAATCTGCGGGAATACATTTGCTGTGATCACTCATAAGATTTGTGTTTTGCAAATGGAAATGAACCATAAGATTATGTTTGATTTCTGTCTTGGGGTGAAATGTGTTTCCCGTGAAATGAATTTGCGGAAATGATTTTTGAAAAGACTGGAAAAGCCAAGGTTTTAATGAGCGCTTGTTTGATTTGGGAATAGGAAACTGCTAGATTGCTGCCCGCGCGCTGTTTCGTTCTGCATCGATAACGTGCGCGGGTGTAAACGTGCGCGCGTGTCGTTTCTTTTCCTTCCCTCCACTCTCCTTTAGCTTTTTTTTTTTTTTTTTTCTCCATCCTCATTCCTGTCTTGTGTTGCGCTTTGTTTGCTCTAACCTTCATTCATAATTAGGCCCGGCTAAACACGAGGAAGAAAATGAAATCTAAACAAACTAGTGACAGTGATAAAGGGCAAATGAAGGGGAGATGGTGTGCATCCTTTGTGTAGCCTTCCTTCTCCAACACTCTCCTTCCAGGTCGATGAGCCCGGGGTGGAAAAAAAAAAAAAAAGAAAGCCACTAAAAAGGAAAATGGGTTTTGTTCCTCCATCTTTTCCCAACTTCGCAATGATCGATAATCAATCCCTAATCTTTTTCATCTGTCTCACCTTTTCACTTGCTCCTTCTCAAGCTTTATCCTCTTTTCTTTCAAGCCCCGTGTGTCACCAGGTAAGATACCGGTTCTGTAGAAAGGGGATACACACACACACAAGCCCATGCATGGTTAAATTAAAGTAGCCACAGTGATGAACTTGACGACCTTTCCTGCTTCTTGTCCAATGACCGCTGACGATAGGTACCAGCTCCTTGTGACCCTGCACAGAGAAAGGATATAAATGATGGATAACCACAGCGTACAACTCTCACAGGTTTTAACAAGCAAACAAAACCCAACTTACAAATGTCGTTCCACATGTTTTCAAATATTCCTTTTATTGGCCATAGTGGATAAATACTCCCCTGCTGTAGCCCCCATCTTTAAGTGGTGTAACCTCTTTGCTGTTAGGTTTTTGGAAAAACCTTTTGTTACCTTGATAATCTTCATAATGAAGAAAAATAAGAAGTCAAAGCAGGAAAAAAAGTCAACAAAAAGCAAACCCAAAAGGTAAAGTTTTGTCGGTTTTTATCTTTTATTATATGTCCTCTAAAGAATACACATTTGCACTTAGTGTCGGTACGCTGAGTGCTTGAGAACAAAGTCAAATTCCTTATTTGCGCACACATTGTTGGCCAATAAAGATGGTTCTGGTTCGATGATTAAAATGAGAATCAGATTTTATTTCTCTCACAGCACAGCACCTATAAGCTGTTCGTCACCGCTTTCTTATGTTATGTTGAGCTTGTACATCTATTATCATGGCATGATATTAAAATTACTCTGATGATCTGAAACATTTAAGCGTGACAAAAAGCCCAAACATTCCCCAGATATGATTTGATGGCAGTGTATTTGTTTTTGCAGTGGTTTTAGATTTAGACTATAGGAATACGCTGCCATCAGTTAGCATTACTGCAAAAGCAGAAAGCACCTTTTTTAACCAAAGGACCGCAAGAGCCAAATCTATTGCCTTTAAAATACATTGGAATCTAAACAAAAAGTGATACACAATGTCGAGATGTGCTTTTCATGTGAACTGAAATGTTGGTGTTAATGCCAGATCTGGCTACACTGCGTAAGTAAAGCAAAACCCTTTCGTCAATGCCTCCCTCGCTCTGCTGGAAACCACCGCCACATATGAACCTTTTATGGGAGCTTCAAGGTCTGCCACTCAAATCTAGAAGCAATAAATCTACTTTTCTTTTACCTTCATGTACCTTCACAAGTGGCTGCTTTAGGAAATGTTAATTTTTCCCATGCTGACATGATAAAAGACAGAAGCGAATGTTAGGGATCAGTGGTTTAAGATAAGGAAAAAAACAAGATGAGAGAAAAGGGAATAGAAAGCGAGGTTAGTAGAGATCAAATGATGTTTATTCTGGCTGCTTCTGCAGTCATGAGGACCGCTTGCCTGTGATCAAGCTTACCTTTGTGTTAAGGGGCTTTTATTGCCTCTTTTTACTGTGAAAACACGCCTCCAACATATGATGAAATTATTACTTTGCTTTTTCTACAGAGGTGGATAAAAAAACAACAGATCTGAAAAAGAGAATAAGATTAAACAGCAAAAAATTTTTTAAAAAATCTATACACACATACTCACCAAATATTCTAGTTTCCTTTGTAACAAAAACGTTCATGCCAGGTCTGTTCATTAATGAACGTTGGAAAGAAAAAACTAACAAACAAATGCACAGATCTTTTTAGCTTTTATTATCATTGGAAATTAAAAACAGTCGGTGTGCTGATTAAATAAGGAGATACCACCGTTTGCGTGCAATAATTTGATATAGAGTGGCAACAGGTGATACCAGCTTCCCTGTTAGGAAAATGATTAAAACGCATCTGTCTTTATAGGCCACCCCTGTGTCTGTGTGTTGGTCGGTGGTAAAGGAAGAGGTTGGGCTCAGTGGTTAAATAAAGAATTGCCTCCTCACAGATCTCCTTTGTTTTTGCTTTTGTTTTCTCTCTTAAACGTTTTAGATCAAACAAAAATTAAAATATAGATAACTTAAGTGATTGTGGGTTTTATTTAACAAGGGACAGACTTATTGAAACCAACCTGGTGCAATGTGAAAAGTGATCACTCCTGTTATCGTATCCTGATTTGACTTTTGGTATCTGGTTCCAGTCAGACCGGCAGAATCAACTGCATGTGTTGGCTAAAAAGATCTCAAAATAGCAACTTACATGCCCCAATCTAAAGAGCAAGATGAGAAACAAAGTTCCTGACCTAAATCGGTCTGAAAATGGTTACAAAGCCATTTTTTAAGGCCTTAGGACGCCAGCAAACCACAGTGAGAGGCCATTAGACACAAATGCAGAAAACATAGAACAGTGGCAAACTTTACCAGGAGTGGTCGACCTACTAAAACTACTCCAAAAGTACATCAACCACTCATCCAGGAGGCCACAAAAGAATCCAGAGCAACAACTAATGTATTGCAGACCTCACTTGCCTCAGTTAAGGTCAATGTTCATGATTCAACAATAAGAAGCAGACTGGGCAACAAAGGCATCCATGGTGGAGTTCCAAGACCAAAACCTTTTCAGAATTTCAAGACTCAATAATCATTATTGTCACCATGTGTTACAATGGTGAATTTTTGTTTTTTTAGACAGACACCGGCTCAGGCTGAGTATCCTGTTACATGTAATGTAAAACCAACACAACATTTTGGGGGGGAAAGTATTACACCAACAGTGAAATATGGTAGTGTGATGATCTTGGGATGCAACTGGCATAATTAACATAACCAGGTTTTTGGCTAGAATATTGTAAAAGGAAAACGTCCAACCATCAGTTCGAAGCTCATTAGAGCTAAGCAGGATGATCAAGATTTAAAGCACGTGAGCCAACCCTCACTGAGTGAGCAGAAAAATTTCTTGTCAAAATCTGGACTGAGAATCTGTGGCATGACCTGAAACAGCCTATGCGTGCTGGGAAACCTTCCTGTGTGGCTGGATTAAAACAATTCTTTAAAGAAGGTTGCTCCAAAAATCCTTCCAGACTGACATATACGAGTCAATGTTAGCGTTGGAAACAGCATCGTGGCAGCTGATGCTGCTAAAAGTGTCACAATCAGTTAACAGATTTAAGGGGCTGTTGCCTTTTCACACAGACAGGTTGGTTAGGAAAGTATTTTTCTTAAATACGTTCAATTGTCATTCAAAAACTGCTTTTTGTATTTACTCCGGTCATATTTGTCTGGTATTAATGTGTGTCCCTGATGGTAGTATGACCAGAAAAACCTCCAATGGGGAGGAGGTCCAGCCCAAACCACTTCAGCTAACACCTCTCTGTATGGAGGAGCAGAGGCTCTCCTTCAAGATCTTCTGGATGATGGAGCTCCTCACCTTGTCTCTAAGGCAGAGTCCAGACACAGCATGGAGAAGCTTCCCCACAGAATCAACACCTTAGCAGAGGGAAAGGGTTTGAATAACCACACAATCTCAAGGGCTATGCTTTAAAAGCAACAGATATGGTCTCCAAATTTGGCCTCACTAGGTTTGCTGGACTAAGAACGTTTGAACCATTCAAATGATGGTAAACCATTGACATTAGTGAACCTTGTCTGAATTAGGGAGACTGGAGAACCCTCAGAGTGGTAGAGGTGATTGTTAAGGTTGTGGTGATCTTGTCAATAAGCAGCCAGTGGTCTAGTTGCTTGGCTAGCAACAGAAAGCCTCTCCCACATGGCAGCCACCCATGGCAGCCACCCACTGGGAGGAATGGCCAGGTTACAATAGTTTCTGAAATAGTTTAAAAGGTGACAGTTCGGGCTTGATTCTGTTTACTCGACATGTATCGCCTCTCAAAAATACATTGCTCAAAAAAATGTAGTATTTTTTAGTCAGAGTAAAACATTGAGTCAGTTAAACTTCTAGAATAATGATCTGGTCTTTTTAAGTAATAGACGGGGTTGTCAATCAGTATCATGTGTTTTGGTGTTCATGAAATTAACAGGTGCATATAAATTAGCAAAAATGAGACAACTTTTCTGTGGTTTTGCATTTGACCAGGATCAGAAATCATAGAACATACCAACAAAAAATAAGATTTTTTTTCCCCCTTAGTGCATTCACTGTGGATAATAATACTTTTACCAGCTTCAGATGGCAATCTTCAAAAGATCTTTTGCTTTTGTTCTGGGGTTGATGTGTTCATTTCGCACCAAAACATTGGGACACACAAACCATCTCCTTCCTGAAAGGTGTGATGGTTGGGCACCCCCCATGCTGCTTCTAGTTGCAATTAGCCATTTGAACAAATTAACCTGGCAGCTATGGATGTCTGGAAACTAGGATTATTCCATGATGTTGCAAAAAGAAGCAGCAAGTTTGAAGCGTTGTCACAAAATCCATCTATGAGTGTGCCTCTATCAAAATTTGTTAATTAGCCCATTAGAGGCTCCAAAAGCCGTGAAATCATTATCATTTGGGACTTCCCAAGTTATTTAAAGTGATAACAATCTTAGTGTATGTAAAACCAAATAAAGTAGTAAAAATGTCTCCCTTATTATTCTTGGAAAATAGCAACGTTTGCAGGCCTAACCGATCTGAAACGGGACAGATTTAACAGTAAGTTGCAGATTCCTTTATTTAACCAGGTAAAACAAAACTCATTGAGAGTAAAACCTCTTTTCCAAGAGTGACCTTGCCAAGATGGCAGCTCAAATACACATTTGAATACATCACAACATGATAGTATCAGTTTAGAAAGTGTAGTCACAACTTCCAGTCATGTAAAGTTCTCTTTTTGATGTTTTTTAAACGTTTTGTTTTTCCAGGCAGGTCATTTTTAGTAATGTGGTCTTGGTTTTTTCTTATTGAAATTTTTGTTTTCCTTTAAAAAAAACAACTCAAAGGGTGTAAATGCTAATAATAAACAAAATTAGATAAATAGCTACACTACTGCCTGACTATATTTGTATTTTGTATTTATTTTTTATTTCCTCTGGTATGAAATGGATGGAGCGATGGCCTGGTCTGATCAGAGTCTCCATGGGAGTAAGGCATGATGGACAGAAGTCATGCTGATTTAGCTGAGGAAACCATTCCTCACATTTCTCTGAAGAAGAAAGAGCACCTTTTTTTATTTATTTTTTTTCAAAGCAATGACTAAAACCTCAAAATGAAAAGTTGAGAGTGACAATATGTTTGCACCTGCTCCTCGGTCTCACTCCTAAAGATAGACACACATCAATAAACTGAGCAGATTTTCATTCCACCACAAGTGATATAAAGTGAGAGGAAAGGCAAAGAAACCCAGCCTTTTACCTTTTGGCTTTGTTCCTCTGTCTAACATTATTGCTTTTTCAAAAAAAATAAATTTTTCAAATCTATACACTTGAAAATCAAATATTTTATTCATTGGTCTGATTAAGACGAGTAGGGGGTCTGAAGTACTTATGCTCCCTTCTTCCCGAACAGAATTTGATTATTTCCAAGCTGCGAGGCTGCTTTGAGTCTAAAAGCATGGTTAATCAATATATTCTTCCTCTTAAGAAATACCCTAACAAGGATGCATTCTCTGTTTATTCAGAGGGGGGACTTTATTTGCTCTCTTGCACAATATTTTTTCCCTTTTTCCCTCTGTTGTAAACAAATTCAATACATCCGGACAAAAATGTGCACTTTGAGGCATAAAATTGCTTTGAAAAGAAGTATTTGGTGCTTCACAGAGCTTGTTACTGCCATTATTTAATTCAAATAGCACACAGGCATTGATATTACAGAATCCATCATTTTTTTTGCAACACACTTCAAAATATAAACAGGTGCAAAAGTGTGCAGGATTGCCAGAGGAAAGTGTTGTCATGATGACTTTAAAAGGGAGCTTTTCGCAGTTTTTACACGCAAAACAAACATTTTTAAAAGGAGCTTCGAAAATGTTCCCCGTGTTTTGGAAAAATGCAACTTTCAGAGTTTCAAGGGAGCCAGGTTCAATAATGTTTTTTTGTTTTTTTTACGGTGTTTTGCTTTCGTTCATGTTCCCATTCAAACATTAGCTTCAAAAGACTCCTACTGACATGATCCCACCTGTAAGATCGCTCCGCCCATGCGGAAGTGGACCATGGTCAAACTGACGGTGAAGCCCAAGTTTAAATACCCAACTCATACCCAACCTAAAATACATATATTTGTAACTTAAAAAAAGTTACTACAGATTCCAGCAGATGTTTGAAATCCTGTATTAGGAGTTCAAATTTTGTGTCACACTTACTATTAAATGTCGTTTTAACTGATCATAGCTGACTCAACTTAGGCAACCAGATGTTGCAACATACAGATATCCAAACACACACAAACACAGCGTTAATTTAACCAGATAGCATTCAACGTTTCTGAACAAAAATTGTGTTACCTTCGTACAGACTTCTCGGGGATAATGTGTGTCTAAGTCATACTTTCCCCACAGAGAATGTTTAACCATCTTTTTAACGACATCCCTCTGACTGTAATCTATTTGTAATGTCACATTCCAGGATGTTGTCGGAGGGAAATGGGGTAAACATCTGCAGGTAATGGCTGTTTCACTTTGGGACAAATTGCGAATGGTGATTGGTCAGTTACTGGCGAGCCTCCAAGATTGATTGACATGCGGTGTTAAGTAAATTGCCCATTAGCCATTCCCTTTTGTTTGTTTTTTGGGTTCATGGTAGTTGATAGTAGCATATGGCTAGTATGACTGTAGGGAAAGGTCTTGCATTGATGTCCAGAGGTGATGTTTTGAGCCGTCAGGTCTTCGGTAGTCCTTAGTCTGAAGAAGAGCTCAGGTCTCCAGTGTTTCCATCCCTCATAAACAGTTAAAGCCATTGAAATTTACATAGATCATCTAGGTTGGTATGTTCTGATGTGTTACATTTGCCATTTAGTCTGATCTTCTATGAAGAACAACATTGCTGCTGGCTATTGAAACAAATGCACACACATTTCATATCATATGGTGTTTGGATGATTAATGACTTATTACAAAGGGTATTCCCCCTTCTACAGGCCAAATCCTATTTCACCATGTCCCATTATTATTTTCTCTGAGCGCTTTGAATGCTTAAGGTGGGGGAAAGGATATCCAAAATGCTTTTGTGGCACAGACAAAGAGTCAGAGGTTCCATATACCTTAAATGAAGAACTGAAAGCGAATTAATGGTTTACATTAACAGTTTAGAAAACCAACCCGAACGTGAGAAACCAGTACTCACTGTATTTATATATCACTTTTAAAACAACACAAACACAAAACCACATTAATGTCTAAATTGATATATCATGTGCTGCCTTTTGGATAAACTTTGACCATTTTACAACTGATGCTATTATTTAATTGGGGGTAATAGAAAACATTTCATGATATTCTCCAGCACTTTACCATGGCAGCCTTTTGAATTATTATAAAGGGTATTTCTCTTTCCTTAAATGTACGTTTGAGTCTTTTATTTATACTTGAACAAAGTATATTTCGTTTGCCATCGTCAGACAGTAGAACAAGGAAAAACGTACTTTTAAAGGTACTTTTAAAGGAGTCTGTATCGCAATAACACATACAAACCTTAGGATTATTTCTTGGCCCCGGCATGAGTGATGACTAAATTCTACATATTACTGCAGAACACGCGGGTGAGTTTTTAAACGTTGGTGTGCCGCAAATCTAATGACTAAATCTGGTGCAGATAGCTCAGTACCTTGGGTGGTTTTTAAGAGCGCTTGAAAGTTTGGATTTGGGAAAATTAGGAGTAATTTAAATGAAACACTGAAAGTCGGTGTAAGGATTCAGTCAGTTGAAAGAACAACAATGAATGATTAATGGATTTCATTAAAACACCACAGCACAATCATTTCCCCAGGAGCCGAAGATGTCTATTACCCCAAAGCACATGCCATTAGTAAAACTTTGTGGTATCTCACATGGCCTCTTTCATTTGAAGTTGCCAAGAAAAAAATAAATAAAAAGAGCTGCAAGTGTGCTGAAACTGATGCTGCTGATATTGTTATGCATCTGTATAGAAGTATAAGCTCTATATCCTCTACAATTATCCACAAAGGGATGTCTGATCCAGTAGCTATGTAATAATAATAATAATAAGAAGAAGAAGAAGAAGAGAACCATTTGGCTCCTGGCACTGTGTGAGACACAGCTAGAGACAATTCAGGTCACAACATGATGGTCAGGTATGTTTTTCATATCGGAAAATAACCGTCTTATTCAAGCCACGACATTCAGCCTAAGTATTGACCCGACACAAACCTAGAAACACCCTTTTATTGGTCTGATCCCATTACCGTCACTGCCACTTAAACACAGTAAGCTCTTCCCATTGATGAAACATTTCCCATCATGCCCCTGGGCTTCTCCAATGCGTGCAAGCACACTTCTGGGGTCAAACCCAGCTTGATAATCCAATGTCATTCAAACAAAGCGTTAACACAGAACAATATCTGCTCAATCAAAGTCAATATGGGCCCTGGGGCAAGGCGTCGCAGCCATGTTTAGGGGGAAACACTGCAACACCAGCATTAACAATGCCCATGGTAATGAGCTCCGTGGAAAGGTCAAGGCTAAACAAAAGAATTCCTCCCAATAAATATTTAAGAGTGATTAACATTAGCAGTTCTAATGGAGCCATCAGTCTCTGTCTATGAAAGGGTCTTTGATTAGTGCGACACTCAGGATGCGCCACTCCTCTAAAGAGGAACCCAGATGGGAAAAGAGTCACGAAAAATCATACGGGGCGGCTGTTGGAAAAAAAAATGTTATTTTTTGTTCTAAAACTGTTTTGATCAGTTTAATCTCATGAGCTTTCATGTTGCCAGAGCTTTCTCAATTGTATACTTTAAGATGTGCAAAGGAAGCTTAAACTTATACTTAAAGTTAATATCCAAGCAAGTAAAACACCATCGACTAAAAAGCTATAAGAAATTTTCTTCTTGTATTTTATCCATTTATCATTCAGTTTTTTTTTATCCATGTCTACCTTCAAAAATAAAAAATACAAAAAAAAAAAAAAGTTTGGGCCAAGTTTGAATGTTTTTACTACCCTCAAACTAAACCATTCTAACACATGGATGTTGATCTAAACCGTTTCATTGACATTCTGCTTAATCCAGAGATTTCTCCTCCCATCCTTCAATGCAAAACAGCTCAAGCTCAGTTAGATTGGATGGAGAGTGTCTTAAAACCTTATTAGAAATTCTCAATCGCCATCGGATTCAGGTCTAGACCTTGACTAGACCATTCAAAGACATGAAAAATGTTTAGCTCTGGTCGTTTCATAGGGTTTTTTTCAGTTAAATGAAGTCTTTCACAGCTTCAAATATAATTTCCTCTAGGATTGCCCTGTATTTAGCTCTATTGAGCTTCCCGCTAACTCTGAGCAGCTCCTCTGTCTCATTTGAAGAAAACACGATGTGCAGTGTGCAATTCTCACATAATTTTGCATGCAGGCCAAAAACTTCAATTATGGTCCAACATGATGATATAATGAGGTTGAAGCTGTTTTATGAACTGCACACTGCATAACTTTTGCTGTACATGGTTGTTTACCTGGTTAGGACAGTGTCAGCCTGTGGTTCATTCACTAGTCAGGTTGCAAGTGAACTACAGATTGCATTTTGTTTTTACCGTCAACTATTCTTGCATCAGCTCTTTGCCTTTTACTTTGAAACCTGTACAATTTATAAGGTATACCTTGTTTTCCATTTATGTTTTACGAACATGACACAATCTTCATTCTATTCATTACTTCTACTACAGTCCACAGCAGTAATTAAAGAGATCTTTTCAGTGGAGTGTTCTCCATGTACAAAACTACTCACACCTGATTTACTAAAAATGTCTGAGCGGACTCTTTTTGCATCCTAGCACAACTGTAAACAGATAGACACAGTTGCCATACCAACAGCAGGCTCTATAGTAGTTATACTGGGGGGTTGTGAGAGACAAAGCCCTGGAAGAAAAATAAAGGTTCAATAAACAATAAACAATCTTGCATCAGTTTGATCGCATGTTTTGTCTTTCCTTCGTTGTCCTCTTACATTTGACTGTATTATATTTTTCCTTTAAAGACTAATTGTAAAAAGAATAATTTATTTCCAGCCTTAGGCTTCTGCGAGGTCTGTTAATCTTTCATGTGCCATAACAGCACGTGGAAGAATGAATTTCTACCAAAATATCTAGTTAGTAATCTTTCGGATCGGATCATATATATATATATATATATATATATATATATATATATATATATATATATATATATATATATATATATATATATATATATATATATAGAGAGAGAGAGAGAGAGAGAGAGAGAGAGAGAGATATAGATAGATAGATATAGATATATATATATATAGATATACATACATATATATAGACATACATACATATATATATATATATATATATTATAATATATTATATAATATATATAGATAGATTGATATAGATATAGATAAATATATAATATAGATATACATAGTATATCTATGATATACTCACTATCCATATATATATAGATAGATAACATACATATATTATCTTCTATATATATAGTCTAAGATATACATTACATATATAATATATATATATATATATAGATAGACATACATAGACTATATATATAGATATATATATATATATATATATATATATATATATATATATATATATATATATATAGATATATATATATATATATATATATATATATATATATATATATATATATATATATATATATATATATATATATATATATATATATATATATATAGATATATATATATCTATATATATATATATATATATATATATATTATATATATATATATATATATATAGATATAGATAGATAGATAGATATATATATAAATAACTATATATGGTATAATGGTATAACAATGTATACCATTACCTCTAATGGGAACCTAAGTTCAATGCCACAGTGCTAATCCGGTGTTGATTCTGGACTTGCGTCCCCTGGGTGGTACAGATGGGTGTGTGTGTGTGTGTGTGTGTGTGTGTGTGTGTGTGTGTGTGTGTGTGTGTGTGTGTGTGTTTGGGATGACGCCACCGTCCCGATATAACCCAGTCGCAGACACCAAATGGAGATAATCACATCAGGCTGTGTCTGTGTTTTCAGAGCCTCAAATCGTGTTACATAAATAGGACAATGAGGTGTAAAGCATGTTTTAGCTGCCATGTCTGTGTTTTAACGGGGAGCATTTGCATTTGACCCTCCAGGCCACTGCTTACAACATGAGAGCTCACGTTTTGCAAGAGCTGTAGCCGTATTGTAAATAATAAATAACTTTGTGGGTCTCTACTGAGCTTCCGTGTGAGCTTTGCATTGGCAGGTGCGTTTAACCTCCACCGAGTTTAATCACTGCCGCGCCTCATACGGGGATAGGGCGTACAGAGAGATTTCCATCATTACAGAAATAAGCAAGCACATTAATGGGCCCCAGTCACCCCAAGTGAACTGAGCTCATGGACAAATTAAATAGCCCAGGCGCCGGTTGCTCCGCGCCGCATCAGAGGCAAGCCACGGCACAAGTTGTAAGCATAAAGTAATTTAAATCCTCTTCAGAATGTTAAGAAAACAATTTTATACAGTTTTGGGGATTAGTCTAAACTGGCTTCTCGCAGGTCACGGATGGATAGGCTTATGCAGGCCCATGTAACAGGTTTACCCTCCTGCTTAAGTGAGTCTCTGACATGTAGGGAGTTTCTAACCTTCACATGCAAGAATTACTTCTGGAAACCTTTGCTAAGCCTATGATAATGTACAGAATTAATGAATTTAAAGAACTACTTAATAAAAAAACACTATTAGAAAAGGCAGAAAATAATTTAACTTTGGTCTATTTTTATAGCATAAAGAAAAATGACTTTAAAATGCAAATAAGTATTACAAAAATCATAAGCTATCCAGTACAATATGCATTCCTTTTCGGGGATAGTATTGAATTGGTAAGTTCCTAAATACCTGCAGAAATGATGGACATTCTGTAGTATATAGGAGGCTGTATTTTATATATTTGTTCTAATTATTTGCCCCCTTACAGATTTACCAACTCTTAATCTTCTATCATTAGGTTCAATTCAATAATTAGGTTGGAGAAAGTTTTAATTCTTAATCTTCATATTACAGATGCATCATCAAAATCAGCAGCTGAACCTTTTTCTATATCTGATTCTTTTAACTTTCTCCAACATGTTTCTGGACCGACCCACATAAAACAGGCCTACCTTGGTCGTTGTCTTTTTCTCTAGGCCTCGACATTACCAAGGTGTCTGTGGAGGACGCACAGTTGAGTGATCGTAGTTGTGTCTTTGCTGACCTTGAAATTCTCCTCAAGTTAAAAACTCAAACATGCGAAATAACCGAGATTTCTGCCAAGATGTTTGGCAAATTTTCTGCTTTCTGATGTAAATGACTTCTCACCCAGTCCCTTACAAAACAGGAAAAAAAGACCCAACATGTTTTAACAATAAAATACATAAAATCACAAAAATTCAGTTTCCTCCAGGCTTCTCTGTTCGCATCATTTTAGGTTTATAGCAGCTTCTAAATGAAAGTTAACAGGTTAACTTTTTAACATAAAAACAGATTAGTCTTAACATCTATATCTGGTAAGAGTATTCCTCCACAAATACAGAACGCAAAATAAAAACAACAAAGATCGGTCAAACAGACATATTACAGAATATATATATATATATATATATATATATATATATAAATGGCTGCTGCAACCCTCTGACCAATGACCTTGACATGATGGTCAACTTTTGCAAACATGCCTGAAAAAGTTCCAACAAGACCACTTATCCTGAAGCAAAATGGACCATAAATGGTACAACAGGGGTCCTTACATTCACAATTAGTCTGTTATTTTACCCAAACAGCAAAAAAGCAAATCTCACGCAAAGAGCTTTATCTCAGTGCCATGTTTGACATATTAAAAGGTGCAAATCAGAGTGACAACTAAATATTTTAACTATCTGAACAAGACCTTGTATGTATTATACTTTGGCAAAAATGCATTTTTTTAGCTTTTTCACACATTTTTTTCCTTTGTGAGGAAAATTAAAATGTCTTGATTTCTTCTCGTTGGTCAGGAAGGAACGTGCCCTTGTTTTAATGGCATTCATACCGTATGAGAAAAAGCTTTATTTATTATGAACCAGCAGGTCTCTGCGCTCTGCAAACACTTTGGCAAGCTGTTTACAGAACAGGCAGTGTTGGAAGATGGAGTGATGGAAGTTGTAGGAATAAAAATTAACAATGCCCTTGGTGGCGTCCATTGTATTTTTTAACATCACCGGTGAGCCTTGCACACAGCAAGGGCTGATCGATGATGCAATGCAAAAACTGCACATGTGGGGCTGTAGCTGAAAGTCTGGCAACGAGTGCGTGCCCCCCCACCGGTCATAGCAGGAGCGCCATCAGTAACCAGCAGACAAACCTTTTGCACCTCAGTATGTTGTTCAGTTGAAAAAAAAAAAGTTCTATATTTTGAAAAATCACTTCTGTGTCCTTTAAGCAGAAAAAGCCCAATGTCTTTTTTAAAAACAAACGCCATCAAAAACCCATATCATACAGTATATGCAAAGCCAGGCTGTTTGGTGGAATCAGTCGATGCAGCCACAGCAACAGACATGGCGTCAGCATCTCTCAGTTCTTCAAACAGCTTTTTTGAGACATCGCTTGCAAAGTTAACTCCTCTCTGCACAGGGCTGAAGTGCACCGTAACGGCACTTTTTTGAACAAGGTAACAATGCCACCCTTTACTCTTTTGTCGTCCACAATGTCATCAATAACAGGAAGCATGCGTTCTCTTAGCCTCAGCAAAGGGTTGCTGGTTCTTCATCAGTATCCAGGATATTCATGGGGAATCTATTATATTATTGCTCTCTTCTGTTCCCTGCAAAGGCATCCCATAGCTACTTGAAAAGATGCCAGCAGCCCCGTACTTTAGATCTCCGCTCCTTATTGCGTAAACCTTCAGGAAAAGCGTTTCATTATGTTAGTTTTCAACCAATTCCACAAATTTGGGCGTGCCGCTGAATTGACGTGACACCGCCTGTCAATCAATCCTTGAGGCTCGTCATTCACAGACCAATCAGCGATCAAAATTTGTCCCAAAGTGAAACTTCTCTTACCTGCAGGAGCTGGACGCCCTTTAGCTCCAACAACATTGCCGGGACTTTTACATTACAAACCCATCACATTCTGAGGGATTTTGTTAAAAAAAAAAAAAAAATGGTAAAAACGGTTAAACATCGTCAGTGGGGAAAGTACAATTCAGACACTCGTCATCCCAAACATTTAGAGGGTTGACTACAGTGATAGATGGATAAAGGCGGCCACTGTATACAACAGCATATAAGCATGTTCGTCTGTACAAAGCCAACTAGATTTTTGTTCAGAAACATTAGTATGCTTAACGGGTAAATTAAAGGGTGACGCTTATCACTAGGTTTGCTGTGTTTTGTGTTCTGGATATGTGTATGTTGCATACATCGAATCGCTGTCAGCTATGATTCAGTTTCCTGGGCTCTGACTTTTGCAAAAAGAGGCTGATTAAATGCCCCCTTATATCACAGACACAGTCAAATCTGAACGCTAAAAAACACGACAGTTTTAAAACCCACATCTTCCTCCCTTTCTTTAGTAATCCTTTTCAAAGTGCAAACCGACCGTTTCTGGCCAATTGCAAGTGTCAATCCGCTATGTTTCTTTGGAATCTGTTTGCTTTGCAACAATACTTTTCATGCCTTGCACTGTGCAGGTGAGAGCCTATTTTTCCTCCACTTCACAGTCTCTCTGACGTCCGTTAAAATAAGTTGAAGATGCAGGCATGCTATGAGAGAAAATAGCTTGGGTTTGAAACAATGACTCTTTTCAAAAACAGTTGTGTATCTTGGTTGAACATTTAAGGACATTTTAAATAAAAATATTTCTGTGAATCCAGCATCACCATGTACCATCTAGCAGTTACACGCTATTATGTACATGGGTTCAGTTGGTTTAACCGTTAACATGACTGTAACACAATGCATTTAGGTATCTAGAGGTGGCGAAGACAGCCTACCGAAGTTAAACTGAGCATCAGAAAGGAGATTCAAGTGATTTAAGAAATCAAATGGCTGTTAGTGGCAGATGGGCCTAAACTGCTGACCTACTGGGATTTCCACTGCCAACCATCACTCGGGTTTGCAGAAGAATGGCCTGAAAATGAGAAAATATCCAGTGCCAAGCAGTTTTGTGAACAGAAATACCTTCCAAAAACATGGTTAAAAAACAAAACAACTGGACTTCTATTCGGAAGCTGAAAATGTTTCGCTTCCCATCAAGGAAGTTTTCTTAACTCAAAATGTCTGGAGTAGAGTGGAGTTCCAAGCTCTATAGACCTGCAGAGGAGGCCTTGTTAAAGCTTCGATTCACATGTAGATTAAGCTGGAACTGATCGTCCCAACAATGGAGAGTCGTTAGGATCATCGTTTGCCTGGCTCACAGCAGAAATGTTGTGATTACATGCATGGAGGTGTGCATGCTGAAGCAGATGGGCTATTTTTTTTTTTTTGTTGTTTTTCTAGGTTTGTATCGGGCTATTTTTGTCCGCAAAAAAACCCAAAAAAAACAGCTGTTAACCAAAGGAGGCGAACATTCACCATGATTGACAATAAAAATAAGGTGATGAGTCTTGATTTCAGCAGCAACATCCAGGGGGCAAGGTCAGAGTTTGGCGTAAGAACCATGAAACTATAAATCTGTTCTGCTATTTATCATAGCAGAACATTGAGACTGATAGTGGTGGTATACACTGTAAATTGTAAATGGCTTGTACTTGTATAGCTCTTTAAGTCCAACAAACCCAAAGCACTTTACACTACAGTCAGTCATTCACACCGTGACGGCGGTGAGCTGCGTTTGCAGCCACAGCTGCCTTGGGGCAGACTGACAAAAGCCAGGCTGACATACATCGCCGCCACCAGACCTTCTGACCAGCATTGCCTTGCCCAAGGACACAACGACAGAAGGTCAGAGTAGTGCATCTGCCAGTTACAGGATGACCTCCCTGACTTTTCCGCCCCGTGTGGCACAAGAGTCAGGGAGTAGTGAGGATTTCTGTGCACACTTCCATTGGTGCCAACTGAGGGTTGTTTGAATGCCACAGTAGATGTTGACAACGTCCGATTCCTTATGACCACATTGTACTCAAATTCTCATGTCTATGTCCAGCAGAATAATGCTCTGTGCCTAAACTGAAATCACACCCAAATTGGGAAAATTTTTTGACACTGAAGCTGAAGACGTTTCGATTCCCATCCAGGAAGCTTTCTCAGTTCGAAATGTCTGCAGTAGTGTGGAGTTCCCAGCTTCATAGAGCTGCAGGCGAGGCCTCGTTAGAGCTTGGATTTGCATGCAGATTAATCCGAACGTTAATAGGCATCGTGCCGTGATGTCGGGACTTCTGTAAAAACTTAACGCGATAAAACTGAAGCGCGTAATCATATGGATCCTTTGTCAGAGTCTAGGCTTTTTCTTCCTCATTACCAAACTTCTGCTACTCGAGCTGCAGCCTTCGCACCAGACAGGTTTTTTTTTATGCACAGCCTGGAAAAGTGCAAGTAAATAAAGCTGTTCCAATGTGGCGAGTATTGTTACTTTGACACACTTTAAACATGCAATCTGTTGCCTCCATCTCAGTTAAACTGCATAGTAGTACAACTCTTCTATGTTAAGTTTCATACTTCTCCTCTAAGAGTAATTAACATAAGACAAATAAAAAAAATAAAAAAAACTTTTTGCCTCAGACTGGAAAACGTATTGTGCTTTTGAGAAAAAAAAAAAAAACAGAGCATTTCCAAGAGGACCTTCAGCTTTCCAAAGTGAACTTCTGTGTTACCAAGTGGCTTGATTTCTGTGGGTGTGACCGAGCAGCTGTTGGTACGGACGTCAAGGTCATCCTCATCCCCTGGCGGCGGCGCCGTCTCGTCATACGCAGCAGCTCAGGGTCTCATTACCGTTTCCTTTATCTCTGGAGGGAAACCGAGAGTCAAAGCTCTCATTCACTGCATCGCTCCTCTCTTTCCCCTTCCCGCAAACACAGATAGAGCCACACAATGCTGTCACACCACCATCACTTATTCAACAGATAGTTCTTTATCTCTTTAGCTTTGCCCCACCAGGACAGCAAGTTTGTGATTTATGCCTGATCAAAGTTTCTTTTGTGTAGTTGTTGTGTTTTTTTTTTTTTAGCACTGTCACCAGAGTCAGACTAACCTCTGGCCTCTGAGGAGGAGCATTTTATCACTGTATTAAAAGTATTAGTGCATGTCTCATAGTACAAATCCCCAACTTCTGAAGAAAGATGTACAGAATATTGTAACTATTTATTCTCTAAATAGTATACAGAAACAACTTCTACACACTCTTTCAGAGCACTCACAGACTTTAGCAGATAATAGAATCACTTTATTTATCAAGTGGGCTAAGAGGAGACATAAATAGATAGCTTAAAAAAATGGAAAAACAAGCAAACAGTTTAAAATCTGAAATATAGAAAGCAGAAATGAATAACACATTTTCTGGTACTCAGTATTATGAGGAGCTTTTTGCTGTGTTTTTCATGTTGTAATGCACTCAATGTTGCTGAGGGCAAGTCAGATTCTTATTCATTTACTATGAGGTCCTGGTGATGCAATAGAAACTATTTTTGTTCTGCTAAATTGTTATTCAGGGCTAATTAAGGGAACCAAACCAGCGGGTTTTCAGCTTTGTGTACAGGGCCTGACTCTCGGCAGATGGATTTCATGGAGTTCTGCGAAAGGAAATCCATCTGGCGAGAGTCAGGTTAGGACTTTCTGTAGCTGGACAGGAAATAAATGGTTTCTAGAAAGACTGAAAACGGTATACATTTCAAAGGAGTACGCCTCGAACTTTGTACTAATATGTAATTGAAGAGTTTTTGACTAAAAACAGGCCAACAAGTTTACTTCATGCAATGTGAGTAAATGTTATGAGAAGACCGACAGGCAAGGCAGTCTCCTCCCTGACTGCTGTGTCTGGTGGGCCGGGCCGAGGTGGAGCTGTCTCCAATCTTCCTCTGGCTCCCATCCCCGGATCTTCTGACTCAGTGAAACAGAGAGTCAATGGCCACCGTATTTTCTGAATACTTGAGTACTGAAAGTAGTTTTACTAACCAGTTCCGATCCATTTTTCTCAGCCTCTAAGCCCAAACCGGCCGCAGCCGTCCTCCATCTCTCATCGACTCCCTCAGCAACCACCACTTGTATTCTTGGCTTCCATTAAATCCTGACACAAGCTATCGACTGCCAGTCTGCTTTTGGGTCCCTTTAATCCAAGCGGGTATACACATCCCCCTAACAGACAGGAGACGGGGATGCTCCTCATGCACAAACTGCAGTAAAGAGAGAGAATAATTTAAATCAGGAGTCGAAACAATTTCCACCGCTAATATAACAGTCTTGTGACATCTTTATGGACCGATTTACCCTAGCTAAAAACATTTATAGAGATAATTTACTGGGTAATTTTCCCCAAAAGTACAGCTAAAAAAAACTGACTACCTGTATATTTAACATTTCAAAGAGTTTCAATGAGGTTCAGTATTTTAAAAATATATGTTCTCACGAGTCATTTCATTCTTTTTCTGTAGAACTGAATTAATTAAACTGAAGTTTTCTGTTGTATAGCAATAAAAATCCCTATATTACAACAATCCCATTCACACATTTGATATACGAGCAAACATTCAACTTTTTGATGTTATTTTCTAATTATAAACGCCACTAACCGACTCACATTTCCCAATTATATGATGTGTTTTGTGTAACTCTTAGGTGCAGTATTATACTGGGTATAAAACATTTAAATTCAACTAAAGATCTTCGCCTGCTTCCAGAAAGCCTGTGCATGAACCTGAACTTGAACAGGGCCAACAGTTCAACCCCCCCCCCCCCCCCCAGCAGCGACGGTTCTGGCTGCAGCCTTTCATGGCGTCGGCCCTGACAAACACCCGGGCACACTCGGGGGGGGGAAACAGAGGAGGCACAGGCTAAAGCAAAAAAGAAGAAATAAATAAGAGAAGCAGGAAACAAAAAGCAGAGGGAGGTGTGTGAGAAAAAGAGCCCATAAATTGTGAGCCCGGCGCAGGGCTGCAGGGAGGGCGTAGCAACCTGATGAATAGAGCCATCAGCTTAAGCAGAGGCTACAGAGCAGCCTGCCATCTGCCTGCCCATTACCAGAATGAAGTGCACGACAATCTGCTCTCATCTGCGGAGCCCACTGGCACCTCTGACAACCAGGAACTTTTCCTATTGGTGTGTGCCTCTGCATCTATCCCTGTACCCCATACGTCCTGACGGGATCACCTTCTCCGTGGCTAAACTTAAACATCGCTTATCCGAGCTTATCCTGCCGGATTTCTTCTTCTTTTTTTTCTTTCTATTTGCGTAGATGAAAGTTCACTCGCATTTAAACGCCTGGTGTAAAAGCTAGCTAGGTGCGTGGATGAAAAGCGAGGCGAGGGCTGCCCTCCGAGAAGAGTTAAAGGAGCATGACAGACGTTTCACGCCTCATTTGGAAGCGAGGAGAGCCAATCAGCTCCAACAGATCCGCCCCTCAGGCTGCCGCTCCATTCTTCGGCGTCCGCGATAAGTTACAGAGAGGGAGGGGAAGAAAGAAAAGAAAGAAAGAAGCGGGGGAAAGTTAGAGAAGAAAGAAGGGGATGCAATAAAAGGAACAAAGTAACGGGAGTAAATGCACAAAGTAGAAGCGGAGACTCTGCCAGACGCAGGCGGATAAGAGCCGGGGAGCGAACGGGGGGGGAGGGGGGGGGGACTTTAAAGCGAAAAGCAATCCTTTCCTCAGAGAAGGTCATTACATTGACTGTGGTTAGTCATCATGGTGGAGGGTGTTGTCTTTTGTGTTGCAGAGTTAAGTGCTTTGTGATATTTCTTCTTCTTCTTCTTCTTTTTTTTTCATTGCAGTTCCTTTAAAGAATCGAGGCAGTATGGGACGGAAATATCATAAAAGCCCTGAAATGAAATTCTAGCTTTATCTGTGCGATGAGCAACCCAGTCCAGGAACTGGTGTTGGTGGGAGTAACACGGGCGTATATTTCACACAGAGAAGGAAACAGTGAATTCTGCAGGGAGATATAAGCGTATGGAAATAGAAGATTAAATGAGCAGAGCGATGGCAGGAGAAATGAGAAATGAGTTTGCTACAGATTTCACAGATCATTAAAAAAAAAAAATCGAAAGATGGCGGGTTGGAAAAAGACAAATCAGAAAACTTTTTCTGTTAATGCAATTTTGAATAAACAGCGCTTGGCGAAAGTATTCGCACCCTTTAAACTGGGATTATCATGTTAAGGTCCATCCGACGACACCGTGTTGCAAATTATACGGCAACCTTTTGCATGTGGTTTTAAAAACAACACTTTTTGCACAGTGAAGCATCACAGATGTCAGTGAAGCCATTTTTTACTAAAAAGAGTAAGCCATAGCAAGGTTTTCTAACGGACATACACAAGTGTTAGTGCTGATAAGCTTTCTAAGCTAGGAGTAAACTTTAAAGAACTGTTTAAATGATTTGCTTAAAGACGTTTTGGGAAAGTCATACTAACATAGAAAGCATCAAGGAATGCTTCAAGAAATGTCAAATATCTCATCTGACATTTGTTGTGACAGTAAAATAAAATAATTAATAATAGCGGGCTCTTGGTTCGCTGGCTTCATTTCAGCCATGATGCAAATAGCTTCAGTCTTTCAGCTAAATGCCTCTGGAAAGGGTTAGCATCTTCTAGAGGCCGGTAGAACCAAGACAAGGTAAATGGGACTTTAAAGATCCCAGAAAGCAACACATCACGCCCTGACCTAAAGGAATTCAAGAACAGATGAGAAACCAACGTCATGGGCATCCATCTCCGTGGTATGGGTTACAAAGCGATTTCTAGGGCTTTGGGACTCCATCGAACCACAGCGAGAGCCATTATCCTCCAATGGAGAAAACATAGATCAGGGGTGAACCATCATAGTAGTGGTTGGCTGATGAGCAGCTCTTTTCTAAAAATATGGATAAAAAATTCCACGAAAACGCCATTAAAAAAAAGAAAAAATCAATAAAACCCAGCACTTAATGCACCAGTGCTATAGATCTCAAATCAACAAACTGATACAAAGAGGAGTTATAGACTAAACTACGGCGTCAATTATTAACAATAGTTGACGACATGTGAGGACATGGTGGATGTTCATTAGGTAGCATGAAAGAAAATGTTAGTTTAGCCTTTTTCTCATCATCGTAATCCTGTTTTAACATATCAGATGTGTAATCCAATCACAAACTGAAAGCAGTCTTAAGCTGATTTTTTTTTTTTTTTTGGTGTATTGTTAGATAGTGGAGACAAATGTTTGGTGAAAAAAAAAATGACGAGAAATAGTTGCTCTGTTCCTTGGAGAAACACCTGCCATGAGCCTCATAATCCATTATCCAGAACCTTTAGAGATCTACACACACACACACAGAACCAAAGAAGCAAAGCCTTAACCCCTCTGAGACTCCAAAAGTCAAATAGCAGAAGGACAGCTGACTGACATTCAGAGGCGGATTAGTCACAACAAATCACACGCTTGCATGGATGCACACACACACACACACACACACACACACACACACACACACACACACACACACACACACCATGCACCTCTTGTCCTGTCCATCACAGAGCTGCTCCTTCCGATGCCGAATTAAGATACGTTCCCCTCTGTGATGACCTGCGATCACATCAGACTCAGGCCGTGACCCTTTAGCAACACATCCACGCCGTTAACGCGGCCGTGGAGGAAGCCGACGGGTCGCCGCCGCGCCGCTTAAACCCACGCTGACAGGACTCACAGACACGCGGAGTTTGTCGGTTTGGTTCAATCCGAGCGACAGTTTGGCAGAACGCGCGACATGCAGATGGAGATCTGACAGACGAGGATAAAGTTGTAGCCGGGGAGAAGTCAAAGGCAAAGCAAAGAAAATGCACAAAAAAGTACGCGGCTCAAAAAAAAAAAAAATGAAGGGAACACTAAAATAACACATCCTAGATCTCAATGAATGAAATATTCGTATTAATTACTTTGTGCTGACAACAAAATCACACATAAATTATCAATGGAAATCCAATTCATTAACTCATGGAGATCTGGATTTGTAATTAAAGTGGAAAAACACACTACAGGCGGATCCAACTTTCCTGTAATTACCTTAAAACAAGTCAAAATGAGGCTCAGTAGCGTGTTTGGCCTCCACGTACCTGTAGGACCTCCCTACAACGCCTGGGCAGGCTCCTGATGAGGTGGAGGATGGTCTCCTGAGGGATTTCCTCCCAGACCTGCACTAACGCATCCACCAACTCCTGGACTGTCTGTGGTGCAACGTGACTTTGGTGGATGGAGCGAGACATGATGTCCCAGATGTGCTCCATTGGATTCGGGTCTGGGGAACGGGCGGGCCGGTCCATAGCACCGATGCCTTCATCTTGCAGGAACTGCTGACACACTCCAGCCACATGAGGTCCAGCATCGTCTTGCATCAGGAGGACCCAGGGCCAACCACACCAGCATCTGGTCTCACAATGGGTCTGAGGATCTCATCTCTGCACCTAATGGCAGTCAGACTGCCTCTGGTGAGCACATGGAGGGCTGTACCCCCCCCCCTAAAGAAATGCCACCCCACACCATTACTGACCCACTGCCAAACCGGTCTTGCTGGAGGATGTTGCTGCAGCAGAACGTTCTCCACGGCGTCTCCAGACTCTATCACATGTACTCAGTGTGAACCTGCTTTCATTTGTGAAGAGCTCAGGGAGCCAGTGGTGAATTTGCCAATCTTGGTGTTCTCTGGTAAATGCCAAACATCCTGCACGGTGTTGGGCTGTAAGCATAACCCTCACCTGTGGACGTCGGACCTTCATGCCACCCTCATGGAGTCTGTTTCTGATCGTCTGAGCAGACACATGCACATCTGTGAACTGATGGAGATCATTTCGCAGAGCTCTGGCAGTGCTCCTCCTGTTCCTCGTTGCACAAAGGCGGAGGTAGCGGTCCTGCTGCAGGGTTGTTGCCCTCCTACGGCCTCCTCCACGTCTCCTGATGTACTGGCCTGTCTCCTGGTAGCGCCTCCATGCTCTGGAGACTATGCTGACAGACACAGCAAACCTTCTTGCCACAGCTGACATTGATGTGCCATCATGGATGAGATTTCTGTTGTTGCCACTTTGATGTCGGATCACACAGCATATCCTGATTGCCAATCTACACTTTAAGAAAACTACTGTAAATAAGTAACAAAGGTCAAAGTGCATTGAGCTGTTGGGCAAACTACTTGGCGCTCATTTTGAAGGATTTTGGAGAAAGAGAAGACACACAAGCTCCATAAAATACCTTTGAAGATTGATGGTTGTCCAAAAATACAAGTGTTGAAGAAATGCATTAAGAGGAGGCTAACAAGAGCTAATTTAGATATTATGTGACCAAATTCAGCACAATTTGCTGAAATTCCTGCATCTTTACTGCATTTATACACTAAATGGAGGGCGGTCTGGTAAATTTGTTTTTCACAATATCTAAGATTGTATACATAAAACTACACTTTACCTGATACTGACTCTAATTAACTACAGTTGTTTCATTGTTACCTCAAGAGGTAAAACATTTTCTTGGTAGTTTCTTTCCATCCATCCAAATCTTCCTTTTAACAGAGATTTGCACCCCTGTAATTTTAGCAATCCGAACTGACCTAAACCAGGAAATATTCAGTCTGATTTAATGTCTGATTGCGAGGAGAAACAGCTTGTAACTTTTCATACAATCTCCGTAAATATCAGCTTTCAGCGTTATATGGTCCCAGCTACTCCTCAGTAACTCACTGTCCCTAAGAAAGAGGCCAGAACGCTCATTTCAACCGCTTGCATTTGTCATCTTTGTCTTTCAGTCACAAATCCATACCTTCTGTCCGTAGGTGAGTTAAGGGACGACTATAAACAGATAAATCTTTCGTCTCCATTTCAGACTGGATCAGTGGCAGCATTACCGAAGAGTAGACCTCAAATCCATCTATCTGTCTAGCACTCTATCCTACCATCACTCATGAACAAGCCCCTGTGGATATTTGAACTCTTCTACTTGAGGCAGAGACCCACCCCTGAGCCTGGAGGAGCAGCCCACCGTTGTCTGGTTGACAACCGAGGCTTCAGGCGTGCGGGAGGCGACTCCTCCCAGCTGCGTCACGCTCGGCTGCATACCGAAGTTCTGACCCAGACCTCAGTGTGAAACTGTAGGGGTGGGTCTTCAACGCCGACCCCTCAATACGTCTCGGGGTGGATTTCCATCATTTCGTTCAGATTTATTCTGCATGTAGAATTTTTTTTTTGTTTTTGTTCAGGATCTGCTGTGCATGCGTTGGTTGGCGTCGTTGGCGTGTTAGCAATGTGATGTTCAGGCAGAGTTGCATGCTTCATGTGGGCAGTTTCTGGCCTGTGGCCTTATAGTGTTTCCATTAGGATTTCCTGACTGGGAGTCCTCTTTTAACTAAATGCTTATTACAATGGTGCAAAATCAGATTTATGGACATACATTTATTATCGTTTTGAACTATACTGAGAAATGAAAGGAATAATATTTACCTTGTCTTGGTTCTTTTGTTTGTGTAGAATAAAGCAGGACACCCCCTTCACCCCCCCTCCCCCCCACCACACACACACACACACACACACACACACACATTTCTTCCCACTAAAAATAGCTAATATTAGATAGCATTCACATGCAGTGCAGGATTAGAATGTCATTATTCAACGTTTTGATGGCTGTTTGCCCTGTTTTCGCCTCAGACGTTTAATTTGGTGTGCTCCAGACTGTTGAAGTAAGAGTGAACACCGTGTTGAGATCCAAAGAACCCCTCTTCAAACCTTCAGACAGAAGATTGTTGCAACTTGTTATCTTAAATCTGACAAAGGATTTAAAGAGGTCTCAAAGGGATCTGAAGTCAGCCATTCCACTGAATAGAATACAGTTTATAAGTAAACTTTGGATTGCTGCAAAGCCATGGACAATGCAGATGACTCTCCCTGTAGCTCTACGCTTCTCCAGGAGTGAATGCTGCTTGTCGGGACTTTGAAGCAATCAACTGGTTCCCTTATATAGGACATTTTTGACCAATCTGTATAATATGATTGATTTGACTTTGTAAAGTGCCTCGAGATGACATGTTTCATGAATTGGCACTATATAAATAAATTGAATTGAAGTAAAGAACAGTCAAAACAACTGCCGACACGCCCAGGTCTGGCTGTCCAAGAAAGTTCACCCTGAAAGCAGACCGCATGATGCTGAAAAAACTCCCTTCAAAAGGTCATCCTGCAGATTCTTGCTACTGCTGATATTATAATGCATTCCTGCACGATCACAAAGAGGCTGCATGAGTTTAACTTTCATGGGAGGTGTGCAGTGAAGACTCTGATATACATTAAAGGTGAGACAAAAGTTTGCCAGAAACTAGCATAGGCAAGCACCAGGACCTCTGTCAGTGCATCGCTGTGGGTTGCCTCCAAACGTGCTGTAGATGTAGCACCTCCTCAAACACCTCCCTGCTCTTTAGGGTCAAGGCAAACGCTCCTCAGATTGATAGCAGAGACTGTACGATGGCTACAAGAAGCATCTCATTGATGTTATTTCAACCAGAGGGTAACACCAAGATTGGATTGTTTAGAGAGTAAAACAAAGTTTCTTTTTGGAGTTTGACTCTAACCACATTCTTTTTAAGAGATGAATGAAGAAGACCAGCCTTTGAAACATGACTTTTGTTTTTTAAAAGAACTGACTAATGAGGTGTACTAATTCTTGTTTACATGACTCAATGTGGCTTTCTTTTACCTCTCATTATCCCGGTTTCATTCCGTCTCGTTGTGATGGTCCTGCTGGTTTTAAGGCACTGCAGCATCTCTTTCTTTAATAACCCCATTTGTCATGCATTTGTGAAGCAAAAAAAGACATCATATTCAAACAGCTGAAAAACGGGATTGCATTTTACTTTTATTTCCTCCGATCAGACAAATGTTGGTGTTTGGGAAAGCTCAACGCAGATACTAACACGGACATCACCACAAAAGTCAAACAAACGCAAAGTAATAACAGATGTTTATGTGTGTATTTGTGTACTTTATGGAGAACGAGGCGCAGGAAGACAACAAATTGTGAAGAACAAAGTAGGACTGACACTTCCTAGCATGAACACTTGTTTTTCTAACTGTCAAGGTGAGAGTGGGTCGGTCCAAAGGACCGGTGACAGGGATGGCTGGCTTTCTGAAGGCGGGCAACGGCTCAAGATAAAGCAGACGGCCAATCTCGCTCGGGTTGTATCCTGTTGTTCTCCCCCACGCTGTGTTTGCGAAACATCACACAGCATCGCTGTCTCTCCGCCGCAGTCACCAGAGAGATTGACAAAGGGTAAGAGAGGAAGGGAAGCTAAGGAAGAAGTGTCTATATCTCCCTCTCCCAGAGTGTTGTGTTCAGTGACTCTAGTCTGGTTCGGAGCTCCGTGGGGTTCTGCAGGTGCGTGTCTTGGTGCTGACTCATTCCTCTCCTTCCCCCGTTCTAGTTTAGCTTGTCAGTCCATCAATCTATAATCCCCCAATACACTCAGAATCGCTCCTCCTTTATCCTTATCCCCCAGTCCTCAACTTGTTCTGTAGACAAATCAGAGAGGAGAGAGAATCAGAGAAGGAGCAGCAAACAAAAAAATCATAAATCAAAACAGACAAACAGAGGAGGAAGATATTATTTCACACATGAAAGAGGACACAAAGAGAGGAAAACCTGAGAGTACAATAAAAAAAAAAAGAGGATGAAGTGAGTTCAAGAAGCAGAGAAGAGACCCGAGGGGCACTGGATTCCATATTAGTGATAAGTGCAAGCACAAATCCCTAGCTCTCCCTGTCAATAACCATTTGAACCAGCCTTCTGCAGCAGATGTGACAAGAAAAAAACACACCTAAGAGAAGATGAGTGAGAGGGAAGAAAAGGGAAGCAGGGGATATAAAGAATAGGTCTCACGTAGATAAAAAGGAGGAAGCAAAAATACCCTGTTCCTCAGTGACCACCCTAATAACAGCACTGTAAGATCTCTCTGAAGGAATGCCAGTTTATTTCCCACACTATTGAACCAGCCATAAAATAAATATTGGCTAAAAACAGTTGCTGCCGGAATACCAACGAGAGGAAAACACCTGCAGGAGACTTCCAGCCGCAATTTATAGAAATATAAAAACAAGTTATGAAAACCAGGAAAACTCAAAATCCGGCATGGAGAGTCCTCTCCATGCCGGTATTGTTTACTTCACCGAAAACAATACCGGGCACACTTATTGCTAATAAATTTTGTCTTTTATTGGCGTGACTTAAAATGCAAACATCTGTAATTTTGCATACACTTATTCAGTAGATTAACATCAGATCGAGTTGCTTCCAGACATGAATCCAAATCAACACAACTATTACTCGCTCTGTACAACTGAATATCGACGAGGAAAACGGATTAAAATTTGACCAACGCAGTTACTTGTTCTTAAAATAATGATACCAAAACATTTTAATATACCTCTTGTGGGTAAAAACTCTGGTTATTTGGCAGATTCATTTACAAAATTACGGGTGTTATGAACAACATTAAATCCAAAGATTTTATCCGAGGTATGGCTGATTTATTTGTTGACTTATAAATACACAGCACTGCGTTCACAGACCAGTGTGATGCATTCGCGAGCGCCAGAAAGCTATGGTACATTCACGAGCATGGGACATTTCAAATTTATCATACAATAATGTGTTTATCCAGAAACAGTTTTGGCTTTCTTACAATACTGAATGCTCTATAATTGTATTTCTGTTATTTTTTGATTATGCACATCTGCTAGCTTTTTATTCTGAAAAATCTAATGTCCCATGCTCCTGAATGCACCATAGCTTTCTGACTCTCACGAATGCATCACACTGGTCTGTGAAGGCTGTGCTGTGTAGATGCACGTTTGATCTTCCGCTTAAGACAAAGCTTTGTAGTTTCAAAACTCACGTCGGCTCTCACGGTTTATTGTTATGTGTGAATGACAAGAGACCACAACAAATAAATCAGCCGTACCTCGAGGGAACGCAAAAACTTTTGCGAGGGAAAGCAAAAGTTTTTGCGAGGTAACGCAAAATAATGAATAAAAATAATTCCCCATGTCCCCTAGAGGGCTTCGTAGCTATGGACAAGAGATGTCCTCACTACCCCAACTTTTCCAGGCAGAGTAGGATAATATTACTAAGTCAAGGAGTCAAGAAGGTAAATAAAAGACATTTTCATCTTGCTATATTTTGCCATTTACGATATTTTAGTTGCTTTTACCTTACTAAAATTTAAATGCAAAAAGGATGAAAAAGTAATGAAAGAGGACTGTATTTTAGTTTTTTAAATGCATTTTTGAAAAGGGTTCCAATAAATGAGAACGGCAGTGTATTACAGAACAAATGTAGAGAAACAAGTCTCATTTTTTTTAAACAAATAATTGCCTCAGCAAATGTGACAAAAAAAGCTCCGACAATGTTTTGAAAAACTAAAGAAAACCATCAAGTAGGATGCGGATGTAGGGATTCAAATTCCTTCCACTTGAATATAATCGTGAGCTAAAATAAAGTAAAAGCACAGACATGCTCCAAGTTGAGATTTAAAGGGCACGATCGTGGAATTTATAAACGATGAAATGCAACAGCGCAACGATAAAGAAAAAAAAAAAAAAGTTAAGCATATAAATGAATATGCGGGACCGGTTTCCCATTCCAGTGCCTGCAAATGCAACACAGCCTGACACCACAGACGGGGATCCTGCTCAGGCTTTCGAGACTGACAGGGGAGACAGACGGGTCAGCCTAAAAAATAAAGTGGCGAAGGAAGAGATAGGGAGCAAAGAGGCAGTCATGCAGCAAGAATATGGAATGAGGCGGTAAGCAGTGGATGGAGAGATCAGCCTCAGTGATAAACTCCTATTCATTGAGAGAGAAGGAGAGAGAGGAAGAAGAGACTTTATCTGTGCCTCCACCGCCTCTTTCTCACTGTTTGCTATCAAGCCTGTTAAGAGCTGAATGCATTAGAAATGTGACTTGGGATGAAGGGATGGCGGATGAAGGGGGGAAAAAAAGGGACGAAGAGGTGCCGAGGGGTGAAGGGCACAAAGGAGAGCAAAAGTGGGTCTAAATGTTATCGCTGCCTGCTGCGATAAAACGGATAATTATCAGTAACAAAGGCCAAGCAGCTGACGACGCTAAAGCCTCCGGTTGACGGGTCAGCTTCCTGACAGCCAGATATTTGGGGATAGAGTTGGGATTTGATGGGGGGGGAACCGATTTCGTCCGGAGACAACTCTCTGAGCCAGGCTACCAAATGTCTTGGACTTATGAGAAGCAACTGTTAGAGGTCACTTTTGGATTTTCTGACCTGCAGAGCTGAAGAAGCCACGTCCCCTGGCGGTTGTTCTTGCGGCGGCTTCCTGCTCGGCTCTGATAAAGCCGCGTAAACATCCTAATCGGGAAGCTACATCAGCTCATATCAAACCTACTTCATTCCCTCCCATCTTATTCTGTCGGCTGTGTAATTCTGTATATTATTCCTTTAAAGCCTTATCGCAGAACCGTCTCTTTTACACCTAATGACTTTAAAAGCAAGTCTTAAGACAGATAAGCCCAGATGAACAGGAGTGCGCCATGATTGCTGCCGGGTGATAAACACAAGCGGATTACCATAACCGTCTCCGGCTCGCTTCCAAACAATTTACAAGATTATAAGCCAGCAGCCAGACTGCGAGCGTACCCGCGCCGCATTCTGACGCGCGTACAGGTAGCCGCCTTAAGCGTGCGTGTAAACAGGCGAGGATGCGCGAGATGAATAAAACATCGGGGCAATTTACATGATATATAGCTTAAAAACGTGCCCGCATCTGACTTTTAGATCTAATACTAATGCCCACGAGTGACCGAGAGACATAAAACTCAGTTTCCCTCATTTCCGGGGAAACAATGCAATGGCAGAAAAAATCTAATAGAAAAGCTCTATGAATGCAAATTGAGCGTTTTTTTTGGGGCGCAACGTGAGAGAGAAGGTGAATTGAGTTAATATCAGCGTGAGTGACATCACTAGATCCGTCCAGTTTTGACTGTGGGAGGAAAAGGCTGCAGAAAAAAAACAAAAAAAAACATTTGCACTTGTGATGAGCAGCAAATGTAAAGATGGGACGGTGGTGTCCGAGCGGTGTCTGCCGCTCACTTGGACTTATTGCATTAAAGTACAAACAGAGACAATGAAGGGAACGCCTGCGTCAGTAGGTATTATGCTAATAGACTGTAAGGGTCAAAACGGCTCTTTAGTGGTCTCTATTCAGGCGCCAGTAACCTCATGGAGATTATATTCTCCTGTCTAAAAGCAAGCAGTCGGAGTGGGTTCTGTAAATGGGTGTACAAGTGTATGCATGGATAGGCAGTGCAAATTATAGTGCCTAGTAAAAGTAGCAGTATTAAGTACAGCCCCTTCAACCTCTTCCCATTTTGTCACCATACAACCCAAAAGTTCAGTGTCTTTTGTTCGATATTTTTTAGCACTATAGGGTATTTTTGAGTAGGAAAGAGAGTGGAAAGAGAAGGGGATTGTTGTCCCAACAGTGGGAATCGAGCTCAAAAGTTAAATGTTTTTACTGAGATTTTATGAGACAGACTAACACAAAGTGGTGCATAAAGCTGATGTAGAAATTCTTTTCTTAAACATTTAAAATTTGCTCTTTTTTTCCATCACCTACATTCCTATATCTCCTTTAATAATCTGGCTTTTCTAGTACAGTGGCAACAAGATAGTCATTGTTGTAAGAAACCTAGAAGAAATCCCATTTGCAGTTTGCTAGAAGCCAAGGAGAGGACATCGTGGAGCTGTGGAAGGAGGAGCTCTGGTAAGAGGAAACCAAAATTCAACTTTAGACTACATGCAAATCTCTATATTTGGTAGGAAACTAACAGTGAAAATCACTCAGAACACAGTATCAACCTTATGTAACATGGTAGAGGGAGTATCATGATTTCCTTCAGCAGGACAGCTGGTTTAGTTCATGGGAAGATAGATTTAGTTAAAAAGAGGACTGGAGACTGAGGGGTAGGTTCACCTTTGAGCAGGATAACAATCCTAAACGTACAGCCAGAACTACAATAACATGTTAACATCTGGTGTTAGAAATATATGTTTAAATGCTGGTAGAGACAGACCTGCAGCTACAATGCCAGTGTAAATTGATGGACTCGGGGAAGACTGAAAACAATTTTAAACCTGCTAAACATGTGGAAAACAATGCATCATTTTCCTTCACTACTTTATGTTGGTCTATCACATAAAATTCCAAAAGAAAATATTTCAGTGAGTGACTGTGATGTAAAAAAAAAAAAGTCAACCTTTCAGTGGTATCAATAGTTTTTAAAGGGAATATATGTGATTAATTCATATTCAGGATATACAGCTATAAGGTCATTTACATACAGTACAGCTAATAGACAAATAGTACTACTTTGTAAATCACGCAGACTCCACTACACAGAAACCTGCTCTATCAGAAAATAGCCACAACTTACATGTTACCGTTCCATGAAGGCGAACGCACAGGCTTGTCATTCTTTTGAAAGGAAAAAAGATTGTTATCTTTAAGAGCTTCCAATTAATTAAGTTGAATTATTTACCACATGAATCACCTGGGTGATTAAGAAAAGTAAAAAAACTAAGCTATTTTACACTGCACTGCACATTCATTGACACCTCTGTTAAAGATGTGTAAAATAAGTCAAGATTTTATTGTTGTTGTAGTGGTATAATTATTAGTTGGAGATTTTATTCAACCTTAATTACCATCCTCGGCTCTATACATGGTGGAAAGTTAAACCTGTAGCTGTTTTGCTCTGACTGTATATGGGCCAGTTGACATCAGCAGAAGGGCTACACGATATTAAAAAGGGAATGTTACGATAAGCTGCGATATATTAGTGGACAGGGTTAATGGCTTTCTGCTTTGGGTTCATAGCAAACATAGATCCTAGAAAGTCTTACTAAGATCAACAAAATAGGGATGACCAATTATCAGAAGGTTTTTAGGAGACTGTGATAAAAATAAATCCTACTGTGATAACGAGAAATTAACTGTACATTTTTGCAAACGTTGACAGTATGAAGGGCATTGTCAATTGTACTGTTTAAATTGATTTTTTCTACTTATAGTTTAATGAATCCATAAATAAATGCTGTTTATCTTACAAAGCATGACTGAATGCACATACTGTGAATTCTTTAGCAACACAGATGCACTACTGAACCCAATAATTATAATGAAGTATCTTTTTGCATGTTGTTTAGAACAGTATTTGTTTTTTGAAGCCCTGACAGCACACAATTACAGAATTTATGATGAAAGACTGATGATTTTAAAATATTTTTTTACTGTATTAGTAAAAAAAAACAGTAACACATTTGCATAAAATAGTAAATTAGTGTCATGTTTGGGCCTGTCTTTTGGGCTGATGGACTTTTCTTCCCATTTCATGCTCCACACTCCTCTCAGCCACCTTCCAGTCACGACTCATTTAACATAATCAGCTCCACCTGCCACAGACTATCATCAAGTCATTCCACCTGGGACTCCACCTATAGATACCTGCCCCACAGTCAATCAGTTGCTATGTTTACATGCACAAAATTTCACCATCGGATTAAAATGTATTCAGATTAAATAATTGGACCGTACCGTTTATATGGGCACACAATCAATTAATCTAATCATAATGTGCGTCTAAATGCACCCGGCTTTATTCAGAGTAAAACCACTCTGACATGTGCAGTTATCAAATTCCCCTAAAAAAAAAAAACACAGAAGAAGAAGAACTTCCATCTTAGCTGACCAACAAAAAATAGTAAACAAAGCAGTATTATAGGAGTTTGTTTTTCTTCCGCTCACCCAGGATGGACTTGCATCAGGTTCGTATTACGGTTGAAACGTTACTGAGTAAGCAACAATTTTGAGCTTATTTTCTCCAAACAGAAAGGTTGTATCGTGAGCCCCGACAGGTTTGCTTCTCGGCGTATTTCCGCCACTCGCCAATGCAGAAATAAATCACGTTTATGTCAGGCGCACATGCGCACTAGGGTCAGTTTGCTATATTTGGAATAACTTGAGCCTGACAAGCGTTTATATTCACGCTGATCGGATTATCAATCGACATGAACAACCCCTCTCATTTGGATTACAATTTCATTTCTACTGAGCTTAATCCGATCCTCATATTTCGATCGGTGTGTTTACGTGACGGTTTTTTATTCCGATTACTTTTGTCCATGTAAACATAGCTAGTGCCAGAACGTCTCGTCTCGTCTCTCTGCCTACATGAGCTTCTTCCTTGTGACTGTGTTGCATCGCCTGCTGATCCACTGCTCCTGTGCTCTCCCTGCTCTCACTAGTTTATCACATAGTGTTCTGTATGCATCGCCAGCCTGGTTGGTTCCTGTTTGGATTCTGGCTCGCTCTGCCCTCGCTGGGAACTCATCGCTGGTTCGCTCTGGTCACGACCTGGACTGTCTGTGACTTTTTGGATTCTGCCAAGCCCCTTGGACTACTCTCTCCAGCTCTCATCTGGTTACTGCCAACGTCACCTGGTCAGTGTGGTTCAAAGTCATCATTCATCTGGTCAGCTAGCTGTCTCCGCCATCTTCACCTGGTCAACTCCTGCCATCTCCATTCATCAGCCGGTACAACCATTACCTGTCCTGTCTGCCATCTCCTTCACTCCTGACAATGAACTTTTAAGTAAACATACATATTCATTGCCGGCTTTGAAAATCAGGTTCTCTGTTTAAAAGCGTTACATATTAGTATAAATAAACTTTGCCCTGTATTTTTTTCTCCTACTGAATAAATGTACTCAAATTAAAGTTATTAAAGGATTTTTCTAATGTCACCGTGAGGCTATGCTACTGCAGTAAAAGATGAATGCATTTAAAAGTTTTCCAAACATCTTTACTCCAGCTTTCAATAACTGCAGTTCGCTAAAAGCTTAAGGTTCAACTGATCATTTTATCATGATCAAACATTAACAGACAAAATTAGATTTCCACCCACTGCTGTTATGCAGCAATGAGGGATTGGTTATAAATATAAGTGAATATAAGTCAAACACAACAGCAGAATAAGACAGTATTTTCATAAATGTTATACTGATGGGTCAAAGTTTTCGTACATAGCTTTTAGCTGTAACTGTTGCCGTAATACCGACATAAAACAAGGGGAAACTAAATAAATCAAGTTCAGATGAGGGAAAAAAAAAAAGACATTTTCCAGCAGGAACAGCTTACTTAAGAAACACACACCTGTTTGGCATTGTTTACACACTGCAGGTAAAGCGCTGCTATGTTGGAGCAGTTCAAGGTCTTTCCAGCGTTGTCTTTGTAGCAGCCCAGGATCTGGCCCTGAAGGTCTCCACACACTGGATGCACCTCATACCTCCTGCAGGGGTGGAAAGAGAAAAACAAAGAGTGGGAACGAGGAAATCCGTTTTAGCAGCTTGGTAAGACCAGAGTAGAGGAGCAACGTGACGAACGATTTAAAGAAAAGGCTGAATAGAAACTGTATGCCAAAGGGTGGTCAATTAAAGATGGGTCATAAATGTGGAATTAAGGCATATTGATCTGGATATTAAATCTGCAATTTCACCACCAAAGAACTTAGGTAGTCAGAGTTCACTGAGCTACATTGCAAATTACAGTGGTGTGTGTGTGTGTGTGTGTGTGTGTGTGTGCTTGAGTGTGTGTGTAAGACCCCCCCTGCCTTTTTTATTATTACTATCATTCTAGCTTGAAAGACCTGAGGCAAGAACCTGCAACACTATTTGCTGCAAGTAAGGTCAAGGGTCCACAGCCTGCTGTTTGCACCACTACATATTGCCAGAGAAGCCAGGGGGGTTCCAAGAAAATAGCTTCATCCCACAAAAGTGGAGATACACCAGCGCTCTGAGTAGGGGTTCTGGTATGAAATCTGTCCTGCAGAGCAACGCTTTCTAATCTGCGCAAAGTCTTGAAGGGAAGATTATGATGAAATTGTAATTATTACCCAAAAAGTATACCTTTCTGGTAAAGTGGTCTCACCTCTTATATAATTATCTTCAAAAATTCTCAGGACAACTGATAGCTCATTTGGACAAATCCAACAATTGAGAACGTCGAGCTATGCAGCTGTACTGCTTTATATACAAACCGTCATCTTTCGGTATTTACATAAAAGCTGCTTTATGGAAATATGCCTGTTCATACTGCAGGCAACACATTACTTCATGTTAGCATGTGTGAGTCTTTCCTCAAGGTTCCATCTGCTCCTAATTAAGGTGATGGGATATAATGAAGAGCATCAGAAATGATACAGTGCCTTGTAAAACTATTCATATCTTTTGATCCCCCCCAAAGTGGATCAAGCTGCAACCACATAATCCAATGCATTTTATTTGGTTTTAATGTGACAGACATATTTGAGGAAGAACATAAAAGGATTCATGTTATCATTCCTTGTTTTCAGTCCCTATTGTCAGTAGTTAGTAGAACTCTTTTTGCTGCTATTTAAAAGTGTTTTAGGGTATATCTTGACTAGGTTTGTACGTCTAGAAGCTAAATGTTTTACCCAATATTATTCAAAATAGCTCAAGCTAAATCAGACTGGATAGAGAGAATCTACACAGCTTTTTTAAGCTCTTGCCACAGATTCTCCGTTTGATTTAGGCCAGCACTTTGACTACCTGATTTGCAGATGACGAACTGAACAGCGCTCTACGAGATGTTCAAAGCTGGGGATACTGTTTTATGACCTTCCCTTATTTTAAACCTCTCCCCAACATTATCCCTGATCTGTCAGCTGCCGTCTTTGGTCTTCACAATGCCGTTTGTTGCTTAGTGTTCCCTAACAAACCTCTGAGGTCTTCACAGAGCAGCTGGATTTCCAACTTAGATCATTTCTGAATGGAGTTGCATGCACTGGATTTTATTTTTTTAGGTTCTCAGAGCAAAAGGGATTAAATCCAAATGCTAAATATTCATTTCTAATTTCTATTTATTTTGTAGTTTGAAAACTATGCATCGTTTTTCTTTCAGTTTACAATTCTGTATTACTTTGTGTTGGACAATCCCATAGAATCCTGATAAATATATTTTGGGGCTTGTGGTTCTAATGTGTGGAAATGCTTAAAAGTCAAAGGGTTGCAAATACTTTTTTGTGTTAAAATAGATGCAATAATAGTCAGTGTATTTAAATGGGACTTTTAGAATAAATGTATCCAGGAGTGGGATGTTTTAACCAATCCAAGCGGCGGGATATCCCACCCACACTTGTGTCTCGCACAGCATAACTGCTTTTGTCTCCCTGTTCACACACCCCATAAAAATCCATAATGACTACGCATGCAGATGCCTCTTGGCCTATTATGCTAATAGCGGTGTCATCGTTTTGCTCACATGAGTGCTCAGGACACAGCATCTGCCTCTCTAGGCGTGCCTCGCATGGGTGTGAAAGGCAAAGGGATTTTGCCTGCCAGCAACTCTGGACATCTCAAAGGAATATTGGGCGATGAAGCTAAGCCCCCGTAGTCAGAATCAGATGTTTGATTTGCATCCTGGAGAGAGAAATTACCCCCCTGGTGGATACAAAGTGTGGGATTGGTTGCATGGGTCATTACCCAGGGTGCAATGCAGCAGGAAGCTGTTGCAATGAAGATGTGTACATATGCGCCATCTCCACATGGCCTTAATTGCTTGGAGTGTTGCAAAAAAAATCTATATGAGGTCTTTTTCCAAGGAGCCTGGCATGAGCAGTTGCTTCAGTGAAGCGCTATTTTTAGCTTTTGGCCTAAACAGTCAGTTTAAGATATATATTTTTTTTATTCCTTTCTGAGTCGGACAGCTTTAAAAGCTGTCTGAGTGATTGCAGACATATTGAAATTTCAGCTTTCTCACTTTCCAGTCTTTAAGGTAAGCAAATATGCTTCCAGCTGTGCTCTTCTCTCTTTAGCTCACAGATTATAATCGTGGCATCCATCTTCTGTCCACAAAAAGAAAAAGGAAGCAACTGCGCCCTAAAACATAAGCCTATTTCTCTGAGTTTGGTCCCAGAGCCGCTCTATAACTTAAATAACACCCAACATTTGCCTCTTGCAGTGCAGCCTGGAACATTACGCTGCTGGGAGTGGAAAGGGTTTTGCATTCGTGGAACTACCAAAGCGAGAATCGGTCGTTTGCCAGAGCGCACGCACAAGACCATCGCTCTGCGTCAGGAGGGCTGAACGATGACAACGGCACTGGCAGAAATGGCTGCCGTCCTATTCCTATGGATCCTGGCGCTCATTTATTACACCGCCTATGGGCATCTACAGGGAGGAAAGGAGCCACATAAGCACACTAATTACTTTCTTAAGCATTCCCGTTAATGCCAGGTGCATCCTGCTGATACAAACCGCCGTGTTTATCACCAGTAATGGCCCCGGAGAGAGAGAGAGAGAGAGAGAGAGAGAGAGAGAGAGAGAGAGAGAAATGAAGAGAGGGGAAAGCAGTGAGAGGAAAAGAAGGTGGCCTGAAATGAAGAGCTTTTCTTGATGAAAAACTAAACAGATGTACTTCTATTTATGCTTAATCTCTGGCTCTCTCTCAGGGGAAAAGGCTGCAAACGTGGCTGAGTTAATCACAGAGACAATAACACTGTCACACACACTGGCGCGATGTTGCATCCGCTATCATCTGTCATTAAGATTAACATTAAGTTCCTGCCGCCAACCGCACACAGCCAGTGCAAAATGACTATAACCTCCCCTCCCTCCCTCCTCCTTTTTACATTAAATGCTCTCAAGTCATTTTCTATGAGGCTGCTGTGGTCTTACGGAGCGGAATGAGCGAACCACAAAAACAGACACGTTAAACTATTAGATCAACATAAAGCAGACCCCCTTTTTATTTACCCAAGTTTTCCAAATATTACAAAAGTTGCTTCTCATCATTTTTACTTAAAACTACCTCGACAAACATAGAGTTGACTTTAGATATTGCTTTACTTTTTAAGGTCATCGTACACCCTGGTAGAAAAGGCCAGATTTAATAATGTTGTGGCAACAGTATCTCATTTAAATGCTGAAGCACAGCAGTTTCTGCCACTCTGGGAATTTTTAAGTTTCCTTACAAATATCCTTACAAAATAGTCGTGAATCATCCAATTCCCATGTAACCCAAGCTGCAAGGCATTCATAAAAAAGGACGCCGCACCAGGTCACCCAAAACAAACAAAAATCTTAATTTAATTATGTGGTGTAACAGAAATAAAGGAGGAGTGGGCGCCAGAGGCATGCTCAGCTTTTTACCTCTCTAGTTTGTCCTCGCTCTATAAATTCAGCTTCTGTTAAGGTTAATTTCTGTGTTGATATAAGAAAGTGGGAATGTATATCTAGGACTGATGTGCTTGAATGAAAGACCTCCTGCATTTGAAAAGCACACGTCTAAAAACTTAAAAAAAGGTTCCAAACCTTGATTTCATTATCCACACACCCTCCTTTGCTGTTTTTTTACTTCTTAAAACAAATCTAAAGAAACCTAAATCTATGACATACATACAGAAATCAACGAATAGAAGAAACAACCCATCCCAACAAATCCGTCATATATTGTGAGATTGTTTACGTGGCTGATTTATGCATGTGCCTGATAAAAGTTTAACTTTGCTTATCGGCAGAACAAACATTATTGCAGAGTGTATAGTTTTCATAAAGAAGGAACTAGGAATTCACAAAAAAACTTAATATGTATTTTAAAGAGGAATCAATTAATGTGCTTGCGTTTTATTCATGCATTATGTATGCTGTTGCAGTAAAATAAAAATAATCTACATCCAAAGTGTTTATTTGGCATGTTTTCCAACCAGTCATTTGTCAGTGAATGTCCAATGTTTGTCGCTCTCCTGCTTCCTTTTATCCATTTTTAAGCCATCAGATTCTTACTTATTCGAAGAGAAAAAAAGACCAGCACATCAAAATCCAAACAATGTACAGTACTCCGATTCAATCACCCGACCCAGTCTCATCTTTATTTCCATGTTTTTTATTCCTTGTGTCAAACCATACAGGAGATTCATGCCGTGTTTAATAAAACTGCACGTGGCAGCAGACGCGGAAATAAATACAGTCATGCCGCCGTATACAGTTTATTATTTGCACTGCGCGAGTTTAAGTGTGTGCTCTGCGCCCCTTTACCCCGGAGACAGTAAATCTAAACAGTCATATAGGGGTTTCGACTTATTGCCATCAGTAGCAGTAAAGGTCTCCATAACAACTCCTCACAGAAGCCAACCCCCAATACACACATGCACCCGTACAAGCACACAAAATCCCTGTATCCCTGATCTATTAATAGAAGAAAGAATGAAAGGGAGGCTGAGGTTGGTTTAGGTGTTTATATTAGTGTTTCTAAGCTGCACATCATAAATCACAAAGACAAGTGGAAGTCAAAAGGATTAACCATACCAGTGGGTAGTGACAATAGGGGCGATCCATTGCAATAAAATACCTTATAAGGGAACTGAAACAGCAATATGTTTAACAAATCCTGGAAAGAAAAAGGGTAACAAACCCAATAAAGTTGCTAATATAGAAATAAGGGATGTTACTGAAATATAAGAAAGAAAATCCAATTCCCAGTTTTAGTAGGAGAGAACAGAGAAATCAGAGTGAGAGGCAGAAACCATACACAAATCTGAGGGGGGTTCCACTTTACATGCAATAAAGAATAACAAATTACCTGCTCATTCTTTCTCAACACATTCCTCCATCCTCAAGGTGTCCCTGTATCATCCAACAGGGTCCTATTTAAAGCCTCCCGCTGTACAAGTCAGCAAATTCTCTCACAGGGAACATATTTTAATAGGTTTATGTCAAGGCCTACATTCCTTAAAGAACATGTCAAGCATGTGCCATGGCACACCCTAAGATTTATGTCTGGTTTTTCTTACAATCTGGACACATTTAACCAACAGACTATACAAGGAATGGCGCTAATCTATTTCTCAAACCAACATATATCGACCATGACTCCCATTTGCTCTGACATCGGACTCTAAAATGACATTCATAGATCTCTGTTAATGATAGAGCAGGTTTCGATAGTGTGAGACAAGTGTGCGAACGGGCACGGTCATTTATCACAATCTCAGGTACATCCCAGCTCCAAACACACACAGAAAGGGCTGCAACTCCTCAGACAGGGGGCACAAAAAAAAAAGAGAAGAAAAAAAAAAAGATGCCATCCACTGCAGCAGTGGACAGCGTTACAGGCTCTCCTGGAAGAAAAGTAATTTCAGACGTGGAATAATGAACGACTGAACGATTTTTGACAAAAGACGAAGCACCACTGGAGAAGTCTGAATGGTGCAGCTGTAGTTCATTTTATCGCTGATTGCTTGATGTTTAAAGGACAGAGGAATAGAGGAGTTTTTTTTTTCCTTTGTCATTAAATGTTTTTATTGTCAACATTAAATATCTATCAAACAACGGACTGGAAATGCGTTTTGACATTCAAAATCCTTTCCCACGATTACTTTCTCCCTTATGTGAACCCACTCCACCACCAATCAACAGTCCTATCTAGGCTAACAGAGTTTTGAAGTCATTCTAATCTACATTAATAATCTTTTATATCAAATATGAGGTTGGACCACAGTTAAAATGTCCTTTGGTGTGTCCCATCAAATCTGGCGGAGGATGCTTCTATATTCAACCCAATTCAGTTTTATTTATATAGCGCCTATTCACAACACATGTCATCTCGAGGCACTTTCTAAAGTCAATTTCAATCAAATCATACAGACAGATTGGTCAAAAAGTTTCCTATCAAAGGAAACCCAGCAGATTGCATCAAGTCTTAGACAAGCAGCATTCACTTCTGCAAGAGCGTAGAGCCACAGTGCACAGTCGTCTGCCTGTTTGTATCAATCCTTTATTTATATTTAGGCAGTTTCAAGAAAACTTCAAAGCCAATTAACTAATTAGGTTTTATAAGGAAGGTTCCATCGCTTAACTTGTATATTCTTAGTAGCAGCAAGATTAATGCCATTAGACAGGTCTAGTGTTTGTTTATAGTTGGAACTTAGAGTTAGCAGTGGAATTTACTAGTTGTTATAGAGGCAACTTCTGGTTGCAATACAACATGATAATAACTTACTCTCTCCATTTTATGTGCTAAACAGTGAAGAAACATATTCCCTAATAAAGTTTGTGCAGTACTAAGTGTGCCACGGCTTTACGGATTTACTTAGCTTATTCTGTTTTAGCTGTAGTGTCAGAAAGGTCAGATCAGAAACTTCAAGCTGTAGCTTTATGAATATAAACAATTAACCTTAGAATCTTTAGTGATGAAGCTTGTTCCAGTGAAACTTTATTATGAATAGAAACAATTCTCCCATTTTAGCTGTGGTTTAGAAAGGTCAGATCAGAGACCTTATGTTGTAGCTTTGAGGAATGTATGAATAGAAAACAAATTAAGCTTTGAATTTTTAGTGATGAAGCTCATTCCAGTGAAACAATAAAACAAAATAAGTTATTATAGTTACAAGAAGGTTGGACAAAATTACTTCAGATCAGAAATCCCCACGAACATACTTAGCTTATTTTGTATTATCAATAGAAACAATTAAGTCTTTCTGTATGTATTAATGTGTTAAAGAATTCTAGTCAAGGATTTACTTAACTTATTCCTTTTAGTACTTTTAACACTGTTCCATGAGATCTAAGGTTGAATGCAATTAATGTGTGCAGTTTAGTGGTGCAGTTTCACTAAATCATGTAACTGGTGTACTACTGGTTGTGTTTTAGCAGTGCATCTGCCAGTATGCGTTGACAAATTATCAAAAATATGATTTAAAAAAAAATTTACTTTGAAAATTAAAGTTTGAGTACAAAGAGAACACACCAATAGATTAGTGTAGAAGATGTGTCATAGGTTACTCTAGTAGTTGGACTCATCACAGTCACCTCTTCAAGGGTCTTAATGACCTTTCTCCAAAAACTATGAATTCTTGGACATTATCACACAACATCCATAAAGGTGTTTAGAGTTCCCTAAGAAATTTTCTGTGGGCAAACTTCAACTATCCTATCAAAGTTCACCTAACAGTATCCCAATCAATCTTCTGAAGTATCCCAAGCGTTTGTCCTGGGTGTTGGCACAAAGGTTTCAGAAGAAGAAGGAGCTTCTAAATTGCTCTCCAAAAATAAGCATAAAAGGAATTAAATAAATGAGGACAGTAGTTTAACAGGTACCTAGTATTTAAAAGGGCTATAGTAATGAAAAAAGGACTGTGTGGAAACAAAAACAGCATTAAAAACATATAAATGCAGACAAAAAATTTAAAGTGACTGAAAAGTGTAAGATGCATTTGCCTAAGCTGGTACACATTATGGAGAATGTGCCCAGATCCTGAGTTTTGAATCCTTGGACTGAACAATGTTTCCTGATTCAAGAAGAAACAATCCAGTGGGGGTGGATGGAGTAGAAATGATTAATTGTTGTGGGCCATAGTGGAATGTGGCATCTTGTCAAGCTTATTTTCAAGTGCCTGCCCAGAAGTATTAAACTGAGAACAAATTAACAGAACACTGATGGTACTAAGATCTTGGTAAGGTGAGCAGTCAACCTATTTTTAAGCAGCATGGGAGAGCTTTGGTTGATTAGGGGCTGAGATGACATGTTCCAAGAGAACCAAGCAGCCTGTTTACAAGAGGAAAAAGGTTATGTGTAGAAATGTATCGTAGCTTTTGAAAAATCCCTCAGCGTGGCTACTGAGTTTTGTTTCTTTTTTGAAATACTACCCATCATCGCTAATAAGACCAAACAAAAGTCATCAAATGGCATTTAGGCTTCCTTTGGTGACGATATCATACCTTTGCAGCAAATCCCAGAAAGGATTCTATTTATATGGCTTGTCCTAATGTATAAGAGGCGTATTGTTTGATAGAACTGAACAAATATTGAAAAGAAAGAGTGAGAGAAAACAATGTTATGGTTCAATTTGATCACATCTCACATAATACATCATGTGTAACTCCTTCCATTGCTCATACACCAATCAGAGACTGACGCAACAAATGTAGCTCCACTGACAGTATGGATTACGCTCAGCCACCACTGATTGCGTTCCCAGTCACCACATTGTCTATTTATCATCATTTGGGGCCTTTCTGGGGTTAACAGGGTTAAGGGGAGGGTGCCGGTTCCCCCTTAAAAAGCATTTTTGTTCTCTCTAGTTAAGGCAGGCGTCAATAATAAGACAAGTAAATAAATACAAATGATCCAGTTAAGGAGAAAAATGAAGCACGTTTAACTCATGCTGCTTTTAGAAAGCGGACCTAAGTGACCCCCCGCAAGGAAATCCATCAGCATGGATAAGAGATTCAAGAATAGAAAAGGGGCAGAAACAGAGAGAAAAATAGAAAAAAAGCATGAGGGATAAAAGACTGCCAAAGATTGAAGAGGGAGGCTGAGGATGGGAGGCGAGAGTGGACAATAATGAACAAGAAGACAGCGAAAGAGATTTAAATTAAGACAGAAAACACTTTTCTAATACCAAATGAACACTAAGGGAGAGCAAGAAAGATGAATGGAAGAAAGGAAGGAGTTCATTGTGTTCACCAAGTGTAGACTTTCTTTATGCATACTCTTACAAGGACACTGGAATCTGGCCTCAGGCAAAAAGCAAGTTTGAGATTTAGCCCAACATTAAATAAAATTCAGTCCATTAAAGCCTCCAAGGAAATGGCAAACCTTAAAGACTAAAAACTTACTACAGATGTGTATAGTATTTTTTGCTGTCTTAGCAAAAAAAAAAAAAAAAAGAAACACTCAAAAATAGTTCACCCTCTATCTGACATCTGTGTAATAACTTTATTTTCTCAATATTGCGGAATGAAAAAGTTATTTTAATCAACCATTTTCAGTAAACGCTGGATGCATGTTCCTGTCTCAAAGTCTAACATGCACAAGATTTTCTGCCTGACTTTTGTATAACTGTGCTTTCCAAGGATGTTCTTTGTCGTGCTAACAAAGAACAACTTTTAAAACTGATCACCGAATATGAACAATTTAGAGAAATCACATTCTTAAGTATCAAAGTATAGAGAATAAAATAATTGGAAATGAAAAGACTTCCATTCATTACTTTAATCAAGGTGACACTGTTTTAAAACTATGAGCACCATGTCTGTTAAGGGAACAACTGCAGGATGGCTACCTGAGGATGGCAGATGAAGTCACCAAAATCTGCTCAAACCTTATTATTTTTTTGCTGAATGCCAAAAAAAAATTCTGCATTTAAAGAATAGTACTAACTTCATGAGGTGCTTATTATGCAGTTTTACATAAGTCTATATTATGAAAAACAATGTTAAATGCAGATATTCATACTGCAATAATCAACTAGTTTGACTATTGTCGCAGCAGTAGCAAATACCTTACTTTTCTGTTTAAAATAAATGCAACAAGTGTTGCGTTTTTTACGTAATTGTTACGTAAATGCCCAAAAAACTGTCATTTTTACCCAAGCCTATCATAGCATGATAATCTGATACAGGCCTTGTAGAAAATCTGAAAATATTATGTGTAGGTAGCAAATAACACCATATAAAATAATACAGGAAATAATAAAGAATGTCTAATCATTTCTACCAGAGCAAAGAAACATGCCACAAATCAGTCTGGGTGTCCAGTCTGTGTCCACGTGTGCCCCCACGCAGGTCTCTTGAATTATGTGTGCCTTTCCCAGCCGCAAAGGCAAAGCTCTTAAGACCCAAAGAGGGGCTTTTAAAGCAGTTATTGACTTCTGTCTCTTCAGCTGACCACCACCCTGTCCTTGTGCCCTGGTTGCCTAGCTACAGGATTGTGGCTACAGTCAACTGACAGAGGGGTCAAAATGCTGCTCAGTCTTTCCTGCCTTCTCACTGCTTACTTAACAGAAAAACACCTTTATTACTACAGCAGGCATAACATCTCTAAAATTACTGCACCTAATAAATAACTGCTATGTGAATAAAATTGGCATATGCATAACACAAACACAAACAATAAAAGAGGAGTTTTGATACATATTTGATGGTCCCTTTCCATAACATTAATCTTTTTAGATTAATAAACATAAGACATAAACATTAATAATAAATAAACATTAATAAATGTAAGAATAAACAAAAGTTGCAGTACAATCATTCTTAGTGTCACACAGTATTTTATGATGTCAAGAAGCATCTTCAGTATTACTTTAAAAGGTAATGTGTGAATAATGAATTTTAATACAAACAAGAAAAATACATAGCACATAATAAAGTTACTTGTGTAAGTTTTACGGTTAACTTAATGGCCACTACAGACACTAATTAGGGATGAATGCCCTTATATAGATAATTACAAGAGTACATATATGAGAAATCAATGTTTTTAAAAATATTTTTGAAAGAAATAGGATTTTACCTTGGCTAAAAGAGCGAGGCCTACTTGGACAAAATGTTTTATTTATCAGCTAAAATTGCTTATTAATTAAATAGACATGCCAGGAAGTGAACTACAGTTTTCACTGACAATTGATGGTAAAAATAATAAAAGGGCCAAAATCATAGCAACCGTTTTAAAGATTTTAAATTTTTCATCTTTATGGGTAAATAAACCTGAACATCCTTAGGAACATTTGGCACCTAAATGGAAAACAAATAAGGAAACAAAAAAGGGGCTAGAAGGGAGCTTTGTGGAACGCCATTGATAAGTGGTGCTGCAGCTGATTCAACATCTGGACTGATGAACTTCTGCAAGATAAATAGAGCCCTGCAAACCTGTTCTTTTGAGACTTTCATAGTGTCCAAGACAACAGTAACCGATTATGAAGTGAATTTTGTGTCATTATTTGGAGCAAATAACACGTTTTGTAAATGGAAATAAAAAAAAAAACATATTTTGAAAATGGAGAGTTGAAAAAAAAATACAATCCAGGGATTAAACTATGAAAGACTCAAAAAGGTTTTCAGTGTAACTTTGGTGTTTCAGTGACATCACATTTTTTAAAGCCAGAATTAAACTGGTAAATAAATGGCAGCTAAATTAAAAAAAAATCTCCAAAAATCCCCATCTGAATAAGACGGGGATCCAAATTCTGATCTCTAGAAAATAAGAAACAAAATTTGATAATTTTTAAAGTCATTAGGTAAGCGCTACATACTTGGCCGAAGGATCAAAAGGTCCAAAAGAAATGGGATAAATTCGTAAAAGAAACGCGAAAGGACTGGATTGCCGGTAATCAGTAGGTAAGAGGGCTTTGACACAGCACAAAAAAGAAACAGCCAGGCTTGGTATCCAGAAAAGACAGTGCAGAAAAAAAGTGAGCCATTAACATTCAACAAGTTCGTCTCCACTCCTCCTCATTCCACCTTTGCTTGGGTGTGTGCTTAGAGGCAAAGCAGGGGCCGACACTGCTGTTATTGTCACCTGGATTAAATTTAAAAAACAGATTTATTCAAAAGAGCTAAAAAACAAACAGACAGAGGGAGTGAGCATGTAGCCTCAGGGAGAAGAGGAGTAAGTGGAGTGACTGAATAAAATTAGATTTTATCCTTTGTGGCAGCATGTATAGGGGAAACTGAATTTCTGCACTCTTGGTCAAAAACAGTGTAAAATCCATTACCTTTTAGGATCTAAAAATGTATTGTTGAGACATCAAAAGGGTGATAGAGATGTTCAAATTAGGAGCTTACATTCTTTAGCATTGCACAGCCCTATCAGTCAAAACTATTCACTACTACATGATGTCCAGGTCCCTTCTTAATTCTGCAGGGACCTTGGACAAAGTAAAAGTGGGCTCCTTCAACAAAGAGGTTCCAACCTCTGTCAAAGGTTGGCACTGACAGGAAGCTTAGGACAACCGAGGCTTTTCTTCATTTCATCTTATGTCATAATCACACATCTAACCGCTTCCTGTCAGTCTATACTCAGTCCTATTCAGGCTCAATATTAAAGTCATGGTGCCACAGTTGTCTATTTGTCCTTCCGAGATTCACACAAATGCAGCCTTCCATGTATGTAGAAAAGTAGAAGGTCAAACATTCAGAGCTGGACACTGTGATAATGCCTGTTACTTTGATAAATAACCACTGGCAAATAAGGCAGCTTATAAATCAGAAGAGAAAGAGAGAGATAGCCACATTTCTAAAGGCAACTGGGAACTCTTATCTACGGTCAGTGTCAGGTGGAAAGTAAAAAAGCACCTGCAATGCGCAGTGTATTTTTTCTAAAATACATTATCAATTACGTTTTGAGTGCATTTAAGTATATATATATATGGGGGAAACGTTAAACCAACAGAATTTATATGTATGTTCCTTTTAAATCATGCAGTTATGATCCAACTGTGTTAGGTCTGACCTACTTCAGATTTTGGAACATCTTATAACAAGTAACGCCAGGCTTCTCAGTCCAAAATTATAACTATGAAGTCTAAACGATGGTAGATATGCATAGAGCCTTCCATACATAGAAGTGTGAGTTTTGTGAGTGGCTGCAATGAGGTCACAGTAATGCATAATTGTTAACTTTAAACCCTAACATACTCTAATTAACACATTTGATTCAAAATAAAGACTTCTTGTTGAGAACAAATCTCTTGATTACCAGTCCTCCTTTAAATCAAACTAATTGTTTTTGATGCTGCAGAGCATGAACCCAAAAGAACCAGCATAAGAACAGGTGCTGCACAGAGCTTAGGTGGTAATATCTCTAAGCTCCCACCCACTCCTGATATCTGACTTGTCTGAAAAAGTAATAAACCTTGACAGGCATCCACATCTGGCCCTACACAGCTTCTCCCCTATAATAAACTGTAGCTTAATATCAGCCCTTATAGACCCTTCAAAGCAGCACTGACATGACCTAAAGTGTGAAATAAGGATATTCCAAGAACTATGTATCCACATGCTACATCCCCAGACAACCATATCAAATGTTAATTCGATCAAATATGGATAAGGCACTGGCTCTTTTTTATTATCATTTCTATTTATTACTGAGAAAAATCAAGTCACTGGGACAAATATTTATCAATATGCAACAGAGGCCATAGATTGTGTCTTATCTCTGTAAGGTCTCTGTCATGGGAGCTTGGAGGAAACACATAAAAGCTTTTCATTCAACGGGAGCAAACAAACATACACCATTATGCATGAATGTCTTCACAAGCAATAGCAGGCCAAAAAGTACTCGTCAAATCCAATTAACCCTTTGCTCTGATCCCCACAATGCATCTTTGCTCCCATCTTGTAACACCAGACCTTCCCGCTATTTCATTAGCACGCATACACACTAAGATCCCCCACTGCTTTTCCACATTTCGAGCCCAGTCACAGCCATGCTAATGCACCCCCTATAATCAAATCCACCAATCACAGTATTCCGTGCAAAGACCCGTGTCACATGACTAACTGCACATTAGCTCGACGCTTGCTAGCAGTTAGAGCTGTCATTTTGCTCTAATATGATTCCAGTGTATCTTTTTTTTCTTTAATTTGATTTGGGAAGTCTAAGCTCTGGCTTCTACCAGTCTAGCGCTAAAGCCCTGGTGGGCTAGGCTAATCAGTTTCCAACATTTCTGAGGGAGACAATGATCCCAGTGTTAGCGTTGGCTAATGACAAGCTAACACAATCAACACAGCCTCCCTAGAGGTGAGCTCAGAGCCAAGGCCCAATCTTGCCCCACCTCCTGCAGGCTCCTCATCCACTTTTCCTACATTACTATGGAGCCTAATGGCCTCTTATTAAGAAGACAGATGGATGAGGAATGGAGTGGGATTTTACGTCTTCTTCAGTTACATTTACGCGTTGGATGTGAGCTTCCTCAATGACAGCTTAAATGTTTAATATTGCCTTCCAACTGGTATTTTATTGCAAGGTGTGGCAGATGTTTGCACCTATCATTAAGATATGAGGACCAGCAGGGTATGGAACACACAAAAAAATAAATAAATAAATAAATAAAAATTAACCCTAAATTAAGGGTTAATCTGCACCAGACTGAAAACCCACCTGTTTAGAGTTGTTTTCGGCCTATAATAAAAGGATCCTTGACCAACATATTTGATGGGTACTGATGTTTTCATTTGATGCAATTTAAAGGAGCTATAAATAAGATAATTACTGTATAACCCAAATCGTTCTCATTTGTCACCTGAGATGGATATAACATTTCCTATCATAAAGTAAAAATTCACAACAGCAACATACCGTTTAAAAACGGCATATTAGATTGATGTGATTGGCAAGCTGTTGTACCGAAATGAGCTATAAGGTCTCAGTATTACTTATAGCTCCTTTAATGTTTGTTACTGGTCTCACAACCAGTGACTGTTTCAATGCGTTTATGATGTTTTTATGTTTTCATGATGTGAAGCACTTTGAACCGCTTTGCTACTGAAATGTGCTACACATATTAACTTGACAAAAGCATACCGAATAAATAATTATACTTTAGTAGTAAAATAATAAACAAACACAAGCAAATGACTAGAACCACATCATCAATATTAGCTAATGGACAACATTAACATGGCTTTTAGCTGTTGTGGCTTGTCAATAGGGGGTGGTCAGGCATCACACCCATCATAATTGCAGGAAAAAAGTGTAGAGTCCGTAAACAGATTAAGAAATGTTTTTAACAAAATTGAATCAACTGAATTGAATATTTCACAGGTTTTGAAATGCCAACACTCAGTGTCCCCTTTACATTGAAATAATTTCTTAAGGAACTCTGTTTGAATGGTGTAAAATATGAGCGCAGTACTAAATTTTAAAAAATTAAGCCAAAGAGAAAACAAGAAAAAGTTTCCACCATCATCCAGATCTTGTTTTGACTTCTTTGACATTTCTTAATTACTTTTCAGTGAGTGGAAACCATAAGCAGGAGGCCTGATATCTTTTTTTAAAGCTTTCTTCTGCTTTGTAGTTATCGGTGCCAATTTCAGGTCTTCACACAGCTTAGAGAGAATCAGTGTTGGAGTGTTATCACAGAAACGTTTTAGATAGAAGGATTATTAAGTTTTTGGATTTTTGTTACATTGTTTATGTCATTAGTTTGGGAAAGACGAATAATGAGTACACTTACTTGAATTTGGCATTTACGTTGTCTGCAGCTTTGTGATAGTTCTCTGTGGTGACCTTGTAGAACTGTGCACTCTGCAGGGAAAAGGAAGAAAGTCAGGAATGCATGATCCCAACAGTGTGAATATCAGTTGATAAAAAAACAAAATTCTTCAGATTAAACATGCATTTTATATACGACATGGTGCTCCATTTAGCTCAGCTCGGTTCTGTCTCGTCTCTCAAACCCCATAAAAATCGAATAGAAATTTACGTTACAAGCACACACAGTGAGGTTAGGTTACAAGCGTACACATATTTTGCAGGTTTAAGGCTTGCAAAGGCAACCTCTTCCACTACAGTGAGAAAGTGTGAATTATCGGTGTTTGTGCTTATCCACTCACAAAAGACTGCTGTAATAACAGAGAGCAGTCCTGCAAGGCCACAAGGTCGCTAGTCAACAATGTACAGACGAGTGGTCTGAATCCCCTGGTGACCCGTAGCAAATGAGCCCATAGTGCGACCACTCAACCTAAATTACCTCCTCAAAGACGGCCATATACCCTCTCTTCTGGAGCATATATACAACCCCAGGAAAATTCTTCTCGTCACTCTGCAGAAAGCTGTTATGCACATTTATAATCACATCGTGAGAGGTTGCAAAGCATGACGGATAGCTTGATTGAAAGTGGTTTGAGTTTTCAAAGATGTTGGGCAATGTCTAGCATTATAAATATACTGCTCAAAAAAAATAAAGGCAACACTTGGAGTTACATTGTGTTGTTTATGTGTTCCCTTTATTTTTTTGAGCAGTATACTTCGTTGTTGGAAAGGGCAAAAAATATTCCTTAAATAGTGAGTTCCCAAAATATGGCATTTGCTTCTTCTCATGTTTTAGTTTTTTTTGTGGTCTAACTTGGTAACTAGGTTATTATTTTATGCATTATATTAAGTTATGGGCATTACGGTACTCCTAATTGTGTTTGTAAAAACTATTACAAACAGAATGTACAACACCTATGAGATTCCACAATTCAACACATAAATGTATAATAAAATGCACTCAAAGATTCTGTAAGTTTTTTGTCTTTGCTAATTGTAACATGACCATGTTTAGGATTTTGCTCTTTTGTCATGAAGCTTATACAAGCCTACATTTTAAAAAAATGCTCTTAGTGAGCATAAATGAAAAAAACACCTTACTCAAATCAAAGTAACACATGTGTAATTATAAAAAAAGAAAAAACATCAGACTAAACTGGTTTCACAGGAACAACGAAGCAAGTCAAATCAACCATCTAATTAACATCCAACATAGTCACTAAGTTAATCAGTGTATATGTTGTAATGTAGTAAAGTAATAACTTACTTACTCTTGCATTATTGTACACAAAGTGTATACACACACATTTGTATTGATTTTTTAATTTTAATGATTTCATTAAGAAGTGAAACTCCAGAGTGATTTATTTCAAGATTTTGTTGATTTTGATGATTCTAGCTTACAGATAATAAAACCCCCAAATCAAGTATTTTGATGGCAGAAATGTTAAGTTTTGCCCTAAATAGTTGAGGGAAGACTGCTGACAGGCTAATGCATAACATTTCTTTTCTTTTCTAATTTTCAGGTGAAACTGGGTTTGGGGTGTTCATTAGCTGCAGGCCACAGAAAGTTACCAACCTATGCAATGTGTTTCCCTTTTAGGATTGAATTCCTGAAATTACTTTTATGCTGATATAAGAATTTAAGATGTACACAAAAAAATACAACAAACAAAGAATACAACAAACTGAATCAAAGATTCAGTTTGTTGAAACCTTAATCTGTATTTGTATTACACAAGAGCTTGATTTGCAAAATATAATATAAACTATGCATTTAGAAGGACTTGTAATGATGGAAATGCCAGACAGGAAGCCTAGAGGAAGAGCAGATTTATGGATGGAGTGAAAGAGGACATGAAGGTAGCTGGTGTAAGAGAAGAAGATGCCAAAGCTAGGCTTAGATGGAGACAGATGGCTCCCTGTGGCAACCCCTGAATGGGAAATGTTGAAAGAAGAAGAAGTAGAACTCGTTATGATATCAGGTACAAATTATACAAAAATGGCTAAGAATGGAATTAGCTAAAATTGAATGCAATCATTGTGAAGTTGCAAAAAACAACAACAACAACAATAATGTACTTACTTTTTCAACATGCAATAATAACAAGCCTTCTAGCTTGGCAATTTCACTTCTGAAATATACCCAACACTGAAACCATGTTGAATATTTTTACAAACTAGCAATGAGATGCATTTTCACTTTCCAGCTTCCTACTGCTATCTGCGTTGACTTCACCTTCTAGCAGGAAAGACATTCATCATAGTTCAGTAAGGATCAATATGAATGAAGTGCACTGCTGAAAAGATCAATAGTCATGTGCTGTAGAGGTAAAAGAGGATTGGACATGGCACTGACAAAAGGTCTAATACCAATTGGAGTCCTCTTCATTTGGATGGACACTTTTATAGACAAACAGCAGCATATTGAATGAACGTTACTGAGTCACAATGTGCCGGGTATACTAACTACTTCAACGCCCATAAATGACTGAACATTTTTAACAAGCATTAAAATGTTCGCCATTAATATGTATATATCAATAAAATATGCTATTTAAATTGGAGAAAAAAAACGTTTTCTATGTGTTTGTGAAGCATATAAAAGGACATGCTGAGATTTAAATGATGTCCCACTGAGTCAGTTACCACAAAAAGTGCTGTTTAGTTAAAAAAAAAAAAAATTAACATTTGTGGAACAGTTTTTTTTTTTTTTTAAACAAACTTGGTTAAAGATGAAAAGACTAAACTGGGATTGTTTTTCGGGATGCTAAAGAGGCCAGAATAAGACCTCTCCTGGGTGCTGAGATTAAACCCCTGGAAGAGAAGGAGAGACAGCCTGAGCTGAGTTTGGGTCTGTGTCTGGAATACTAAGCATAACGTATTAACACCTGCCTAAATGGCAGAGCTGGCACTAATCAGCACACTAATCCACCTGAGACGACAAAAGATTGTGTGTGTCAGTGATTGCAAGGCACTCTTTCAATGGAGCTGCAAAACACACACAAATAGGCACTTTCTGTCTTGTATAAAATATAAAAAAAAATCTAAAAATAAAAATAAACAGCAAAGGAGCATGTGTAGACACAAACTAAAGGTGTGTACCTGCACCCTGGTGGCTAGATACAAACAGTGACTCACTCAACAGTACAGAGGAGTATAATTTGTGTGATTACCAAGTGGTCTTAAATTGTGGTATCCTGCCGTTATTCCCAACTGATTTCGAGAAAAACGCTGACCTTTTATTAGCTCAGACAAGACACACATTCAAGTGTCTTGTTGAAAATGTTCCTTTCTCAATCAGGGTTTTTGCAGCTGCTAACATAACTGTGCTGTGCTCACTAAAAAGTGTTCTGGTCAGTACTGTTCAACTCTGCTGCGTCACTGAATTAACAATTTTATAAAGCAAACGAGGATGTGGCAGAGTCTGTTACATGGTTTGAAAAGGTTTTTGTCTACTTTCAGTTGTCTATTTGCTTTCTGCATGGTTTTTAGCTCATCCAAAGCAAAGCGAAATGCCAGGGAAGCAGGATTCAAACACATATTAAGTCATAGATGCTAATGTACTGCAATGACAAAGATAAATTCAGCACTCAAATACAAACTCAATTTAAAGAAAATCCTCTTGAATTTCAAGAAATAAAGCACCTACAAGTAGGTACCGGTGGGTTCTCACCAGGATTTTCCGACATTTTCCGGGAGGTTTGCAACTTTACTGATGCAGATTCACAAGCTTTACCGGCCTTTTTATGTTGCTCTCAAACATCCGTGTTGCGCTGTTAGCTTAGCACGTAGCATCGTTCAGCATTTCATTTTTTTTTTGCCTGTTTGCCTGGGAAAGTTTCTCCGAACAACATATTTGTGTTTTTCTTCTCTACAAAAACAGTCACATGTTTTCTTCTGGCTGACCTCCACATGTTAGCAGATTTTGTTAGCAGCTCATTATTTAGGTCAGGTGTGCGGCTGCAGGAAGGAGAGGGACAATTTGGGCTGATGTGAAATGGTCAGTGGGGGAAACCCTGCGGAAAGGGAGCCCAAATGTCCATCAAAGAGCCGCGACACTGATTGAAAGTCAGCAAAGTGACCTAATTACAGGGTCATTTTGACAACTAGCGAGAACTCAGCTTTCTAAACTAATGCTTAGTGGAAAGGCTTTACAAAGAATGAAGACTCACCATGATCAATATTGCTGTGTGAATTATTGCAGTTCACTCAAAATCAACAACCAAGAGGCTGGTTTACACCTTCTCAAGTATTTTAAGTTTCAATTTAAGGTATTGGATGTCTAGGGTCAGGATTCACAGATATAACAAACTCTGTTCTCTGATCTGTTGAATGAATGTCTGCACAAAATTTGTTATGTACAGCTATTCACTACTTGTTGCAATTATGTGCATATTGAAAATGTAACAAATGCATGAACAAATACATTTATTTTGCTTAATTTATTATTATACTCTGCACATTAATTTATTTGAACTTCATTCAAAAAGTTAGGGTTGGAGTTTAAATTGTTGAAATTGGATTGGGTGGGATCATTAGCAAAGCACCTGGGGAATCAAATTTTGAGGTGGGAGATTAAGCCAGATTCAGCTAAAAAATGACGGCTCTTCACTTGTGGAAGGTCGGGTGCCACGCAGGTCAGCTGGCAGGCGAAGTTCAAGCATTATAATCTAAAATTTGGGTATATTTCAATTTATGACTATCAGTATTAAAAAAAAAGCTTTCCTGATGTCTCAAATACATTTTAAAATCCAACCATGTTTATTTCTAGGTATTTCATTATAACAATCTATAGACCAAGGGTCTGAAACATCAGTCCTCAGGACTAGGTGTCCTGCAGGTTTTAAATTAATCCTATGCACCTGAGAAAAAAAATGACAGAACCACCTCCTCTGCAGTTAGGTTCTAGAGAGTCCTGCTAATCTAAATAATTTATTTAGGTGTGCTGGAGCAGATAAACATCTAAAAGTTGCAGAACACCAGCCCCTAAAGACCTAGTTTTGCCAGCCGCATTACAGACTATGCAGACAGCTATGAAGCTCATTTGCTACAAGTAAATGCCTATTTGCATTTGCTCTTTTGAGATTTTTCAAAAGGTTACTTTAGGTTCGATTGTCACGGAGCTCTTGAGAACGTAAACGGCGGACTGAAGCAGTTAAATGATACTCCTTTAGCTAAAACTGCCTCTACAGTCAAGTCGCTGTAAATACCATCATGTGGCTAAAGCAGCAAAGCGAAGAAAACATAACTGAATACCATAAGACATGTCACTTCAGATAACTCTGGCTCTTGTTTTGCAGCAGAGGCATATTATTTTCATAAGGTAGTTTCATAGTGAGTGAATGCAAGTGCAGCAAAAAAAAAATGCTTTAAAATCATAGCTTTCTTCCTTTAAATATGCCTACAGTTGGAAAAAGCAGACATTTCCTGTAACTGTTCTAGGAAGGAGAAAAAGATGGTTAGAGATTGAAAAAAAGGAGAAAAAGAAAAATAAAAGCAGAGTGAGAGAAGGCCGTTCCATGAGACATAGAGACAGATGCCATTACGGTTTTTTAATGCACTCTCTCCCAGTATTTCTTCTTTTCATAGAGCTGTGGAGCTTTGCTATGAGAAGACAATTGCCACTGTGATTGTCCTCCATAGGAGAGCAGGGGAAAAAAAATCCAATTTCATCGATATACAAGGCAAAAAGAAAGACAGCAGCAGGAGAACAAAAACCTTTTCTGAAAGAAAAAAAAAATGAAATTGAGGCATTCAAAAAAACAAAACAAAACAAACACCAGTCCAAGTAAGAAAAAGCTTTAAAAAAAAGGGTGTGATAGAGAGATGGATCTGGAAGGAGGACTAAAAGCTATCTGGTTGGGGAAAGGAAAAAAAAAAAAAACTTTGCCAAGTTGATTGTTAAATATGAGATTGTTTTACAGCGAGGCAGGTATTGAGTGAAAATTTAATAAATATATAGATATTGTTTTCAGGGGCTATTTGGTAGCTGTGGCCCCAATGAACGGCAACAGTGGAGGCAGCAGGCCGAGCTGTCTGGGAGCCTGGTGATGGCCTGTCACTGGAAGCCCCTCTGATGAATGGCCATGTTGGATTGGAAGAGACATGTAATATATATCAGACTTACATTCTGTCTCGCTTCTTCTTGCTCTCTTTTGGTCTCTTTGCCTCTTTTTTACTTGTGCGAATGATGCTGGGAGAAACCTGAGCTATATGGTAACGAGTGAGAACATGCGGAGGGCACAAACTCTCATAGGAGATACTATTAAGCAAGCAGTAGACTGTGAGAAGAATTAAATTAGTTCAATCTAAGTGGAAAAGGGACAGCTTTGGAACTGAGAAGTGTTACATTTTGATAACAACAGGGCAAGATAATTGGTAAGGAGAACTACTGCTGTGTTTGGTGCCCACCAGTTTCCCCACTTGCAAGTGAACGACTAATTTTGTGGCTGATTGAGACTTTTTACTTATTTTCCTTTTATAAGTCAAACATGAGACTTGAATAAAGGGCCCAAGCATATTTTTAAACCTAATCTGGTAAATGTTACACAATGCTGGACTATATTGAACTGTTGCCTTACCATGTGTCATAGCACAGTCAATGCACTGACAGCAAGCTAAATTCTACTGTATACACTTCCACTGATAGGAACAGTCATTTCCCCTAAGGATAAGTCTGATATTACTGATCAACTCCACATGACACAACAAGGACGTGCCATTCGGCAAAAATATTTTCTTGAATGTAATTATCCACTATATCCGCATTTAGTTTTTTCTTCCAATAATATTTTCTATTATGAAAAATCATAAAATAAAGAAATTATTTGACAGTTTGGGACAAATCCTGATGCAAGGGTAAAATCAAAAACAATGAATATTTTTGGCAGCAAGGGTAAATATATTACAGATTATGGCTAAGGAGAGTAAACAACCCCAGTTACAATTGTATTATTTTCTCTTGGGTACAACTAAAAAACAACAACTTAACATTATAAAAGTTTTCAATTGTCTGAATTGTTTCACTTATTAACTTAGAGATCAAATAACACTTAGCACTTACATGCATTCTCTGTACAGAGTGTTAAAAAAAAATGAACTGCCGTCAGCTCATTTAAAACAATTAACTAGCTTTCTGAATTGCACCAGAGTTTTTGTTGTTTGTTTTAATTGTTGGAGTGCTCCTAAGTTAAACTCTGATTTTCTCTCTCTCTGTAAGTAGTAAATTTTACGTTGTTTCTTAAAGTTTAAAGGAGCAATAAGCAATTTTTTCACCACTATGTGTAGCTTGAGCACTCTCTGTAGAACAAAACAAGATGTGTATCAAGCCACGTCCTTCACTGTCTCCGCTCCAGCACTCTGCAACCATTTCCCCTTCTCACCCATGAGCCTATTTGCCAAGGATAAAAACACAGCAGAACAACATCACCTTTCAGAGGAACATATCCAGTGAAGATCTAAGTAACTCCTAACATTACAATGCTGTTAGCACAAGAATGTTTTGATCTGATGGGCATGCCCTCTGCCATTTTGTGCCTGGTGATGGCATTTTATGGGCAGGGATGCTCACGTGCACGCTCACGTGCACGCTCATGTGCGGCCAGCCCAGCTATGTAAACAAGAGTTTGGAGAACAACACAGAGAGATAGTGTGTGACGTTTAACCATAGTCCATCTAAAAAGATACCTTTAGTTCTTCACAAAACTATTTTTTAAGTTTGTTCTATCTAAAATAATGACATTTCACTTATTGCTCCTTTAAATCCTCATACAAAGAGTATATCTCTATATATGGAATGTCTAGTCATTTTGCACAGAGAAATGAGTGGAAACTAATAGGTGTGCTAGTGAGCTGTCAGCTGTTTCAATATGTCATTGCTTTATGGGTCTGCGGCCACATGCTGAGAAATTGTAAAATCCCACATCATTTATTTTAATTTCCTCTCTTATACTGAATCTAAAGCTTTGAAAGTTTGGAACCTAAAATAACTGCAGAAAGATTAGACGGAGATTAATTCAAGCTATGTCTTAATATAATTAGAATCAGCTTTAAAATGACTTTGACTGTGATTACAGCACTCATAGTGTAAAGACATTAGTTATAAATATATAAGCAGCAGTGTGTACATGTGTTTTTTTTATATGTAGAGACGAAGGCAAAAAGGAATGTTATGATAGTGCAAATGTACTTCTTTTGTCTCACATTAGTGTAGCTGTGAAGTGTTCATTGTGTTCATCAGACCTGCCGCAGGGCAAAAAAGGTTGGAGACTACTGGTATAGAATGGCAGGATGCTCTTTGCATTTTGGTAGTTAATTTAATAGGTTTACATTGTCAAAATCCTAAAAAACAAAGAACCGAAAATCTGGTTGTTTTGTTTTTTTTGCAAGCTGTTTTTCATCCTCTGATTCTAGGCTTGTGGTGGGATGTAAACACTGGCCAGAACAGATGAGGAGACCTCCTTTGATTAAAAAGGTTTACAGACTAAAAAAAATTACTCCAGTTCAGGACTACAGGTCTTCTGTAACACTGTGACATCATTACACCAACCTTCATTTATATGAAGCAAATTCCACCTCCTCTCTTTTTCACTGAGAACTCAGCACTGTGGTCCGCTCGAAACAACTGAAAGCCTAGTTTGGTTGTAGCGCGCAGACCAACTACACGCTACAACCAGGATCTCAAAAAACTCTGCGGATTGACGAAAACGAAGGAAAATTGCCCAGAGAGGGCTGCATGATGCTTATGAGTAGTTCTCTAGCAGTAAGCATGGTAGTATGTTCCTCTAGATTAAGAGACGCTGCTTAAGGTCTGATAAAAATAAAGGGAATACGGCAGTCTTGCACTTACGAGGATACGTCCTGTATGTGTACGTGCTGACCTACGCATTACACTACATACTACACTATGTACTACAACGTATTATGTCTTGATAATATCTAGGTCCTCTAGAGCCGATTAAAATTATTTCTTAAAAAATACTATTATGCTGTAGTTCCTCAGGACTTGACATCATTTTCCTGGAAAGCTCTTTTAGTCGCAATCTTGGAACAAGTCCTCTCAACAAACTAACCATCATTCATGCTTTACATGCTAATGTGCTACATATGAACTATGGACGAATCAGTGGTTTTATTGCTGTGATTAATCAAACCACATCCCGGAGTTTCACCTGGATCAGTATACTGTGCACTCAGGTTTACACTGCAGCTACTTAAACACCTACATGTCAGTTTAAAAGTTGCACACACTAGATTGTTTCATTCCTGAGTTGATGTCTATCTTAAGGGACATTCTATAACCTGTTCATGCATATCATCATGTTGAGTGAATTTAGACTCAGTACACCAAAATAGAACATGTCAGAAGTGATTTTAACCTAAAGTAGGGGGAAAGCACAGGCAATGAAGACAGACTGCACCGTTTGCCAAAATGGGGAAAGAGGCCAAAGAAAAAAGGAATCATCAACAGTGTCCAGACAAAACGTACCCCCCATATGGTTCCTCAGACAGTATTACACAGTTGGAGGCCAACTGTGGATCATTATTTAAAGAGGATTACCTAAAACGCACACCTGATGACAATGGTTACCATTATGTACTGATTCCCTTAAAAACAAAATTAATTTTCTCAGTGCAGATTTTATGGCAAGTGGCTTTGAAATAAATACATGCATTTATTTTTTTCCATAAATAAATAAACTTCTTGAAGATCTTCCATGTGTTTCACCTTTCCTTCTTCAAACCGTCCCTCATTTTTAACACAGCAATTGAAGGCTTTTCAACCTTTTCTCCAAGCTGTCGTGTTCTCTATCATTTTTGACATTTAATCATTTCATAGCGCTTTTTTTGTTTTTGTCTTATCTGCCGTAGCTTCCCATTAATGCCACTTTATCATAATGATTAGATATACTATTTAAGGTAGACTCTTTTGATTCCAGTTTGTCTCCTGGAGGACAGTTTCATTTTTTTGATCATGAGTTGAAGCCCACTTTTTCTCCATTTTCCATGAATCCTATCCACGTCTCTCTCGCTCTCTTTCAATCTCGTGTTTCTCTCTGAGGTGTGAATGTGTTTTGTTGACACTTTGGTCCAAGGAATATTGACCAGAGACCAACATGGCTGATGGATGGCTAGTGCAAGTCGATAATGTCCACGCTCGTCGGGACTCATCGCGTTATCTGCATCAAATGAGCTCATGTATGCAAAACAGCACGATGTGATGTAATAATAGGTGTTGGAGAGAAAAAAGAGTCGAGCTTGAATTTATAGATGAATCACTGACAGTTTAAAATGAAACTGGCTTGTATCCAATATGTCATCAGAATTTTGGGCCGAGTTAGAGCCTGATGTAATCTAGAGATGAAAAGAGAATTCACATGATCACTGATTGCAGAATATCTTGCAAGTAATGAGCAATAACCCATTCATCCTGTAAAATTAAGCCTAATTCAAATGTTTGACACTGTTTAAAAATAAACCTTTTCCTCACTGCCTGGCATTAAAAAGGGCTAAACCCTTCTCTGTTTCTGATCAGTTAGAATTACAAAAAGAATGTCTATTTACCAACAACATGAGATTTTTTAACGATAATTTTTAAAATTACTTTCTTTAAATTAGGAAGTTTTGATACACTAGGACTTAAAGTGTAACTCACCCCAAAACCTTTTTTTTGTTACAGATAATCTGTATAAACTAGGCCACAGGGTGCAACTTTAACGTTGCTGTGCATTTTTTTTTATGTTTTATGTGAACTTATTTAGTCCTGCAATATCTGTGTTAAAACGGTCTAAACGCTCCCCTCTTAGTGTTGAACGGTCGTTACTGCAGCTGAAATTTTCTATTGGTTCAAACGATGCATGCTTTTGTCACCATAGCCCTGCGTTCGGTTATAAAACCATCTCATTCAGACCCACGCCTTCGCCCCGCAGCGAGTGTTTAGCATTACAGCTTTGAACGTTAACCCATGTCAGCAGTGATGCTGCTAACAACACTTTTCCACTCAAAAACTGCACCATTCTGTCCTTCAACACCTCGCAGCTTCCGGCATCGCTGAGTTAGCGTCTTGAGCCGGCGGCTGGACCTGATTAAAGTCCCTTAAATGAAAGTTGCGTCATGGGCGTTCCATTTTTTTCGGGTCACGTGATCTCATGCAGCCATTTTGGGTCTAGGCTCAGCTAAGCTCAGCGCGTATACAACACTGCGAGCGACCGATTTCCTTTATTTTAATTTTATTTTTTCTGATTATTTCGAGTATTTCTTTGTTTCGAAAATAAGCCACCATGCCAGGGTGTTGTGCCCACGGCTGCAGCAACAGCACTGATAAAGGGACGCGGATGTTCCGTTTTCCAAGCGATGAAGAGCGGCGTTTATTGTGGATCAACGAGTCAGTCGAACAAAACTTGGAGACCTACAACAAACTCTCGCTTGTGTGAGGTATGTGGGCTTTTTTTTTTTTTCTGAAGTCAGGGTTTCCCGCAGCGCTAAGTTTGGCGGCCGCCTCGCCAATATAAAAACAAAAAAACCCAAAAACGTGCAGAGCTTGTCTCTCCCCGCCAGTCCCCAACCGCTAAGCCGGGCATACCCTGTACGAGTTTTTCAGTGGTGGTACTTATATACATCTCAAACTGTACGATGGAACCGCGGGGTTTAAAAAGTTCACCGCTCACGATCTGTGCGGCGCGACGCTCGGACGCGACCGGACTGCTCATTCTGTACGTTGTGCCCCCTCTGGGACCGCTCACTGTGGTGGCAGAGGCAGGCGAGCGAAGGTGGGTGACAGGGACCCAGAGCAGGGGGTCGAGCCCAGCTCACGCACCGCACCAGCGGCCGCGCGGCACGGCAGGTCGCCCGGCCCGCCCCGCGAGCGGAGGCGTGCCGAAACAGGCGGCCAGCGCGTCGCGCAGACCGGAGCGCTTGCCCTCCCCCCGCCCCACGAGCCGACGTCCGGGCCCCGTGGGTCCCGGGCCGGGCGAAGGTCGCTTTGGGGATGCCTGCTCCTCTCCCTCCCCGCCAGGGGAGGGAGAGGAGGGGAGGGCGCTCCCTCGTAGCTCTGCTTGAACAGCAGGATGCGCTCACGAAAACCTCACGACGGCCGACTGAATTTCAAACATGTTTGATTTTCACCGACCGTCCGATTTTTTTATGTGAAATTTTCTTCTGGACTTCTTGCTTTATTTCATTGTGCTGTAGCATAATGTGTGTCTGATTTTTGTCCTATGGGACCAATTCTGGACTTCAAGACAGTAAAAGAGAAGTATACAGTTCACTTAAAAATGTCTCTCTCAAGTCTTATTAAAATGTAATATCAGCTTTTCTGGATGCCTAGTAGGTGATCATCAACACTCAGTTGTGTTTTATTCAGAACACCTGCCTGAAGGGTATTAGAAGGTGCGAAACGCGCATAACATAACAGTGTTAAAGCGCCTGCCTGTGGCAAGTTTAGACCCAAAATGGCGCCACTCGCTGAGTTGGCGCAACTTTCATTTAAGGGACTTTAGACCTGATAAGTCTCAGCCCCGCTTGCCTCCACAAACCTCTTGTGACGAAGGAGTGAGAAACCCTCCCCCTCAAAAGACAGATCAATGAGAAATCCATGTCAGTCCATGTTTCAACATGTCACTTTCCCTCGAACGGACCGCCTCAGTAACAAGCCCTGCTAAACTCCCCCACCACTCATCCACACAATTGGCTGTGTCTCTTTGAACCGCCTACTTTTGGTGGCATTTTTTCAAAGTGGGTTTGGGGGCGGAGTTATGTTTTTACATCGGGGTGTGTTACACTTTAACGCCGATGATGTCATAGCTTCGTAAGTTTCTGATTTTGTAAGTTTCTGATAGATTGATTCAGAACCTTTGATTTCAATTGAGGCATACCTGTGGATATATTTATAGGCAACACAAAAAACACACTGGGTCCTTGTCTAGCATCAGTGGGAAATTAAAAGAAATTAGCCAAGATATCATCAAAAGAAATGTGGACTTCCATATGTCTGGTTCATCTTTGCAAAGAAAGGGAAGGAGAAATGTCCTGTGTCCCAGTAATGGTGCAAAATGTGTAGCGAGCCCTAAACAAAACCAAAAAACTTTGTTAAGGTGTTGGATGACGAGGGTAAAAAGTATAATTATCCAAAGCAAAACAAATCTAGAACTAATATGGGCTGAAAGGCCACTTAGAAAGGAAGAAGCTATTAGTCCAAAAAGAACATAAGAAGCCAGATCACAATTTCAAAACGTACTCACAGAGAAAGATCTTTGTTTTTGAAAATATGTGCTGGGGTTAAACATGTGAAATGCTGAAACTTATTAATAATGGTTATATTTAGATGAGAATGGAGGAAACCTTCAAGCCTCAGAACAATCATGTTGGGTGGGTGTTTTTCTCAAAGTTTTGAAGTGTTTCACAAAAGATGGAATCATAAGGAAAGAACAGTGTATGAGAATACTGAAGCAACAAGCAAGACGGCAAATATTTTGGACTAAGGGAATGCATCTTCTAAATTTAAAGAACGTAATAAAACATTCCATTTCATCTCTCTATCTCATTACTAAGGCATTTCAACAAAAAGAAATAATTATGGTAACTGACTCAAAACATGAAAGGTTTGCTCAGAACGTGAAAAAAGAGAGCATTATTGTAGATTGTATATACAAATCTGGTTTCAAAAAAACATTTTTAAAGTCCACAAATTTGAATAAAGAAAACACTTTTACAATTTTTAGCTTCATAATATATTCCACTAACAGTATTAAGTAACAGATTTTCCTCCACAATGTCTTCGCAACAGTGTATAATTTCCATCTGGCTTCCACTATGGGGAACGTTTGACTTTTTGCACCCTCCAAAGGGGAGCAAACTCTTTCTCAGCACGAGTGTATAATTTTAAGCACATTAGAAAGGGCATTATATCCTTACTGAGACACTTATGATTTGAGAGCTGCATGAAGGCGTTCTTTCAAACCACACTTTAACGGAGCATTTGACCCCTGCTCCCCTGCCTTGCAGGCGTCTCTCACAGGGAGCAGTGCGGTGCCGTCGTTTGAAGTGTGGTAAGCATGGCAGCTGACCCTTGTCCCAGTCCATGGGACACCAGCATGTTAAGAAAATCCAGGTAGTGTCACTTTCAGGGTCAGAACGATACATAAAAATGAAGACTTAACCCTTTGTCCTTCAAGCAGTAGAACATGGACTAAAGCGTAAAGGTAGCAAAAAAAGAACAGCAACACACGTCATACTGGGAAAGCAAGTAGATTTTGACTTGAAGGATGATAATAAATATAACACTAAGGTGAACCACGTGAAAAACAATGTAAAGCTGGCTAAAATAATTGTTCATTCAGTGCAGAAAATTGTACATGATATTGTAGGAATATTTGTTGAAAAAAATATTAAATTTTGAAAGTTTGAAAAATGATTTTAAAAGGAAGGAAGCATCTTATTATTCCTTACTCGTTCTTCCAGCCGGGCCACCTGCTCCCGGTAAAAAGCATCCAGCTTCTTCAGGTCTGCTTCCTTGGCCTCCAGCTGCTTGGCCTAACAACAGAGAGAGGAACAAAAACTATTTCATTGGAAATTATTATTGGAAATTGAATATATATATTTATGTAGTTTCTGCTGTAAATATTTGACTGCACAATGACAATCTCAATAAATTACAATATCAACAACAACTTAATTTATTCTGATGGATGAATTAAAAAAGTCAAATAGAATGTTTTAGCGCAGAATGCTCCCTGGGCACAACACAATGGCTGCTCCATAAGAGATAGGTTAAATGCAGAAGACAAGTTTACTTGGAATAAATGTTGCAATGAAAAAAAAAGGAGATTATTAATTACAATCTTCATAAGGAGCGTAAGCTACAAAATACAGTTGCTAAAGATGCTGGCGGTTCAGCAATTACTGTATCCAAGCATTTTAATGGTATTATGAGTGGAAGGAGAAAATGCAGAAGCAGCAGGGTCAGCCATTGCTGAGATGATTGTGAAACGAAGTTCATTCAAGAGTTTTCAAGACTAACAACTGTGGATTGTGGTTGGACTCGAACTTTCAAGAGCTCACAGAGACGTAGCCAACACCTGGGCTACAATGCTCATATTCGACTTAAATGTTGTCTTTTAGTAAAATTTCCAATGAATTTGAAAATCAAAATCGTTCAGTCTGGAGGAAGCGTGGAGAGGCACTTATTTCAAGCTGCTTAAGGTCCAGTGTGAAATTTCCAGTCAGTGTTGATGATGATTTCAAGAGGTATACTAAATCCTGATGGTCATCTAGTGTGTTTTAGCAAGTTCAAATTTATCCTCACTAGTCACTACTCACCATCTATCAGGAAAATTAAGCACTTCAGTTTTTGTCTTACAAACATGCTTTAAGTAGATACTGATTTACTTTTCCAGCAGGACTTGGAGCTAGCCCACACTAGCAAAAGTACCAATACCTGACAAATGTCATGATATATCACTGGGCTTGATTGACCAGCAGCTTGGCCTAGCCTAAACTTCATAGAGATTCCTACTGTCAGAATAAAAATGAGAGACGCCTGACCAAGACATGTAAGTTTTCCAAGAAACAGCAGTCTGGGTTTTGCTTGGCTGTAAGCCATCATCATCAGAAATTGACTTGAAATACTCCTTGTGTAATATTTTATATATATATATATATATATATATATATATATATATATATATATATATATATATATATATATATATATATATATATATATATATATGCAATCTGGGATGAATCACTGGCACAAAATAACTCTTCAATGATGTAAGAATGCATTGACATGTATTGAAATGTACTTGTACATACACTTAGGGACATGCAAGTCAAAATATGCGGATAACTTAACGGTTGAGGCTGAAAATATACACAGGCACCCAAGTGCAAGAGCGTGATTGTGCCTTGGCAGGTTCTTGTGCTTGCTCTTCAGCCAAACTATCAGTACAAGAAGATAGCATCACCTTTCGGGGGCAAACATGTATTGTGTTCTGCCATATAGGTTTACCCGCTCTACCTATCTTTGCTGTCCTCCCCTCTACTGTGACCTTCACTAAATGTACGACTGACTTTCTCTGTGACATGCAGCACAGATAAGACCTGATATATCACCTCGCACAGAAAAAAACAACAACATTACCCTGTGCATGAGGGCCAAAGACTAATCAAAACATATTTACCAGTCAACACCGTATTACAGGGTACAAGAAGATCATTACCTCAACAGCCAGGCTAAACTATAGACTAAGATACAAGTAACTGCGAGAAAGAAACAAAGTAGTTTAGATGAGGGGGGGGCGAAAAAGACTTACCTTCTGCTCAAGTTCCTGAATAAGGCAAGCATCAAAAGAGAGGAGTAAGGAGACACTGATTTATTCTTTTCTTCAAAGTGACATTTGGAAAAAGGTTTAGTATTCAAATGCCAGGGGTGACTGGCTGCCACACTGTTCTGCTTCAATACTCATATTTCATCCTTAAAGTTTACACTATCACTGGCAAACACACAAACCTGTGCATACGCCCTTAACATGTGTGGTATACAACCATACAACCATAAACCGTGCATATATTCCTACCATGCATGGCTATTTACAATTATACATAATATTAGCGGAGTACTTTTGCATGTGGAAAAGCAGCCACACAGGTGTAGCCTTGACACTACGGGAAGCTTGGGAATAGAGTTAACAAAAAAAAAAAAAAAAATACAATATATTAAAAAAACTGCCTCAGCCCATCCAATCTTCACTACACTGATAACCATCTGAGTGTAGCAACTCAACACACTTCAGGCGAAACTGTATGCTGCATGCATTGTGATGAGAAGTCTCAGAGAGGAGCTGTCGTCACATAAGATGAGTGGGGGAAGTTTCAAAGTCAAGGGGATACTCCAAGCTCGCTTATGAAGACCCGAGACAGAAAGCATTGTCACAAAGGCAAACACCTTCATTATAGTGCCAGACAGTGAGTAAAACCAACTCCAGGGCAACACTTTATCACACTCAAGACGATACTCGGCAAAAACAACAGCAGGACCGAGGTGCTGGTGTCTCTGATGTGTCCTCAAAACGACCCAGCATTAGCCAGCTTTATTGCTCTGGTCAAACAATTCTCTCTATCGTGTCCCCTTACAGCTAGTGCTTTTTGTTTATCCTCTGCACAATGAAATCAAGTTAAAGTTATACCACAATCATAGTCCTGGGTGAATGTGCCCTCAAGTGTACCTAAAAAATTATGGAGTTACTGCACTAGAAAGAACCTGTTATCGATTCTGAGACCGCAATCACTGCCTCTAGGAGAGGATGGAAAAGTTTTCAAGTGTCTGGATTACACCGCAAAAGTGCCAAAAAAAAAAAAAAATGAAAAAAATAACGGTCCCCCCAAACAGCTCAATTTAGCCTGGAGAGGTGGTGATGACGAAGGGGGGAGTATATTGTCAGGAGTGTGTCCAAACTCGATGTTACGCTGGTATGTGGTGACTAAAGGTGCCGATTCTGCAGCAAAAGAGGAAACATGCGCGCAGATGCTGAGACGCAAACGGAAAGGTCAGACGCCGATCTGCAGTGCACAATTCATCACGTGCGCACACAGCAGCCTGAGCAGCTGTGCCCACAGAGAGCAGGCTAAGAGATAAATGTGTGCTGAAGGGGCAACTAAAGAGCTCATTAAAACAGAAGAGGTTGTGACAGAAATGTGTACCTAGGGATTTCCTTTTTTTTATTCACTTTTGTCAGAGTCTATGCGAGTGTCTATATGTACATGCACCAGTGCCTGTGTTCAATTTCCACGCAGGCAGGTTGACCCTCCTCTTTGACGAGACACAGGCCCAGACCCGCACGCATTATGTCAGGATTATTTCTCACTGATTAATCCCATTCAGCTGAGTTAAAAGATAATCTAATCGCACTAAGGGCCAAAACAATGGGGCAGGCTTCAGCACTGACCATACGCATTTTGTTCCCCGAAGAAAGGGGGTGGTTGCCGGCGGATGAGGAGAGCTCTGGTAAGGGTTGGGGGGGAGGCAGAGGCAGAGGACTGAGAACTTGCTTTTTGATGAAAAAAGAAGTGTGGTTGTTAATAGAGGCTTGCAAAAATGTTGTGTTCCCCTTAAACCTTTACAAACTCTAACCCATTGCATCTTTTTTGGGATATTAGGGGATGGACCAACGCAAAGAAGGACATATTGTAAAGTGGAAGAAATTGACACATGGTTTCTAAATGTGCTTTTATATTTATAACCCCTTACTCTGACACCCATAAATAAAACCCAGAGCAACCAGCTGCTTTCAGAAGTCTTGTCATTTGTATATTCATTCCACTTGTGTGCACTTTGATCCCAGTATAAACACAGATGTTATGTGGAGTCCTCAGAGGTTTGTTAGAGAGCATTACTGAACAAACAGCATAATGTAGACCAGGTTATACACCAGACAGCTCGGGTTAGTTGACAAAACAATTAGGGCTAATACAGTTCCTCCCCTATGTCGATTGTTAAGATTCTTTGAGGCAAATTATCTGCCACAAGGTTTCGTTAAAGTTTGTTTGACTATTCAGCGAGTGGTTTTCTGGCCAGGTAATAATAACAAAAATAATAAACAACAATCTCCCTTTCACTAATGATGTGAGCAGTTAGTACGGATATCAGCTATGGTGGGAGACTACAAGCGTCAAAAAGAAGTGAAAGGGTCAAAAGGGTTGGATTGATTGGACTTTAAAGAAGATAAAGCGGTGCAGTACATATGGTGCAAAACTGAATTAGCATTCCATGATAGGAAATCCTTGATGCTGCAACACCTGAACAGGAAGCATCGGATGCAGGGATAGGCGCTGCATACTTGCCCAAAACAAATACAAAGAATGTAACTTGGAACTTATGTACCATACAACGGTTTTCTATTTTTATTTGGATAACAACATGCTTTCTGATATTAAATTCCTTTTAAAAGCCCATGATGTAAAATGCAAGGGACAGTTAGTGCACTTATTGTTTCTGACCATTTCCACCGCAGAGGCAGCTAGCTCTGTGTTGATGTTAAGTCAACCAGAAAGGGCTGAGCTTTTGACATGTTGTTGTTGGAACTTTTTCAAAAGATACATCTTTTGCTACAAATGTCCAAGTAGACTAAATAAATATGTCATTGCATTTCAAACAATCAGATGTTGGTGTTTTTCTTTTTTTTTTTTAAAAGTGAATAACTTGTTAACTTGCATTTTCTCTTCCAAGTATTTTTATAATGCATAAAATAAGCTTAAGCAGTTAAACTAAAGAAAATCGAGAATGGGACTATTGTTTCAACTCTGAATGAAAGAGGCTCAGGTTAACTCTGCATTCTGGGCCTTTAGAGATCAACAGCTCAGGTTGGGGAATCTTTAGCTAGAAAAATGTACTCTGCCTAAGTTTCTTTTGCAGAAACCCTTCACAAAGATAGACATATCCTACTGAATACATAACATTTTACAAGAGCATTTCTATTACTTTTTTGAGCCCAGGAAGCCTTAATATAAACAGCAAACATATTTATTATTTGCTGCTGACCACAACCAACATCGATTTGCACAAGTATCAAAGAGGTCAACAAAGGATGCAGTATGAGCAACTCTCCACACAGACCTGAGTCACCTTGAGAAATACAACACCTACGTCTGGATAATATTTGAAGACTTCAGTTTCATCTTTGACACTGTTATTCCCTATAAACGGGCTAATAAACTGAGCGACCCGGGCAGATTACTGTGTACGCTGATTCTGGATTTCCTCAGGAACAGAGAATGTGTGCTTGGACCGTCCTGATGGGTTCCTGGATACAGAGACACCCCAGGGGTGTGTCCTCAGCCCCATTCCCTATTCAATATTTACTCATGGACGCTCTTATTCTAACCACCAACACCATAGTGAGGTTTACAGACGACACCGCTGTAGGTCTGATTTCTGATAATAATGAATCGGCCTACAGAGAAGAGGTCACGCACTTCAGACTAAGGTATCGGAAAAGTAACCTGGACTTTAACAACTCAAAGACGAAAGAAGCAATTATGGACTTCAAGAAATCTAAGCGCACCACACAAACTCCCCTCTCAATACAAAGTGAGGAGGTTGACAGAACCACTACAGGTCAGTAACAGAGAGTCTCCTGGTGTATTGCTGCACTGTGTTGTTCTCCAGCTGCTCTCAGGAGAGCGTGGAGAAAGAAACTTGTTCATTTGCACCTGCAGACTGCAAAAGAAAGCCAGCGCCATTGCAACAAACTCCACTCACCCCAGCCATTGTTCCCACCCCATCTAGTAAAAGAGTCAAGACTTTAAAAACAAAATCCAACAGACTCAAAAACTGTTTATACCCCAGAGTGGTCAAATCAATCACTCCTACCAGCTTATGGACCAAATGATTGCCGCAAACCTTTGTTTTGTGCATTAGTGTACCTTTTTGGTGTACATATGTGTGTGATAATCACACGGCCAAACGAGAGATGCTAAACTGTTTTTCATTGTGTGAAACAATGACAAAGCATATTCTACTCCATTTCCCCTTTCTTATTAAATACAGTAGCACAAATGACTGGGGGTGACACGCGGACATGTGGTGGTCAGATTAAACGAATCATTTAGGCTCGGTGATCGCCTCTGTGAATATCAATTAGCCAGCTGCTGAATAATTAAGGACAACTGTGTTTTTTAATTAGCTGACTGCCGCAGTTTGAGCGGGGCGCAGGGCTGCGAAAAAAAAGGAGGAGAAGCAGGGAGGAGCTGAGGAGTGGAAGCTGGGAGAGCGATGAGAACAGGTGGATTTTGCTGCGTCAGCCCTCCTACCCTTACCTCCCGCCCACCCACCGGCTGTTCTTTTACTGAATTGCTCCCTTATAGTCCATTTTCCTTCCCAGCTGCTTTGTCGTTTCAAGTGCTCTGACATGTGCTTTTTTTTCTCCCCCCTCAAACTGTCTGAAAGGACCGAAATAAAAATAAGCTTTACCTGTCAGCAGTACTAAAGTCTGAACAGGCCGCGTACGTATATAGTTTGTACGGCAATGATTGTGACTCATTGCAATAACATTTTAAGAAACGTCTGTGAACCCCTGCTGCTATATATTTGCACACTGAACAGCTAATGTTTAAAAAAAGATCAGTCAGCACTAAATGCACCACAACAACAATATAAATGCAACATTTCTTAACAAATTTGGATATATACAGTGCCTTGCAGAAGCATACATAACCCTTGAACATGTCATAAATCACAGAGTACTGTGTATTTATTTTAGGTTTTTAGGTTGTAGATCAACACAAAGCAATTTAAATTTCTACAGCTTTCCACAGATTTCCAATAGGATGTAGCTGTGGAGTTTGACTGGACCATTCTAGAGCAAGCATATGCTTTGAGCTAAATCATTCCATTGTAGGTTGTGCTTTATGTTTAGGGTGATTATCCTGCTGGAAGCCGAACCTGCACCTCACTCTGAAGTGTTCTGCTGCATTTCTCAATGTTTCTGCCACCACTGCCCTGTAATTTCCACAAGGCTGCAATATTCTCATCTCATCAGCTCTAAGCAGCTTCCCTGTCCCTGGTGCAAAACTGCATCCCCACTGTATGTGGTTATGGTGTGTTTGGTGAGCTGTATTCTTTTTTTTTTTTTTTCATACATTGTGTTTTCCATGTAGGCCAAAAAGTCTCATTGTAGTCACCTTCTAGGTTGGTGGCAAACCACAAGCCAGACTTGGCAATCTTTCAACAATGGGTTTCTTCTTGCCAGTTTTCCAGGAAGGCCATTTTTCTGAAGTACATGTCCTGTCAAACAACTCTCCCCCCTGAGCTACAGCTCTCCAGCGTTACTATGGGCCTCTAGGGCTCTTCTCTGGCCTGTCCTTTGCCTGGCCTGTCAGTTTAGGTTACTGACCATGTCTTGGTAGGTTTCTGCTATATTCTATTCTCTGATGATGGATTGAAGAGTATGTGATGGCCAAAGCTTGAGACCTGCTGGTTTAAATGTGTCCAAAAACCTTATCCCAGACCTGTCTGCAGTGTTCCTTGGTCTTCATCACACTGTTTGCTAATTAATATTCCCTGACAAACCTCTGAAGTATTCAAATATTAAATAACACATAGGTGGACTAAATTTAAAGATTATGCAACTTCTAAAAGAAATCGGTTGCCCTATGTTTTATTTAGGGATAAAAGGGACTGAAAGCAAATATATCTTCCAGAATTTTATTAGTAAATTAATTCATTTTCCTTCCAGTTTAGAGTTACTTGCTACTTTCTGTCTATCTCATACAATCAAAGGAAAACATGTCCATGCTTTTGGTTGTAAAGTGACAAAATATAATTAAATACTTCTGCAAGTCACTATTCAATTTTAAACTTCAAGAAGAACACTCCGGCAGCTACATGACCATTGTGTCTTTATTCTAATGTTTCAATCAACAATTCTTTTTGATTTCAGACAAAAAATATAGCCACACTTTACTGGGAGGGAGTTAATAATGGCCAAAAGCAACACTGCACATACTACATTTTTCATTTCACAGCTCAATGATAGAAATTCTCCAATGTAATAAAATGCAGGGCTTCTGTTTCAACGTGTGCCTGCTAGACGCTTATAAATCATGATAGGTGAAAATAATTTTTGCGAGACGTCATGATCAATAGAGCACAAATCAAATCTGATCACATTAACTAACCGCACATCATCCATAACCTTGTTCTTTTTTTTTTATGCCCCTCTCTGCCACCATCATCCCTGCCTTGATTCACCCCTGTCACGAGTAGCATCATAATCAATGCTCCCTCACACTCCCCGAGTGCGCACTGCAGCACGGCGGGTCAGAGCTGCTCACCGGGGCCCATCTATCACGTTCACGTGCGACAGGAGCCCATGACAAACTAATACTGAAAGCCGCGAGCAGCAAGTCCTGCGCGATCCCATTGGCAGCGGGGAGGTCAGGGGGCCAGAACAATACGACTGTGCTCTGGTGTTAATTAGCGCAGTGGAGGTGCGGGTGGCGTGTGGAAGGTTAGAGATGGATGGAGGGAGAAAAGCGAGGGTTCACAGGGTAGACAGGATGAAACGGAGGGTGGAGAGGGGATTCGGGGTGAGTATGGAATATGGATGACAACAGAGCTGGAAGAAGAGAGGGTTTCTTCTGACAGCTGTTGGGGAACATTTCACACTTCAAGACATCAGAAGGGTGGTTTGATGAAAGGCAGTTTCTTACTTTTCAGTGGCATAAAAATACACCAAACTTTCCAGACATTTCTCCGTAATAAACCTTGGCTTATTGTTAAAATAACGACAGCAGCGCCAACTTAGAAATGTATGAGCTGCAGATGTATTTTAGGTGACAGTGTAACATAACATCACCTGACCTTACTGGCCAGTAATTGATTAATATTTAACATCGCCAGTAAAACATAGGAGCTGGTAGCAGAGGCTGTAAAACTCCATTGGAGGTCATTCACTTTTGCTGCTTAATAAGATCGTGGGGATTTACTGAGCACCAGTAACAGTCAAGTTCATGGCAAGCTATTAGTCTCCATGGGAGATTTCAGGAGCATGAGCGATAAAATCATGTCCATTATAGTGTGGTCAGTTAATAGGCTTAACACTGATGACATCAAAGGACACACATCGACTCCCATTCAAAGTTCAAATGCTTTTACACAATTTAACGAGACCAGTTTTATGGTATACTAATTTCATGTGGTCAGGCAGAGCATGATTTATCAAGACTTTTGGTACCTGGTGCTTAATTAGTAATTAATTAGTAATTGTTAATAGTACTTTACTGTCAAACGTCCTATTTGCCAACTGGTAATACTCTACTGTTCGACTGAGTTGGTAGATACCGTGTAAAACCAATCATTTGTAGAATTGACGAAGGCTGTAACCTTCGTTCGGTCAGAGCATTTCTGTATTAGGATTTGCGGTAAATAGACTATACCCTCATCTTCATCCAGCCAAGGTTTTACAGTATAATCAAACTCTGAAAAGTGCAGCAGTCACAAAACACTTGCAGGGATTAGCAATTGTTGCAATGTAAAAATTTACATTCAGATTGCATTGCATTCTCTCAAATAGGGCATCTTTTTCAGTTTGCATTATATAGGCTTGGTTTGTATCCTGGGATATTTTTAAAGCAACTATGAATCTTTTGTTGCTATAATCAGAGGTTCTTTGTTACGATATAAAAGTGCAATCATACTGGCACTGAATGAGACGGCAATGGAAAAACACATATTTTGAACTGCAATACAGAGATGATTCTACCAAAATCCTAAGGCTGATTTCTTATATCTAGACTTCGTATAGCTTTGACCTACTGATACCAATTTTTGTTGATTCCAACAGATTTTTGTGAACTACAATATAAGAACATGAATGTAACATTGTCTTCTATCTTATGCGCTTGTGAGCTTTTTTTATTATTGTTATTGCACAAGAAGTAGAGGTAATGTTACACTACAACTGTGTGACAGTAGGTGTAAGAAATTATATTACTATTTAAATAAAATATATTTTAGGGCATGCAGAGCCTCACATTTACTCTGAAACTTCCACAAGGCTGCGATATTCCCAAATACAGCATGTTCCATAACAGACAGAGGTTGAAAGTGCCTAAGGATACAATAAAGTGCTTTGGCTGTGCTCTGCTCTGCCTTCCTGTTATCTGCTGAAAGTCTTGCTCTTTCTCTCTAACTCTCAACTTAAACTCACTGCCATCTCTAATTAGGCTTAGTTTCAAAGCTAATGCAACCAAGCTCCCAGTGGAAATTACACAAAAAAGAAATTATACAAAAATATGTTCTTGATAGTTACTGGTATGGAAAAGCGGTGAAGCCTCTTGATTTTTGAGTCAGTGCTAGATCACAGAAGTGAAGTTTGTGTTAAAAAGGAGCCTAATTTGTCTCTTTGCTTAGATATGAATGTATGTTGTTTTGTCATGCGTCACCTTGAAACCTTGTGACAGACTTTGCAAGCTGTCCTGGATGCAACCCATGTCTCCCCCAATGAGCCCCACCCTGCAAAGCTGCATTAACTGGGTATAAACAATGGATGGATGAACAGAGTATTTGAGATCAAGAAACCAATGTTTACGCAATCATTTTAAACACATTCTCATGACACCTGAATACAAATTTTGCTGGTCATTAAAGTGGCAATGACAGAAATATTGTAGATACTCTTATAAAGGTTTAGAGTTGTATTTAAAAATAAAAATGTAATTAGTAAATCAAAGCAAAAACTCAAAAGCGTAAACAGATAGCCAATAGAATAACGCCACAATGACCTACTAGGTTAAACGGCCGACCTACCAAGGACACGGACCAAAGGGCAAGCCATGTAGGCGGTAAACGTGGGTGTCTTAATTTTGCACATGTATTGTAACTACTGACCGTTTAAGCAAAATTAAGATTAAGTGCCAGAAGAATAGGATCTCAACAATAGCAGTCGACTGACAGTCTTAGTCGTTCCATCTGGGTTTAAGAAAGCTGAGTCGGGTTGCAACCAACTCACATTTATTTTCCCTTTGCAGCTGGTCCAAATATGAAGATATTTATTAAGTGTGCTGCTTTAGAGTAAATGAATATTAAAAATGTTTGTAAAGGACTTGAAAAACGTGAACTAAAAAAGGTTAAACGCTGATATGTGTAAGAAAGATCTATTTTCTTTATAGTGCAAGACATTTCCAGCCTCTCAGCTTTTGTTGCAGACGTCACCAATCCTCTGTGGATGGACGGCAGCAACATCTGCTTGCTCAGAGATTGATTAATAGGCTGATCAGGCGCCTGTGGTATAAACTGATTGATTGATCATTCTGTGGTGGGAGTTGCCTTTATCCACCACCCTGGGGAGCGAACCTCTGGAGGTCCTAAGTCATCTGTCACAGCTAACACAGAGGAGATAGAAAAAAAGAGATGAGAACCTGGGGGTTCATTATCAAGACATTGGGGGGGTATGCACTAAGGAAAAAAGAAGCAATCTGGGAACATGAGGTATGCAATGGGTATTATGGACAAGAAAATATGCCTGTAAATATATGAATGACACCAACAAGTGGGACTTTCCTTGTATGTAAAAGAATCCAACAAGCAAAAAAATTTCATCCCGGCTAAAATGCTTAATTGAAGGCTCTTAAATTGTAACTCACCCCGATACCAGAGCCTTACTCCGCCCAATCTTATACCTGAAAAAGGTCCTGAGAGGAGGTGGTGCCTGGCAAACCAGGAAGTGTGGAGTAGCGTGAGGGTTGGGCGTGGTCTGACCTACAAGTAAAAGCTAAATAAACTAACCGAATGCTAAGCTAATAAATCGCTAAACTGAAAAATCGATAGAAGGACCATAAAACTCTGTACTCGCTACGGGGGCAAAAGATGTCGCTGCTTTTATTCCTCACAGAGGCAGGGCTACTGACACCTCAGTTTCTCGAAGTGACATCACAAAAAGTTTTGAACCAAGAGCAACATGATTCAAAATTCGAAGCAATGCATCTGTAGAACCTTAGGAGGGCGCCACACTGACGGTTTTAGACACGAAAGACAACCACATTAACAGTTTATTAGCAAAAAAAAAAAAGTTGATTTGGGCTGAGTTACCCTTTAAAACAAAGGTTAGAAACCCTTTTAAAGTAGGGTTCTGTGTGTAATTTATGAGTCCTTGGCATCTTGCTTTTCGTAAGGAAATCTCTTTTAACATTCATTTTGTGGAAATACAAACTACTATTTCTTGTAGGGTGAAGCCAACTGCTAGTCAGAGAGGGGCTTGGGGAAAAGGGGATTTCTAGTATCTTAACTCTTTAGAAATATAATGGCAGTTCATGTAAATACTATTAATAAACCCTTACACAACTGTCACCTTTGCTCTAGATTGCCTTACTAGAAGTTTAATTTAACATATTTGTACTTAAAGGTTCTTCTGATTACCTTCGTTTGCAAGTCAAGCATGAATCATGAGTGTACAGTCATAGATGATCACCATTCTCATGCGGGGGTCATGCACATGTTTCTACTACCTTTTGTTATGTATTACAAATAATGAGTACATTCAATGTCAAGCTTTTATCTAAAGATTCTATCTAAAGCTCTCTACACCAAATCAATGCAAGAATGGCAAGCAATAATTACACAAAGAAGGTTTAGAACCAACTTGCTTGCTGTATGTAAAAATGTTTAGAATTTCAGGTAATACAGCAACACTTGAGAGCAAATACTTGCGAGATCTTAAATCCATAACCCAAAAAATATATAAAACTAAAAATGGCCAGACGGTGTAAAAGGGTCTGCACTTTTTTTATATGTAATTTCCTCTTTTTTTGATGTACAATCTCTTTAATATTTGTAATTTCTGACATTATCTTTAGTTAGAGTGGGCAGTGAAAGTAAATAGTACAACCCACACCAACTGCCTGAGCAAATTCTCAGTTATCCGGGTCATCGCAACAGCAAACAAGCTTAAATCGGAGGCAACCGGACTTTCACTCAGTTCTTTCTGAAAATGTTTCGACACCTATCCAGGAGCCTTTGTCAATTCTGGGGACTCGCACTTGAGCCTCCTACACCACACTAAAGTGTCAGGTGAAAACCTGTGGCAAAATGTTTACTACGTGGACAGAATCCTAAACCGAGAGTTTGAAATTCTTTTACCCGATACCAAATGATGCACTAAATGGCCTAGAAGTGGTATGAGGCATATTACCTTTGGACAACAGATGTACCTCAGGTGCCAAGTTAATGAAAGTGAGTGCTGGTGAGAGAAAGACACACGAGTAGAAACAACCGATGGCAAACAGAAGGTGACAGTGAAGACATGCAGGTAGGAAAGGACACGGCCTTAGGATGTGTTGCTGACATTGGACCTCCTGAACACACCACATGGCACGTGACTGGTTTGTCTGTGTGCATGCGCCTGCAGCTTGAGAATTCTTTACCTGAATCATGTATAAGATCCTGATAGTGCATATATATAGGCAGCTGAAGGCTTGATTATGACTAGAGATACTCTACATTATGTATGCCCATGGTTAGTGTTAATACATATTCATTGTCCCCAGGAGGTGGTTTTCATTAGCCTAATAAAAAGTAGGAGTTCACAGTCAGGACTCTGGCCTGTCCAGTCCTTCTGTAGAAATGCATACCCCTGTAACCACCAAACCATCTTCTTTATGCCACTAGACATTGGTTAATCAACACTTGAACAAAAACTGCTGAAGCCAATGTTTTTTTGCATGCAGAGACTAAACAATTACAGGTATTAAGATGGAATATTTTTTCCATTTTAGGGGTTGCGCGAGAAAAAAAATGCAATGGCGGTCTGACAGTGTTTTTTCCCCACACCATAAAGACGGACAAACAAACATTTTCTTTGTAAAAATTAAAATCAAAAACTGTAAATTTAATAAATAAATAAAATGTATTCACATGAAAATCTATTTATTTAAAAGAAGTCTTTTTCTACGCTTCATTTTAAGATGAAATGTGTGTTCCTATGGGACACAATGAGCCACCGATGCACCTGAAAGTCTTCAGAATTCTGTTGTGGATGTTGTTTGTAACTTAATTGCAATTTAATTCAAATTGTTATGATTTTATTTCCATAACCTTTGTTATGATGGCTGGGTTGTTGTAACTGCAACTTATGGTTTTTTTGAAGATTGGGGTTGCGTCAATCCGGTTGGGACACAGAAGGGGGTGCACGGCTGAAAAAGTTCAGGAACTCATGATCTAGAGTGACCTGTTGAAGTAAGAGGCAAGACAAAGAGGCAGCTGTACGTAGCATTGCGTAATACAGACATGTGTTGCTCTGTACTGCCAGTCAGCAGGGTGAAAAAAAAAAAACATTCCTAAACTTTAACCACACAAGAATGTCAAATTTGTTTTTTGGGAACATTTCTGGTCTAAAAAACAACAAAAAAACATCACTTTTAGTAACTCTGTTTGAAAACTCCAGTAGACTAGCTCATAGTGGCTTGTTAACCAAAAGCCTAATTCATGTAATTATGGGGTCTCAACATCTCAGTGCCTCTCTTGTAAATTCCTTAGCAGCTATGGATATATGCAGTACATATGATGCCTCCAAATTGTTCATGATGTGGAATTCTTAGACATGTTAAAAAGAAATTCATGGCAACCTGGCTTAGGTGATGATTAAGATGTGCGTCATACAGTATCAGGTGTGTAGGAGGGTGACATACACCAAAACAAATTATTTCAGTAAAATTAAATAGAAATGGATGAAGAGGCAAAGAAACAAATCCCTGAAATACTCCTCTGCTGACTCATGCAATATATGGTATTTTTATTCATTCATTTTCTGTTAAATTTTCCAACTCTCACGGGTTGTTTTATATACAGTTTTGGATTGGCCCACCATCAGCGGCTTTAGTTGAGAAGTAATTTGTGACTTAAAATATTGGTTCTTTTATTCACTATCCATTTTCTCAATGATTTTCAGCAGTTTTTACCTTCATGACTTCTTGTTAGATACGTAGTTGGGACAAATCAAAGTATTATTCAAACACTGAAAGGACTCCATTTCTCCCTCAAACACCATTAGCTGTGCTGGCTGTTCTCATCCTTAGAATCTCATTAATACTACTCTCTAAAAGCAAAAAGGAAATGCATAAAAAAAGACCACTAAAATTAAAGACAAGCTGAAAAGAAAATACCTCTCAGATTTCACTGAAGAGATATAAACTTAGTCACCTAAAAGCCATTTCAACATTACTATCTATACTACTACTTTATAAAGATTTTTACTTAAGATTTGACTACCTAACAACCAGGGATACAAAAAAGTAAAGCTAATATAAAGATTATAAATTGCTAACAATAGTAAACAATGTTCCCAAATGTAAATACATGTATATAAATAATGGAACACACATTTAGATACACAGGAGGCCAAAATATTTACTGAAATCCATAACTGTTTAACATTGGGGCCGGTGGGGTGGGGGAGAGGGGGATCACATCATTGCAAATCACATCAAAACAGCTGGAAGCAATGTTTTGTTTGCACATGTGTGCTGAGTAAGGTAGCTGTTTAGTGAACACGGGTTCAATCATTTCTTTACACACAAAAATGGGACGTCATTCAGCATCGCTTCCCAGAATGTTTAGAACAAATGAGGATGAATATGTGCATAGTCAATGGACCCACCACCCTGTGTAGCTGGAGCAGTAAATTGACCGTACAAGTTCTCTTGTCAGAAATAAGCTGTCTGGACTCCAGTATCCATCCATCAGTTGAAGCAATTTTAGACCCCAGCCCTGCTGCTGGAAGCCTGTAGTGCCAATTATGTGAGCGGGTGAGTGCCAGGTGCAGATTGCCAGCAACAGGCGCTGCCAATTAAAGTCCAACTGCATGTCTAACCCTAATACTGGGATGCTATCTGGGTATCTCATGCTAGGCAAACGGGTGCAGGACTCTTGCCATTGTGTGAAAAATGATGGAATGGACATCCTTTAAGATAAGGATTGGAGAAAGATGAAACTTTATGCAAAAAGTAAGGTAAGTGAGAGCTCTGCACACTCCATCAGCACTAAAAAACGAATAGAAAGTAGTGCAGATTTTCTTATGTATAATAATTGACTTCAGTAGATAATAAAAATACTTACCTTCAACTCAGATTAATTTTCAAAATTCCAGGCAGATTTGAGGACAACTCTTGAATGAGGTGTACATTTTTATGTTTTCTTCTTTCCTTAACCAGCTGTCATTCTAAAAAACTACCAAGGACATATCAGACTACCGGTACAACTATCAGTGTAAGGATCTTTCTCTGAAATGCTAATTCAGTCTTATGGCAGATGTAATGTGATTCAAAACAGTCATAAATTTAATCTTATCTCTCAACAGTTAACTTTTTTAAATCTTGGGGCGCATCTAGATACAGTGCCCTATATTCACCCCTTGGCATTGTTCATGTTTTGTTGCATCCTAACCTGGAATCTAAATGGGTTGAGAGTTTGCACCATTACATTTACAGAGCATGTCTAAACCGATGTGTAATTATTTGTATTATAAAGCAAACAACAAATATGGGGAAAAAAAGTGCAGAACTGTCCCCTTCCCTAAAGTCAATACTTTGTAGAGCTGGAGCAGCTTTTCCACCTGCAAATGGCTTTAGATAATTCTCTTTGAGCCTTGCAACAATTTGCCTCTGGGATTTCTGCCAATTCAAGGCAAAACCGCTCCAGCTCCTTCATGTTGGATGGTTTTTGCTTGTGAACAGCAATCTTCAAGTCTAACCACACATTCTCCATTGGATTGAGGTCTGGAATTTGACTACACCATTTCAACACATTGAAATGTTTTCACTTAAACCACTCGAGTCTTGCTTTAGCAATATGTTTCAGGTTCATTGTCTTGCTGGAAGGTGAATCTCTTGTCTCATATCACAAGCTGACTTAATGGTTTTTCTCAAGAATACCCCCTGTATTTAGCACCACTCATCTTTCCCTTGATTTGGACCAGTTTCCCAGTCCATGCTGCTGAAAAGCATCCCAACAGCATGCTGCTGCCACCACCATGTTTCACTGTGGGGATGGTGTTATTGGGTTGATGGGATGTATTCATTTTGTGCCAGACATAGCACTTTCCTCCATACACTTGGGGAGTACACTTGGGACATCTTTCAGAAAAGGTGTTATTAGATCTTAGATGTCCCCCGAGACGGACTTCATTTCACTAACTGTGTGACTTTTGAAGGTACCTGGTTGCAGCAGAACTTTTCAGGGTCTTCATAGCAAAGGGGTGGATACATATCCTCAATGCCAATTTTCAGTTAATTTCTTTACTCTTTTTTTAGTAGACATTTGTCTAATTTCACTTCACCAACTTAGACTATTTTACAGATCAAATTCAATAAGAATAAACCAATACATTAAAGGTTGGAATGAATAGGTAAAAAGCCAAGGGGTGAATATGCAAGGCATTGTATCATTTGGGAAACCTGATAGGTGCCTTTCTGTTCTTCCCATAGAGAGCCCTTTTCTCCAGCTTTTCTTAATGCTGAATCATGATCTATGGTAAGTAAAGTCTGCAGTGCTTTAGAAGTTGTTCTCAGTTGTGTTGTGACCTCCTGGGTTAGTCATCAATGCACCCTTGGAGTAATATTGGTAGGTGGCTGGCCACTGCATGTTAGGTTCACCATTTATTGCTCTCACTTTAGTTCACTTGAGTCCCAAAGCCTTCAAACAGCTCTGTAACCCATTCCAGTTCCATTAATAGATGTCAGATTATATCTGTCCTGGATGTTTTTGGATGAGGGCATGGGTTTGTCTAACAGACATTGTATTGTCAGACAGATTTTATATCAATTATTTTTCAATTCTACAGATTTGGTAGTCAGGCCTCACAGCAACGAAGTTAACCCACTTCAGTACCCTCAGGTTTTTTTGGGGGGTGGGGGATCAGATGAGGTATACCAAACACTCCTAAATAAGCCCTACATTTTGTGTTAAGGGAAAGTACTGCATTTGTCATTCAGAAGCAAACAAAACCTGAATGTTTTTATCACCTAATCTAAAAGTATATAGAAATACCAGGCTGTTTTTTGTTCCATTTTTCCCCAAGACCCTATGACGTGGAGTGAAAGGTTTATTTAAAGATAAAGACTTTATCGTCACCATTTTTTAAATACCACCAACAGGCTCTAATTCTAAACACTGCAGGTCTTCTTTAAAACCGAGCAAATTAAAATCTAAAGCCATTATAGGCTAAAGCAAGCTGTCTGGATCTAAAGGCAATGGTGCACAACTGAAGGACACAATTTTCTCAGGAAAAAAAGCTGAAAAATTGCTGGAGATGGCCGTTTTGTCAGGGATGGAATGGATAGCGCTGCCAGGGTGAACAGAACTAGTGGGGGGTCCTGTTGCATTAAAAATGTTAAGCTTCAACAAATGTAATCTTCAAGGCAGTCATGCATTAAACATACATTTTAAGAGAATTATGTAGTGATGTCCTTAGAGGTGTGACAGCATGGAGATCTAGTGCGTTTGAGTAAGACGCAAGCATATACCATCGATGTGTAACATTATCCCTTGCTGTGAAAGCGGAGGTAGTGGACGAAGAAACGTTACACCACAACTGGTTGTGTTTAAGTGAGGGAGAATTAGAAAGGGATTGGTTTAGGAAACAACAGCAGCATCCTAAACAATAAGACTGATAGGTGAAACAAGGTGCATAATAGACAGACAGACATATTTGAGCTTTATGGTGTTTTTATTGGGCCTAATCTTTCTATCAGTAACACAATTTAGCATGCTACTTACAGTTCTAAGTAAAATGTACAAAAGGTGACAGAAATTGGATGACACAAAGCAGTGCCATGCAAATGTAAGCCATTTCTGTATTTGGGAATATATCATCAGATAAAATATTGCTAGACCGAGAAACTACATTGTTAAAAATGCATTTCTTTCTTGACAAATGTAAGGCGGAAATAGGATGACGTGGCAATGGGCAAGCTTCAAACCAGGATGAGCACATTCATGAGAAGGACATTTTATTTGAAGGCCAAGAGAAAAACATTAAAGCACCCCAGTAAAGTTAATTTTGTCATTTGTTTAACCCAGTTCAAGGTTTTCAAACCCATAAGATTAAAACATAACAGATTAAGTGATATGCTTAAAAGTTAAATAAGAATTTATTTTTTCAGAACCTTTTTAACTCAGTGAATAAGTTTGCCAATTAGGGCCTCCAAGGAGGTTTGCATAACTTGCGTTCTCACCAAAACCAGGAAAATAGAGCACATCACCCCAGTTCTAACACTGGGTCCCTGTAGCTCAAAGAATAGACTTTAAAATAGTTATGTTAGTTTAAAAATCACTGAACGGCTTAGCACCAAAATACTTAAAGGCCTGCTGTTGCTGCATCAACCCTCCAGATCCTCAGATCTTCTGGTTCTGATCTACTCTGCATACCCAGAACCAGAAGCAAACACAGAGAAGCAGCTCCACAAATCTGGAACAAACTTCTAGCAAACTGCAAAACAGCCAAAACACTGAGTTCGTTTGAATCAAGGCTGATAACCCACCTGTTTAGAGTTGCTTCTGACCCATAATAACAAGAACATTGACAAACTTATTTGATGTGTATTGATGTTTTCACTTGATACAATTTAATGATTGTTACTGGTCTCAAACCCAGTGACTGTTTCGATGTGTTTATGATGTTTTCATGATGTAAAGCACTTTGAACCGCCTTCGTGCTGAAATGTGATATACAAATAAACTTGACTTTTGTAACCTTCAATAACGCCTTGCAGAAGTTCTACCTAAAGATTCTTTGAGCTTTTAAAGGCCTGGTGAAGGTTTCAGTGTTCATGTTGTTTGAGTTGCTCATACTGCTACCATGTTGGGGTCCACTCAACCTTTATATTAAACTCAAATGTCTGATGCTTCACACTCCGCCAGACTGAGCAACTTAGAGCCATCACCAAATTCCTGTTGTTAACCCAAACTGGAAACAATTGATCAATACCCCAAGCTCCAAGGTGCAACCCTCAACAGTTTTCTTTGAACATGTTCTATTCAGAAGCATCACGTTTCTGATAAAACTACCCTTTGCTGGAGTCCGATAACCTTATTTCCCTCAGTGCACTTCAGCTTACAATGGTTGTTAACTTCTTAAGACGTGATCATTTTAGTCTAAACATCTGCTTTTTGAAAATTATCAGTTTATCTTCAAACATATATTTTTATTTCTCCTGCATCTGTAAATGAGGCTAACACCTGATCAAACATATCTTTTAGGAGAAACTGATCTTTTCAGCCTTTTTTGTCTAAAAGCCTATCTTTGGACCGAAGTTCTCAGGTCTTAAGTGGTTAAAGGTCTTCCAACTGCCAACGCGATTAATATCTTTCTCTTTTCCCAAATATAATTTGATATGTTTTTAACATAATTCTGGAAATTCAACAAATGGCAGTAATTTCCCCAAAGGCACGGCATGTGACACAAGTCAGTACCAAGTTTTAATAGTATGTCACTGGTGATACACGACATCTACGAGTCCTTCATGATTTCTGAAACCGTACATTGTCCGGCAAGCTTAAAAAATATCAGCAATGTTCTACACAGGATTTTAAATAAAAAACTTTCCTCATAGAAATTCTAAAAAAATAAAATAATTAAAAACAATAATAAAATTATTAATTTATATATATATATTAGTGCTGTCAGTTAAACGCGTTATTAACGGCGTTAACGCAAACCCATTTTAACGCTGACAATTTTTTTGTCGCCGTTAATCGCGCGTCGCGTCAAAACACACACACCGTTCCCTAATGTTTTTCCCCCGCCGCTCTCTCCGGACTGTGTTTCTTTTACCCTCGGCGCTTTCCGTAGTTTCAAGAGTGCTAGAAAACTGTAGCAAAACACACCCGCCCCGAAGGGTTTCTTTTACCCTCGGACACATGCGACTTTGGGCTTCTTTTTTCTAAAAGCGCTTCTAAATTTCATGAGTCACGGGTTGCGGGTTTTTTTGGGCACGTTTCTGAAAGTGAAATCGCTTATTTGGGCTCTAAAATAAGTGACGAAACAGCGGTTATTAAGAGGCCTGCCTGCACTGCCCACACTTTGTATCCAGCTGAAATATCCCTCCGCCATAGGAGCCGACGGTAGTAAAGGCAGACAGAGCAACTCTGCCCGTATTTTCTGCAGTTTACGGTGCAATAACCGGTGATAACTGCTGAAAGTAGATTACATGGTGCAGATCACCATTTTATCAGACATTGGTTCTGAAGATGAGCTTTTACACGTTGATAAAATTGCAGAAACCCAACCCATAAACCGTACTTTAATGCTTATTAATTTGTTTTCTCTGTATTTGACAAACTAAGGCTGAATCACGTTGCCAAACGAAGGACCTGGAGTTACTAAACAGTTCCTAAACATTCTCATTCAAGGTATTAAGCTCCTGCCCAGTTGCACGCAAAGTGTAAGACTGGAATGACCTGTATTGTTGTTGGTGTGAAAGCTCAGAATTAGATGTGTGAGAGAGAGAGTGAAGAAATGAACAAAACTTATGACTTTATTGAAATGCACAATTTTTATTAATTTATATGTTTATGCATAATACCATGTCTATCTTTGTTTAAGAGGCAAAAAAATATATCGGTTTGAAAACAGGTATTTATTTACAAATTTATTTACACATTGTGTAAACATCAGGGCGTCATGATTAGTCATTTAGCCATTATCAGAGTTTTGGCACCAGGATGTTTTCATTCCAATTCTGAAAAGTGCTTGAAAAATAACGTAAAAATATGTTTTGTACAAGCATGTATTTTATTAGTGTCATTTATTGCAAAATTGCACATTAAAATGCCCAAACAGGCTATTACACTTTCAGAAATAAAAGGACAAAATATGCGATTAATCTCGAGTTAACTATCGACATTATGCGATTAATCGCGATTAAAATTTTTAATCGTTTGACAGCACTAATATATATATATATATATATATATATATATATATATATATATATATATATATATATATATATATATATATATATATATATATATATATAGTCCAGTTATATAAAAACCTAAAAAATTTCCTCAAAATATAAACCACTTTTGAGCACTGTCTGGATTGCTGAAAAGTGCTATATTAAATTTAATTCAATTTTATTTATATAGCGCCAATTCATGAAACATGTCATCTCAAGGAACTTTACAAAGTCAAATTCAGTTATATTATACAGATTGGGTCAGATGCATATGCATACACTTTAAATGATTGATTGATTGACTGACTGATTGATTGATTCCTGTTTTTTCCTGCTTGCTAATTGAGTTTCATGCTGTCTGCATCCACAGTCTGCATGGAGTCCATGCTTTTGAACAAAGGTTTAAAATCATATCCAAGAGATATTTTGTACAACTGGACAGAATATTTTGAATTTGACATTGAGGTGAAACTATGTCAGAGTGAATCCTTTGGTGAGGACTGGGTAAAGGGTTAGCTATGATGATAGAACAGCTGATTGGTTATGCATATTTCAAAGTTTGATATTGCCTTGGAGTCTCTGAAGTTACTCAAACAAGAACAACATTGTCAACTAAGAATTACTTAGGCTCAAGGCTTGACTGTTCAGTCTCATACTGAGTGTTAGACCAGAGTTATGTACAATTTACATGAAGTCCAAACTAATTTAAGGAGGCCAGCCTGAATAAATGTGCACATTACAATGCAGTGGAGTTTTGCTAAACAAAAAACTGGACATAAGCTGCCAGAAGAATTAAGTAAATGCACTATTTAACTGTTTTGAACGAGTTACCAGTAGTAGACAAAACAATTCCTCCACCCAGACCAATGTTTGGAGTAAGGCAAGATTGATGACTTTGGGTTTGATTGAAAAGTCTGCCTGAAGGTTAGATCCCTGTTTCTGGGTGAGATGTTATGACCAGTGATTGATTAAACAATGGACCAGTGTGGCTCTGTGGGGAGAGGAATTGTTGAAAATAAAAAGAGAGAATGGCAGAGGTCTGTGATTTCATTAAAATAAAGATGTGTGGACTGACAGATGGATGTAGACTGTGAATAAGAGATGACGTGTGTGTGCATATTGTGTGTATGTGTGTGTATAAGTCAAAACATATCAAATGTCAACACATTAACGACTAGAGCATTCATTTAAATACATGTTTTTGACTGTGTATTCAAGGGAAATTATTGTTGTCTTTGCAATTAATTAAATGTCCCAGTTAATGAACTTTTTTTCAACATGTAAACTTAAAAATGAGGCATGAGATCTTGCTCAGAGTGCCAAGCAAACAAAAGACAAAACAATGCAATGATGTGTTGTTATATTTTAACATTTCTACTTCATTATCCATTTGTAAACCTAAGATGAACAAAGCTGCTGTCACATAAGTAAGCTTTTTTTCTCCCTGACAACGCTCACCATGCCCATTTTTCTACAGTAATTCTCATTCTTTAAACAAAAACCTATAAATATTAACAAAAAATTAAGCCATGGTGAAACTTTACATGTTCTAGTATGCTGTTAAAAATGTTTTCATTCAAGCCCATTTCCTTTAAACAAAATTAGACAAAACTTTGTACTAACTTTGTAATAACTTTAATAAAGCTTTATTCAATCTAAATTATTATATTTAGATATTTTTTCTCAAAGATTTATTTTTAACTACAAGTATTTTTCTAATAACAAATACTTTCTAAAAAGTTAGATTTCTGAGTTAACTCTTATGTTAAAAAAGCTTTACTGAAGCACTTTTTTCCACAAAATATTACATACTTTTTTTATATATTTTTTAGCACAAAAACATATTTTAAAACTGAAAATGCTTTTATTCAAGCTTGTTTGTCTTTTTTAGCATTAATCGAAAGATTGCTTCCTTTGAATAAACCATTTTTCTAAAAACATTAAAACAAAGGAAATGTTTTGTTTCGTTTTTTTGTAGGCTTTTGTAGGTCTCTAACAAACCCCATTTTTTTGCTGAACACCTTTGTTCCAGTTTCCCTTGCTTTGCTCCCCCGAGTTGCCTTACATGTGTGGCCACTGACGCAAAACGTTTTCCCTTTAGAGAACAGGACGTCAGAAACCCAACACTACCAACGACGACAACAAACAGCCCTGCCTACAATGGTGTGAAGTTTCAATTACCGGTAGACTTGTTGGCTGGCGGCTGCCAGTCAACTGAACAAAGAAGGGGATGACTGAGAGGAAAGCAGTCCTACTGGGGAGGCAATAAGCAACTAGCACCCTGGCTCGCATGGAACTCAATCGTTAAACATGTATGCAATCTTTATATAATTAGTGTTACTGAGAGTACTCCATTTTTCCTGGATGGAAACATCCAGCACAACCTATTGAGCTGACAGAAAAAATAAATACCTATAGAAAACAAAAACAAGCATGCAAGCTCTTGGGATTTAAGAGAACACAATCACAGTTTACTGCCATTTTCTGATGAAATGTTAAAGACAAAGTTTACCAAAGAAATTAAACTGCTGGGTTTATCTCCTTAGGTGCCCTGGATTTTCCTCAATTCAATACAAACTTTTTATTTCAATCAACATCTAAAAAAAAGCATTTGATGGCAGTGATGTCTGGATCTGCAACACACTAAGAGGAGATTAGAATTTTAATGTGAATAACCACAACAGATCAATAAAACAAATGATAACCAACCTTGGTCTACGCCAGTGTCTCGAGGCAAATCTCTAGGATGGATGTCACTGTAATTGGTGTGGCTGTGGCAGCGGAGGTTAAGGCCATTATAGGTGAGCGTGGGGAGGCATAACCGCTCATAGCTATGCTCTCATTGTGAGGGAAGAAGGAGGGAACGTATGGGGTCCTACCTGTCACCGTGACCTGCATCTTAATGAGCGGAACAAATCAATACACGCTGAAAGAGGAACACAACATAGCTGCCATAAGACAGCTCTGTCTGTTTAGATGGATTTCTTTAACCATTAATAATAAACACGTTTAATTCGGGTGAAGTTTATATACACTCATGGGCCTGAATGTCATTAAATATTGATTTCTTTGAATTATTGCTTTTTTCCAGGTTGGAATGATTGCACAAACAGAAACCCTTTAATGAATTTTAAAATCAAAAACTCAGAAGCACAATGCATAGGGTTTATCTGTAATCCACAACATTTCCAAATAATACATTCAAGCTAATTAAGTTCAATTCAATCATTTAAAATCTGTTGGTTTCCTGGCCTATTCAAAAACTGGTCTGGGGTGTGTGTTTGGGACCTATTATCCTGTTCAAACATCCAACTGTGTCCAAGTCTCAACCACCTGTTGAAGACTCGGAGTAAAATTGGAGCGGCTGGTGTGTCGTTTCGCTGATTCTCTGGCTGTATTCACTTAGAAGAGCATTGTGTAGTAGCTCTACGGGGGCTGTTCGTTAAGCTAACAGCTAGCGTTAGCTTATATTGCCCGATAGGTTTAAAAAATGTACGTTCAAGAGCTTTACTGACCCTCAAACATCTATGTCATACTGATCATTACGCTCAGTAAAAAAATAGCGTAACGATCTATTTTAAGTGTAATTTTGCAAATTTTAAGCGAACCGGCCCATTACCCTGAAATGCTCTAGCGAGAACCCTAAGTCGATTATTCCAACAAAACTTTGTAGGGTTTTCTCTAAAAAAAAAAATTTAAGTTGATCTTAAAGCTGAAAATATTTATGATTAGGTAATTGTTTTAGGATAATCGATTAACTTGGAACAGGTTTGCAGGGTAAAAAAAGGGTTCTGATAGCTTGTGTCTTACAGTAATGTGTATTTAAGTTGTTGCATGTTCTGTACAGAAGTGGCTTTGTTCTCCATAAGCGGGATTGTTAAAAGCAGCTCATGTAAAACTAAACACAGAGGTAAAAATTTATAGGTTTAAATTTAAAGTATATAGGAAGTTAGTTTTTATGCTCCTTTTCAGTAAAAAAAAGTCTCACACTAAAACACAAAAGGGGCAGAAATAATGTAATGCAGCAGACATACACATACAGAGACACACAAAAGACAAACATGTTTTATGTTCCATCAGAAATGAGTTCACTCTGCTTAGCAGGCAATCCTGGAGTTTGACGAACACAGAGAGAAATGACAAAGAGTGGGAGACGTCTTGGGTGAGAGGCTGTCTTTAAAGAACGCAGAAAAAGTCAATTTCCAGTTGAAAAGAACATTGGCTGTGTGGAAGCGTCTGGCTTGACAATTACACGAGTGCTGCAAAGCGCACTGCAACTCCACTGATAACCCGTCGGATTCTATTAAAACTTCAGCACTCCAAAGAACACTCATATGGAAGAAATTATCACACAGACTCAGTGCGTGGGGCCCCGTCTTAAAACAGGAAAAAAAAAAAAAATCTGTGACAATAATTCTTCGGCTACATTATTTCCATTGTGAGGAAGCAGAGAAAAATAACTGGAAGGGAAATTAACTACTGGATTTGGCCAAATCTCACAAAAAAATTAAATAAAAACGAAACAAACAATTATATAAGAGTGATGGTTTAAAGCTATAGTTGGTAATCCTGTTCAGAAACACTTTTTGTTATACTGGGTAAAATCGTCCTTCCATCCTAACAGTAGTAAATACATTATGTATTCAGAAAAAAATAGGTTAAAAATTGTTATCTGTGGGCACTGCAGGCCTGTAAAGACTGACCAATCATTGCCCTTCGCATCAAAGAGCAGGGATTGGTCATAGTTTTTGTTCTGCTCTCACTCCCCTCTGTCCCTCAAATTCCAGGGTATCACCTTATCTACTGGTTGTTCCACACACCAATTATTCTGACAAGCTCACGTAACGCCAGTGTGCGTGCTCGTTCCTTGTTAGTTTCCACTTGCTGGCTGCACATACGCAATTCTAGTGTTTATGTATCCGGTTAGCTTAGCGGTTAGCTTTGGTGTTAGCCATTCATTGTAGCTCCGCTGCTCTCGCTGTATCCTCAGTAGAAAGAAATAAGACCAGAGTGGATTAGGGAGATTTTTTTTTTCATGCGATCCCACTGAGGAGCAGAAAGCAGGTAAGAGGGTCTTACATGTAAGCAGTTATTCAAAAAGGGACTTGGGGGAAACTTTTGGAAAAATCGTAGACTCTACGATTCTTCAAAGTTTATACAGGGGTAGCCATATTTATGGCAACTAAACATGGATAACTTTGTTGTACTCTTTGTAAAGATGTAAAAATGCCTATAAAAAGAATCTTATGCTAGTAACTTGATCTGGATAAATCCTACTTTGAATCCAGTATTTTTCAATAGGGTAAAAGAAGAAGCACCTTAAAAACACCTGCAGCACAATTTTTGGTGCCCCTACAGTTAAAGCGTTCTACACCCCCTTTTCTTGATGGGACAGCACTTAGTCTTTTCTTAAGGTATTTCACAAGTCTTCAGGGTACGAGGGTGATCGATAATCACTCATCATAGCACAATCTCTCTAGATCATCCAGAGGGCTGGGTGTATTAGCTGTCCCTTCTCCACAGCTCACCCCACAGTTTCTATAAGATTTAGGTCTGGGAACTGAAGGACCTGGCAAGAAGAGTTTGGGTTTGCTGAACCATTTCTGTGTTGATTTGCCCATTTGTTTTGGATCATTACTCTGTTTAAAGGCCCAACGGTGACCCATTTTCTATTTACTGATATAGTATAATCAGTTCATAATGTCATTAGTGCTATCAAGGTTCCCTGGGACATTGGAAGAGTAATGGACCAAAGTCATCACCGTTCTACATACTTAACAGCATGGGATGCTTTTCTGCATATTCACGCTTTGTTCAACACAAAAATGACCAAGAGTTCGCTGAGGCTCAGTCTCATCTGATGAAAATATAGATCCAGTTAAAGGCACATGACCAAGCAAATATAATTTTGTTATAATTCCTTATCATGGTCTTCATTTAGGTGCAATCAAACTACGTAAGCCCTAAAGTTGAAACTGGTTTCTTTACAGATACAGAAGGGAAAAAAAGAGAGTATCAAACATTGGCTCTACCTCCATCACTACTCTCACATCGTTTGTTCTTTCAGTCAGAGTCCGGTTCCATGTGAGGGATTCATCATACACTTGTCCGATGTTGAAAATCACGCTTACGCTTCACTCTTACTCCATCTCAACAAAATGATTCATTTTTCTATTACTGCGATAAGCGTGTGAAATGAGCTATATAATCAATAGCATAGGTCTGTAAACAGCAGCCACACTCTAGGGAAAATGTGTTTTCTTTAGTAAACAATGCACTGCCAGCGAGTGGTGGGAATGCTCATCTCAAATTATTTACGAGAGCAATTTATGGGAAATAAAGACACAAGCTGAGCAAAATGAGAACATTCTTCATAACAGTCGAGGAATGGCCAGGCTCAGATTTGGACTATCTTTTGATTTGCAGTATCAAACTGCAGCAGATAAATTTACTTAATATAGGGTGTTTACAATCAACTGTAACAGTCCTTTGAGCTTTAGTTCACACATGTAGCTCTAACAGCTGCTGTATGTGTATTTCTGGAAGCAAGATATAACAAAGTCGGAGCATTTTTATGAATTGCTGCATTTTTATGAATTGCTCCGGATTTCCGGGAACCCCAACAAACCGAACATTTGTCAAAGTTCTAACCATGCAGGGCTGCTAACAGCAAACACTTTAGAGCCTAAAATACTGACAGACCATTCATTTCATTTGATTTATGCATTAATATGGCCCTTTATGGCCACCAACCAGATGGCCAAATCATTGAAAAACAGATTCATGAACAGATAAAAACAACATGCCACCATGATGATTCGCTGTAGGGATGGTGTTGGCCATGTCACACGCAGTGTCGGGTTTTCCTGTTAGTCATGCCATGAGGTCAATCTTTGACTCATCAGACCAAAGAATTTTTATTCTCTTTGTATCGGAATCCTTTTGGTGCTTTTTGGCAAACTTCAGACAGCTGCCATATGCCTTTTATACTCAGGAGTGGCTTTCGTCCGGCCACAGCATCTTTAAGGCCTGATTGATGAATTGTTGCAGTGTCCTCCTCTCTAAACAGAGTAAGGAACAGACCTGGTGATGTCAAACCTCTATTCACGGAATAACTGTGGTAATTAGGATCTTTAAAGCATCAGAAATATTTCTGTACCATTTTGTGCTTTAAGACAATCTTGCTCTGGAGTGACTTGGTGCTTTCTCTTTCCTCTGACTTGCACTATCACAGCAGGACCGTATACAGACAGGAGAGTGGGTTTCTAAATCTTGCCCATTCAACTAAATTTACCACAGGCTGACTCAAATTAAGCTGTTGAAACACCTACAGGACGATTAGAGGAAGCTTAATTCTCATGAGCTCAATTTTGAGTTTCGTGGAAAAAGCTGTATATATTTGACTTGTTAGTATTCTTTTTTTGGGGGCAAAATGGGAACATTTTAAGATGTGTTATGTGTAAAGTTTTGAGAGAAAAGATGAACTGAATCCATTATAGCATAAACTGTGAAAACATTAAAGGCTGTAAATACATTCCAGATGCACTGTGTCCAAGTGTGAAATTAACACGCTCCTGTTTCAAAGTCCGTTTTCCTCTGCGAGTTTCTGCTGTCAAGGTCACACAATTAACGAGTCTTTTACATAATGCAGCACAGATTTCCATCCATCCATCAGCTGTGCCAGTGCTTATCTTTTAAAGGATCAGATAGGGTTGACTGTGGCAAGAGGCCGTCAATCACACACCAGACACAAAGAGAGCAAACTATTCAAACTCACGCTCACGCCAGTCTAACTGACAATAGTTCTAATCCAAGTCTTTTGACAGTGAGAAGCGCCCAATAGCACCAATACAAACATGATGCAGACGCATGGGACACATGCAAACATCACATTTACCCATCCTTTTGTCAATTTTTTATTTATTTTTTATTATTAGCAATACTTCTAAATACAAATAAGAGAATTTGGTCTCGTTTTTAAAAATCAAATATAGGATAAATGTGCTGTTTGAGAGTTGTAAATAAAGCAGAAAAAACAGTACACCGATCTGTATGGAGACAAAATGCACAGAATATCTTTGGTGATCAACAACAGCAGCAGAGTATGTTGCTAGTTTCTTTTTTTCTGCTGTACTTGTCAGATTCAGTCTGGCTCCACAATAACATGTGTTACTATCAGCCATATTAGCCTCAAGTAGCTTTACCACTAAATGGAGAAGTAATTTAGGGGTGGGTGGGTGGGTAATTCTTTTTTTTGTACTTATTAGCCAACTGAGACTTCATTCATCAAAGCTGGTTAACATTTTCCTGTGATGGCTCGTACCACAGTAGAACTGAGCATTGCATGGTACTGAATTGCGCTCCTGGGAAGCGCATCTCGACAAGGTAGCTCAGACTGACAGAACCCCGTCATTGGGCTGCCTGTGTCAGTGAAACAAATTTTTAACCAAATGGCATTAGTTATTTAATCCTGGAGGTTTGCTGCTTTCCTCCGTCAGATACAAGAGATTTACCAACCGTTTTGAGTTGCTCTTCAGAGATCTGTGTTGTAGCACTAGCAGGTAGCTTTAGTATACCTAGTTCACTCCTGAAGGTCAAACTGGAGCGGTCAGGAGTGGACCGCCACTGGTCGCAGTGGATACTGGATTACTCACTGCAGCATGTGAGTACATGGGGCTGTGTCTCTGACAGGTTGGTCTGCAGCATAGGAGCACCTCAGGGAACTGGGCTGACAACGGGTTTTGATCTGATCATGAATCGTTTACACCGTCTCTGAGATGCTAAGGTACACTTGCACACGCCTTAGCTACTCCGAGATGCTGCTGTACTATCATGCATATTATCTCATATTGTACAGTAAATAGGCTGGGCTTTCTACATCGCTTTTTCCACAGTTTAACTATATTATATATTTCATCTTTTCTACCTGAGTTTGCCATATTATCAATAATTGTGCAATTATTGATAATAATAGACTCTGGTGTTTATTTTTACCTTTTTATATTGGCCTTTCTGATAAGCTCCTTCTCTGTTGCTTTAGAGTTAACTTTAGACATGATTAGCTTGTTTTCTTCATTACTAAAAATTGTGTGTAACTCTTTATGTGTCTTTGCCACTGCCATGCCCGAATAAAGCAATATCTTATCTTTTTTTAATTTGGCACCCTTCAGCATTTCATTTATCTCCCTTTCCATCTGCCTTAGAGGGAAAGTTCCTCAGAAAAAGTGCTGCTGTGTTTGCCTCGTCAGCTAAAGGGAGTTGCAGGTTTTCTTGTTTGGGATGTACTCAACGTGTGAGCAAAGTTTAAAGCTTGCAGCAGTAGCTCGTTGTTTTGGTCAGGTGAGCGGATGCAGAGAGGGTTGTAGCTGAGTGTCTTTGGTATTCCAGCACTGCTGCCAAGGAGAAGTGCTCCAATTTGTGCAAATGCAAATAGGTTTGTATTGATTTTTGTGCAAATAATGTTTTGCCTCGATTATATTTTATGTGTTTTATGTATTTTTACAAGACTTAAAAACTGGTTAAAGACAAACCAAAACTGTACTCATTTTTAATTATTGTAAGTTGGTAAGAGTTGTGTATGATATACATGTTTTACAATTTGATCATGTTTTTATTTTGTATTGTAATATGTCAATTCTATTTTTATATAAAAGTCCAACCAGGGAAAGGAGTTGAAAATGAGCATTAGCTATAAACTTTATATGCAGCACTTCAGTGACATGCTTTGTTTTGTCACTATGTTGGTTTGCATTGTCCCTGTCAAATAAAGATTAACTGGAAATGAAATATACAGATATGTGATATTTGACAACCCTACTAAGTTAACATGGAAACATGTTTATAACCATGTATTATTATGATAACAAATGTGTCAACATATCAGAAATTAGGGATGTGCTAATCGATCCCAGGTATCGGCTCAGGCTCCCAATCACTGCATTCTCAAACAACTGGTAAGACCCTGAAAAAACTCCATTGCTGCTGGTGTTTAGTCTGAGGTTTTGTCAGCTGCGACCCCAACAAGACTGCCAGAGAATTATTTTATTTATGTTTTTGCACCGCTTTTAAAACTGTATTTCAGTTTTGCACATTATTTTATTGATCGATTCTGAGTTTTCTGCTCAGAATCCCGCTTTACTATGAGGTCCCCATTGATAGTCATGTGACCTGCTCTGCCAGCAGCATGCAGGTGTTTACTAACAGCTCTGGGTGCAGATTAAAGAACTGCAGGGAGCAGCACTTTAACATTTGTTATTAATTTGAATGGGATTCAAGAACAGATTCTTAAGTTTTGTCTGGACTCAGCATAACGACACTTCACTAAATTGTGTAAAAAATTGATTTGTTAAAAATGCAGAACGAATATGAAAAGAGGTTACTTAAACAACTTTGGATATAAAGATTGTCAGCAAGTGTGTCAAGTCGAATACATGTTCAGAAACAAGGGATAAAGCTAGAGCCCGTTTAGATGATGCTTTGTCATATTAGCTTTCTTTACCTTTATTAACTCAGTGTTGGAGCACCATACTGAAGCTGACTTATGCATACCAATTTAGTTACAAAGAGGGCAACTAAATTATTGTTTTTGGAAAGCCATCATATCAGTCTCAAAGACAATTTGTGGCCGGTGTTGCTAAGATGTAAAAAAAAACAAAAAACTGATTCATTTACAGCATGCCTGTCAGGAGGAATGGGACAAACTATTGTAAGAAGTTTGTGAGAACGGCAGATAATAACCACAATCAATTTAAAAAAATAATTGCAATCGTTGCTCTTAAACAAAAATAAGAAAGTATTTGCAAAGCAGCATGTGGCAGAAATCATTTCAATAAAAACCTCTTCACACAGTGTTTGAATTCATTCGGAACAGAAATCGAAGTTGCACAAACCCATTTCCATCACGACGACCCCTCTCCCCTACACCTAACAAAATCTATACTCATAAGCACATAAAAAAAATACAGTGCAGCAGCTAAAACGTCAAGTTCGCTTTAGCTGCTCCTCAATACATCAGAAAGAGTACACTTACCAGTAGCTGAGCACGATGCTTCTCATCTTCACCGCTGATCCTCTCCCTAATGATAGCTTGCTGGAGGCTGTCTTGGGTTAGCGCTCGCTCCACAGACAGGATCCTGGAAATTTCTTCCTGGATTTTGGACTGAGCCTCAGTCTGAGCTTGCGCTGAAGCCCGGGCCTTCTCAGCATCATACCTGGGTGAGATCAACAGGAAGCATTTAAATATTCTTAAAGGTCTAACTTTAGTAGAGTAACAATGTCAAACAGGGCATTTATACCATGCTTGCACATTCCACAGAGTACGGCTCATCACTTCCTGTTCTAGATTTAAATAACGCAGGGAGAGGATTTAATGTACAGATTAACCAAGGAGGCTGACTATTTGGCTCCAAGAATTTGTAAATTGTTGATGATGACATGTGCTTTTGCCATTTTTTATTTTTTTTAATAAATCTTTTCAAAACAGAGACACTTAAAGGGAGCGACATGAGCATCAGTCAGGGTTGGAATCCTCATAGCACTTTAGGTCTTTGTCACTTGATCCTCTGAGCTCAAAGTTAAACTAATAACACGGTTTGGTCTTTTGGTCTCCAAATGTGTTCGACAACCCTGTCTCATTCAATTAAATACAGACTGTTCATTTCTCCAGCAGGAGAAACTAGTTTTGAGTCCTTTTAACAGCAACAATATTTAGGCTGCAGACACAACAAAGTTGGCAAAGGAAATAGCAGCACTGTAAAAGTAACTATCATGGTTTGTTGGCAATTAATGAGATTATTGTAGGTTGATTTTAACTAATTAAAACAGTTCTATTGTAATAAACTTACATAATTGGTCTATTTGTGTATGTTTTTATGTTAAAAGCCAGCTGAGCCACGACAGAACTTTATCTTATACAAATCTGGGTACATTTTTTCAGGACTTTGTAAAGAACTGAAGATATTACAGAGAACCTCAACAACACCGATAAGAAAAATTTGTCCAAATGCACAAAAAGATATGCCAATCTAGGCATTTATGCTTTAATAAATCTTTGCAGAAGCAGTTTCTATGCTTAGCTGCTGGATTTTACACACCTGCAGTTTGCTTTTTTCCCTACACGCCCTTGTAGCGTTAAAAGTTGCAATGAAGGACAACACTGAGGAGTCACAGACAACCCTGAAAACGTTACAAACGCAAACCTAAGCGCAAGAATCAGACATCAGAGGATGTCTGGTTTATTACAAATTTGAGTGATTACAAAGAAGAACCGTCTGATTATCTATAGCAACAATCGATTCTGTGAGGTGGCGTTCCCAACAGAAGCAGCAGAGTCTCTGCAGACGCAGGACCAGTATTTAAACCCGGTCACTGGGTTGTCTTAGTTGCCTAGCAACATAGTTCCAACTAGGTGACAGTGTGCTTGATTGAATAAGGAAGAACATCCCTGAAAGCCCTAAAAGTGATCTTCTGCCAGATATCAAACAGTCGAGCCAAGGTAGAATAAACACAGAACTGACGGAGCGAGCAGTGGAGTGAATTATGGCAAACTCGATGAAGACGAGAGAGATCTTCATAAACATCTGCCGAAGAAGGATGCAAAGATGCACAAACGATACACCCGATGAGAAGGACGACGGCTGAGAGCAGCTGGAAATGTTGATCGTATGATATGGTTCCCAAACAGGGACCTAATTAAAAACAAATTTCCTTCAGACTATATCCTTTTATGGTTAAGATTGAGAACAATGACAGTACTTTTAAAATTATTATCTTTGTAAACCCCTGTAGGGATTGAAACACTTAAATTAGAACTCATTTCGAACCTTCTGAGGTTTTTTTTTTTTTTTTGCACTCCTCATTATGATAATTTAAATATCCACAAGTGCATGGTTTCAGGCATGAATATTGTATAAGGTTTCTTTTCTTTTTTAGCCCTTAGCTCTGCTATCCATAGCATTACAAGCTCACGCTAATCTGCCGAAATGACAGGTTTTCATCTTTCATTAGAAAAATCTCATTTTCCTCCTCAGTCACGTGCGAATGTAGACAACATATAGACACGCAGTGAAAGGTGATGGACAGACTGCTCAAAGCAGATTACCTACACTCCTTTAGCTTTGAAAAGATGACAGGTATGAGAAATTAAAGCACGCCTGATGTCTTAAATCAGCCCTGCAATGCAACTAAATGTCACACGATTGAGGAGGGAGGGAGGAAAACAGAAAGAAAACGAGTGAAAGTAAAGAGAAAGTGTGAGCAGTGGCAACATGACATGTTTGGCCCTGAGGAAGCGAAGCAACGGAGGAGGAAGAGGGAGAGAGAGAGAGAGAAAGAGAGAGATGGAGGGAGACAGAGAGACCAGCCATGTCCAGTCTCACAGTCCACTGGGCTGCACACGTCAGCACACTCCATCCATCATCAGCCTCTGACTCACGCACACACAGACACATGGGGAGCCTCCTAATAGCCTTTTACATTCACCATTTCCCCCACAATCCACGCCTCCCTGCCTGTGTGCCGCTAATGCATCTAAGCTACCTTTACTCAAGACGCTTAGGCTGCTGCTCCGACCAGGACTGAAAGGGAGCAGTAAACAAGATTTTTCTTGGAAAAAGTATTTTCATGGTACTTGTCTGGCCCAGCAAATGTAGCCAATTCAACCTTTTGACATGCCTTAGATTCTTTTTTTATTTTATTTATTTTTTTAACAGATATGCTTTTAGCTAAACCTATGGAAAGGGAGTACATTAGAAAAATATGTTCCATCACAATGGAGTTTATATAATGTACTTGATGCTTTGAAGATAGAAAAGCAAGTGTTTGAAGAAAACATCCATTAGGAAAGGTTAAATTGCTCTGGAGCTAGCCTGCATTTTTTTTTGGTTTTTAACTACATTAAATCCAAAACAAGAAAACATCTATATATATTTTTGTTGCAGCAAAAACTGATTAGATTTTGTGTCTATTGGCTTTATTTATTTATTTTTGAAAAGGGGCAAAAAAGGGGGCTTAAATGTCATTTTTGGAATGTCTAATCTGGCTGAAAAGAAGAAAATTCCAATTAAATCTGTATACTTATTTATTCATCCATTAATTTATGTTGTGGGGTCCAACAGATATTTCATAAAAAAATAATTTGACAAAAATTGCCCAAAATGTGTAATCTGACCAAGAAAAGGGAAGAATTCCAAACTTTATTGGCAGGGATTTTTTTTATTTCTTTATTCATCCCTTTATTTTAATTTTATTTTTAACACTCATTTGTGGGGCCCGTTGGGGGAAAAACTTAATTATCATGCCCAATTTAAAAAAAAAAAAAGAAAATATTATTACCTTAGCAATTTTATTCAATCATTTATTCATTAGAGGCCCAGCAAGATAATAAAAATAAACGTTAGATGTGACCCAAAGCTACAATCGGACCCAGAAAAAGAAAGGGTTCCAAGAAAAGGACAGCACTGGTGGAAAAAAAAAAGTCCATTGACTCCCTCACAAGTGCTAACCCAAGCAAAGACTGCTATCACTAGCGAGATGCTATCTGTCTGCTTCACCTCTATTGCTTTCCAGTCATTATTGCCCTGTCTCTGGGATATTGGGCACATTTTTCATCTGACTGTAGAAGATTGGCACTGGGAGAGAAAGTGGGGGCGTTGACATAGACAATGGTTGACTCAGACGGAGAGAGGAAAAACACTGCAGCTAAGCAGCAGAATGAAAAAGTATCATATCTTTAGAGGATAAGTGGATGATATTTTATAGTTTTTTTTTTTAGCCTGGCACTGAGAAGAGGATAATCTTGGCTAATTAACTGTTGTTTTGATTGTTTGCTGGACTGAATCATGAAAGAGGCAGTTGGGAAACAGAATCTGTGAGATTTCATTAATTTGAAGAGGAGCAAACGAGGGTGAATGGGTCTGACTTTCCAGACAAGTGGCATACTACTTTCTGGAGGTGAAATATCATGTTTCTGTGAATAAGCACAACTGTAGCTGTACAGGGTTAATATACACATCCCTGCCACTTTGTTTTGGGGACTTTTGACTCCATTAATATGCAGGTTTGAAGAGTGGTGTATATCTGATGACCTAGCCAGCCACTCAATATCTTCCTTCAGTGCCCTCAAAGCTGGGCAGAGAACCTATGAGTACTCTATTTATGCTTTCTGGCCGAGGCCACTAGATTTTATGTAAAAACATCCTAGTATTTCCCCACTCCAACAAGGACCTTATGAAGATAAAGAGGCCCGCAGCATCACATCTCCTTCACATTGCTTTACAGAAAGCCTTTAGAAATTCCTCATTAGTCTTACACCACCATCTCCCTGAGGTTTGTTGGTGAAACGCTCAGTCTAAGTTTGCCTTAACTAAAACACACAGCTCCATCTAAATTCAGACATTTTTTAACTCCCATAGCTTCCACTGGACTGTGCATGCTGAGAAGATAGACTTGGGTCGGCGCCCAGCCTACTGGCTTAGAGAAATGGGCCTCTGTTTTACAGGACACAGTTGTGAAAAATAATTATTTCTTAATGTGGCCTTTTTTCCTTCACAGAATAAACATCCTCAACCTAAAGGGTTTCATCTTTCAGGTTATTCTTCACAATGATATTTTACTATGACAATAAAGGGTTTAAGGGTTTTTACACAGCATTACAAGGGGTCCCAAAAAGTGTTGACGGTGCAGTAATTTAAATCATGCTACATTTCTATACCTTAAAAGGGTGAAGAGTTTTGTTCTTGCTTTGCTACATTGATGGAAATTTATATCAGCAGTTATAAAGCTTCCCCAAGGAAGTAAGACAATTCACTACTAATTGGTTGAGGCATTCATCTGCGGAGCTTTTAAAATTTTTAGCGACAGGAATTGTACGTTTCCATTCTTCCATTTGACGTTTAATAGGCTTTTAGTAACAACTATTTTGTGGCATGACAAATAAAATTTCAGCAATGGCAAACCTCACAGAAATGAAGGAAAAAGTGAAACTATGCGAGAAAGGAATGATTGTTTACAAAGGGTCTGATTTCAAGTTTGTATAATTATTTTTTCTTAAACATTGAGGTCAAAACTATATATATATATATATATATGCTAGAAATGGAATTTCTTTTCTTATCCTTGTAATTTTTTGGCCAAAATATGGAGTCATGTAAGGTAACTGCAACACATCTGGACGCGAAAGTAACCAGAGGTAAGTTAAGGGGGCCAAAAACACTACTAGGGTGCCTCTCCCAACACATCAGGACTATTCAAATAGCTTTACACATTCATTCCTTGAAGGTAGAGAACCTACAATATCCATGTCTAAATCCATGCAGTCAGAACACCCTGGACTTTCACACTGCCCGACACATTTCCTAAACCAGCTAACTACATTCATGTGCACCCACCTTTCCATATTAGTTTACATAAGGGCCAATTCAGCAAATGCACCTCGGCATTCTGTGATGTTTCTCAGCTGCCAAGTATTCCTGTGATTTTTTTTTTTTTTTAACCAGGTAGGCGATAAAAGCAACTCAGACCTAATGCTTACTACCTCATACACTGCTCTACCTTATAGTAAAATACGTACTGCTTATCCCGACACAGAGTAAGATGGAATGGAATAAGAATTACATCTTATGCATGTATATATTGCATTCCTCTGCGCTACATTGGATGTATAATTCATATATTCTTCACTCTGTGAAGCTCGAGTCGCACAGTATCATTTTTCTGTACACCTGAATGTGGCTGAGGTTATAATCCAGAAACCATGACATATGGTCACAAGAAAAACGCTTAAGTAATTTTCTGTAAAATTCCTAAAAATCTGAGTTAATAAGTGAGACGTTATTACAAAAAACAAAGAATGCACAGACAAAAGACAAAAGATCACTACCTCTGCAGAAATTCCAAAAAAACAGAGATTAAAACTACTGCTTTGCTTCCTAATCTGTCGGTGCCTGTCTCCATCTTCACCCATTCATGCTTTTAGTTTTCTACCTTTTGTCGTCACAAGATGCCTCCCTAAAAAGTCCTGCACAGTGCAATCTGCCAGACCAGTATTACAGTCCAGGTTCAATCCATGTGCCTGGAAAGAAAAGCATTTAAGCACCCAATGCAATATTGATGTTAGGAATAATGTCGTAGAATGCTGTCTATGAATATTTAATGGCTCGTCTATTCTCCCTGACACACACATGAACGCACTGCATCTGATTATACAACAGTGCAATAAAGTTACATGAGAACAACCCAAATCTACTGCATTCCACTGTACAATAAATCCCTTTTTTCAGACTAACAGGTTTTTAATGAGCACTGTGCTTAAGATTCCATTTATAAATTGGTAAAGGAACATCTTAAAAAATCATTTCTTGGTTTAAAAAAGGCAATATTCCCTAGTTACAATAAAGTGCTCCCTGCAAAAATCAGTCAAGCAGGTCTGAAATGCAGAACACATGCAAATACACATACTAAAAATGGCAAAATATGTATTTCAAAAATCTGGTAAGAAATTACAAAGGTGTCAAATAAAAGCCGGTTGTGCATATTTGCCGGTTCTGTCTTTCCTGTGGCTCCGAACACATCCAAGAGTGAGACAATCTTATGAAGGAATGATGCAGTAAAATGACATATGGTCCAGAACATACACCTAAACTGAAACCGAGGAAAATCTCAACAGAACCAGGAACCCCAGAGCACAGCAGAAGGTCCAGTGAGGACTTCAAGAAACAGGCTGGCCTACAAAGTGCAAGGAAGGACCAGAAGTAGACAAATAGACTCAAATGAAATGTCTATTGATCGTACCATATTCAATTTATATAACTGCGTTATATTGTAACTGAATGGAGTTGTTCAAGTAACCATACAAAGCCGACTACCTTCAATGAAAAATATGTTTTTTCCAGATGTCCACAAAGTCATTTTCCAAGTAGAGTATATTTCAGCTTCTTCAGCGACAGACGTCTGCATCCTAAACGCACAAAGGAACGGCATCACAGATCCTTCCTCCAGGCAGCTGGTAGATTTTATAACAATCCTCCCAACAAACTCAATGAGCTGTTTATGTTCCTGCTGCTATTTGCACAGATTTTCCCTAAACACTCTGTTGTTTATTCATGCACAAGTATACATGTGCATTTTGTACACTTTCAAAATCTCCCCACTTATTTAATCAGAATATACCATTTTTATAACTGTACAGTATTTTTCTTAAGTTGTAACCTTTCCCTTACTTGCTGCTGATGCACCTTAATTTCCTCACTTGGGACAATAAAGTATGTTTATTTTTTTTCTCATTTTCTGTGGCACTAGTGACCTTAAATGAAAGTAGGCTGACAGAGAAGGGGTTTGCACAGAGTCCGCGTTGAGTATGCACGGACATCCACGGACTCATGTGTGGGCCAACCCTGAAGGGTGTTTCTGTTTTAAACTCTCAAGTCTCTAATGACTTTAATTAACGTTCCTATATTAGGTTCATGTAGTCTGGTATTAAGAAACCCAACTGCTGTAGATTATGAATTAAAATATTTTCCTTGAATCTAAATAAAAACGATCAGATTTAATATTTAACATTAAATCATTTAACATTTTTTAGATCATTCACTTCCGCTTCTGTTTCTTGTTTTACTCAATGACAAAATAATCACTGCATTAATAAATAAATATGCAATATAGTAAAAGAAAAATAGTACAAACAGGTTGACGTGTTTTTGTTGGATTTCTGAATGAATCAAACATACAGTGCTTTTATTTTGACAAAGATGGAATGTTTTTTAATGACTAGTTTATAAGAGAGAGATTAAGATGCTGGTGGTAAGTAGTTTATTTTGCCAAAAATGACCCAAAGTCATTAAGAGGAGAGTTCAGTTTGACAGACATTTATGTGGTTGTTATCATTATGGTCCTACAACAAACATGAACCCTTAATATCTAACGGTCTACCAAATGTCCAGGTTAATAAATCAAACACGCCCTTTAATAGGAGAACATCTACACCTCTGGCAGAGCTGTGGCCTGTGGTTTACTTAGTGTAAATGCTTGTTCAATAGCAGCATAAAAAATAACAGGTGAACTTGGAAGACGCCATAAACTGCTTTTATTGGCCGATGGTGTAATGAAACATCAGAGAGAGACTGTGAGTAACGTCATCATGACATCCAGTAATCTATAAACACTGTTAACTGGGAACAACAGGCATTTACCCACATGATCTACATTCACCAACAGCAAATTACATTAGAGTCATTTTGCTTGTAAGACTCAAGTCTCAAACCTTTAGAGACAAGTCGAAGTCAAGTCGAAGCTACAGACTTTATTCCCCATCTCTGATGTTTTTTTTTTCTTTGCAATAAATGTTTACTCATTTTGAATTTGACTCTTGCTTCAAAACATATAGTGGCCTAAAAGAGAAATGTTCTGAGTTATCTATTGAAATCCCACACGGAAACAGAACTTTGCAGTTTACAAATTACCTTACGTTATGATAATGATGCATGAGTGGAAAAAGTTTGGAAATCTTTCACATACAAGAAAAAAGCTTTATAAAAGTTATAGTGGACGGTTTTTTCGGAAATGCATGTAAGAAACGCCCAAGACACTTTTTGAAGAGACCATTCTACCTTCTCTTCATGGGGATCACATGAAAGAATCTCCCAAATCCATTCTGGTCTAATTTCTTTCTTCTAAGCCCTTCCTCTTCTTCTCCTAAACTTATAAGACAGTTTGCGTCTTGCGACTCTCAGCCAGTTTCAAAGTATACGGTGAGAGGGGCGGAGCTAAAATGAACGGGTGAAACCGCAGCTCACTGGATACATAAACACTAGAAGGGCGCATGCCCAGGGGAAACCAAGAAGCAACGAGCACGCTCACTGGCGTAAGGTGAGCTCCTCACTATGATTGGCATGTGGGACTACCAATAAATAAGATGATCCCCCTGGAACTCGAAGCCAAAATAGATTTTCCACTATACACCTTCAACACTAAGCAAATCATGCTGCTAACCAGTCTTTTAAACAGCCAGCCTTGCAGCCAAATCATTGTGCTTGAAAATAAAGTCAAGGCTGTGCACTGGTCCTTCAAAGAGAGCCTTTAAGTGTCATGTTTTAATGATAGTTTAAATATTTTAAGACTAAACGATAAATTCAACTGGTACAATGTTGCTGATTCAAAGAGATTTGAAGTCCCCCCCCCCCCCAGACAGGGTCATGGCTAATGAGGTTAGACTTCACTTTTTCCGGAGGTTTTCTGTGTGGGAGCATCTTGTACCGAAGTCCAACCTCACTCTGGCTTATCTAGAATTAACAAAGAATTTTGTTTAAATAGGAAAGAAGTCAACAACTCTTCGAAAAGGTCAGTATTCTTACTCTCAAGTCTGACGTGCAATTATATCACACAAGCAGCTTGAAGAACAAAAAAAAAAATAGGTAAAATTGACAGAATTTAGACAAATACAGCTAACCTTTTAGTGTTTGAGCTGGACACTCAAACCCAACCAGAAACAGAGGGAGAGCGTTTAACTAAAGGCTGGGAAATGACCAAGATGAAGGATATCAGAGAAATGAAGCAACGCTGATCAAAAGCAAAGATGGACAAACAGGAGGAGATGAGACAGAAAGGGGCAAAGAGGATGAAAGTATCTGAGAAAGTCAAAAAGAAGGACGACTGGTACAAACGGTGATAAAACATGCGCTGGGTTGAGGAAGAAGAAACGGTTGAGGGTGAGAGTTTTTCTTTTTACCCTCTTCCCACCTTCCCTATCATCCTTTTCTGTGGCGTTCTGCTCGGCTGCTTCACAGAGAAGCGGCAGAGGCAAATCTGCTCTCTGCACCCGCTCCTTTCGACAAATTAGTTTAGGCTGCACCTAAATAAACTCGCAGCTCAGAGCGCCTACTTCCTCTCTACCAGAGCAAAATATGCAAAGCCAGATCTCTGGAGTTCATTTATGGTCTTACAGCCAAACAGATGGAATAGTGTCTAATCTAAACACCACAAATCCTCAAATTCTCAAGAACTTTTTTTTTTTTTTAACGCGGCACTACTGCAAATGACAGAACGAAGGAGTTCAAAACTCCAAACACACTGACTGGAGTTTAAACACATTCCATTTATGTTTCAGAGGAAAACATATACTTTATGTGAGAACATTAAAACCAAATTATAACATTATTCTTTAGCTTTTTTTGCCACATTTAAACCACGTGTAGGGAACTGAGCAAACATAAAGAAGCAGGTACGATGCTCTGGTCGGATTAGACCAACATTGTTTTTTCTGTTTTGCAGAACAGCAGAAGTTTAAGGAGTATGAACAAGTTTCAAGGCACTGTATTCCCACTAAGGTGCCCATGTAATGTAGCCATTTTTTCTGCGCTTACACTTGGCAACGGTCTCACAGTTTCCCCGCTCCGGCACCTAGTGGCTCTGTTAAATGAGCTGTATTACACTATAACTCACAGAAGGAAAGCGTTTTACCCCTTACTCCAATCTAGCTGAAAAAATATCTCATCACGGTGTCTTCTCTGCTATCTCAACGGGGACCATTATACTGCAGTTAAATTATAGGCTCAGAGCACCAATGAGGAAAAAGAGTTCGGGTTCTCCTACCTCAATTTGTAGAAAAAGAAAACCCACTTATCGTCAAGACTAAAGTTAAACAACTAGCGAAAATAGGACAACAATTTATTTCAAGCTTTGAGCGATAGGTATGTATCCCTCCTTAGGAGAGGAGTCCCATTTGTTTTTCTGGTGCATCTTCCTGTTAACTCTGATGGTCATGTGTTAAGATATCAGGGATAAAGAGTACACTTTTAGTGCAAATTCAGGATTTGTTACTTTATACTTTTGCTCCAAAAAACAATCATTTATTTATTTTAATTTGAAGATACTTTGCACACAAGGACTCAGAAGCACTTTAACCTTTCTTATCGCCATTTCATCCCAAATTACTTCCTTTTTATAGCCCTCAATGAAACACTACCTACATTTTTCAGTTTATTTCTGTAAGTAAACAATCATTAAAACAGCAAAATATCCCATATATTTTATTTTAATTGTATAGTATTTTCAGAAGATTCGACTAAATCCACTTATGAAAAAATTTGCTCAAAGCCTCTGATTAACCCGGGAATACTGGATCGTCTCCTGGACTGGAGTAAAATAACCGCATTTTTGTTCAATTATAAGAAGATTCTGGAGAATTACTAGGATTGACAGCCTGCTAAAGCAACATAAAGCAAACTTTTCATGATGGTTCTGAGTTACGGGTACACCCTGGGGTAAACGTCTCTTCTTGGTGCCCAAAAAGACTAAAACCACAAAAAAACAAACCAAAAAAAAAAAAAACACTAGATGCTGAAGGGGTGACATCCATAGCTGTCGCAAAAATAAAGTTTTAAAGTCAAGAAGTGCACCCATCTTAAAGCAGATTAATGAACACACTGCAGACTATGTAGGAAATATGCCCAAAAAACAAGGTTAAATATGTTGTCAGATGCAAACCGGACTGTGTAAATTAATCTGGTTGCCTTTCCTTTAGGATAGAACAACAATATTTCTGAAATATTTGTGCTTTGTGCAGCACTTTGTTTTAGCTGTGGCTGTTTTAAAGTACTTAATATAATAAATAAAGTTGGTATGCTATCATAATACTGATCTGCACAAAAACTGACTGCTGAGCTACATTATGTTTTTGGTTGCCTGCAAGGAAAATTCTTACTTAGGCCTGTGAACGACATTATTTGCAGCAGGAAGCAGATAAATAAAAAAGAAAAACAACACACACACAAAACAAAACCATCCAAACTTTATATAAATGACCTGAAACCGATAGGTGATTCCTGTCATTTAGAACAAGACGTAAAAACAAGCCCACTAACTTCCCCCACAAATACCATAGTTGTATTGTTCACAATCAGGTACTAGGATGTGTAAAGTTACTAATCTATGTTTCCGTTTATCAGAAAGGCAAATTAAAAGAGAAGGAGGAGCCATGTGGATTTAAGTCATGCACGTTTGTATTTTAAGGACAGCAAATAAAAACAGATAAGCAAAGGGTGGAGGATTATTCACAGAGGAGTAAGAGAAAAGAATGGACATGAAGTGTACGTCTCTTTATCAGGCAGTGCTAATGGATCACCCCCTCTACACCCAGGAAATTATCTCAGCATTGGACTCTCCTTACTAACACATGATTAATTGATTGCAAAGGAACAAGAGTAAAGAAGGACATAAGATAGGGAAGGAGGGAAAAGTGCTGATGTACTTCGGAAGAGATGTAAATTGGAAACAGTGGGGATCGGAAAGACTGCTGCTGACCTTTTGGAATATTAATGAAACTGGAAAAACGGTCAAGTTTTGGAAAGAAAGACACTTTTTTTTGGATTCTCATTCGAGCTGAAACAAAGCAAAGGCATTAATGGCATTAATACAGCAAACGTGAGCCAATAGTTAAGTGGTTATAGACACACGGGCCTCGCGATTTATTTTCACTAATAAAAAGAAATACCAGAGAATACTAACAGGAATCCCATCAGGTATGTAGTTTCATCACATGAGAAAACACAAGACTTTCAAAAGCAAAAAATTAAAAAATCTCCAATTTCAAAGGAGGTTGTTGTCTTTGAATGTGAATGTAGTGTGTAAGAGTCTAACCATGCGTGCATCTCTTGCTCTGCTTTGGCCCTCTTTTGATCCAAGTCTTTGTTCAGCTCATCGGTGATCTTCTTCCTCAGGGCCTCTTCATTCACTGGAGACACAAAGAAAAAAAATCAGAAGCGAGAAAATTAGAGAAAGCCTTATTATATACACACAAAAACAGCTATGTTTCATTGCGAGACAATAGTTGGGAAAAAAAATAGGTAGGTAGTTCCACAAGGCTCGGAGAAATTGACAAAAAACAAATAACTCCAAGCAGTTAAATACGCAACTGCTCCCAGGCAAAAGAGAACAAATTTGCTTGCCCAACATTTTAAATATCTAGTCTGAGAACATAAAAATAAATCTAGAATACCAAAACTGAGTGAAAAAGACTCTATGGCCCAAGGACAGCACATCCATAATAACTCCAATGACAGTGGAAGACAGGGAGAGAAAGACAAAGTTACGCCTCTAATCTTGAACAACAATAATTCAGCATTATATAAGTTTTCAAATTTTAAATTTGTTCAAAAACACAAACACTAATACAATTGCCTTTGCACAACTAAGACCAAAGAGGGCAAAAAAGGTAGCTGGCCATAATAAAGTCCCTTTAGGCTAAAGACAAACACATATCAGCACAAGAACTCATATCGTCAGTCCAAGCACAGCAGCAGAGCCAGATGTTTCATACTTCTGCGGGAACAGGATCTTGGCAGCTGCCTCCAATCGATAGCGACTCTCAACTGAGCCGGCTCACGCAACAGCTTGATGCTCTAAATCACAGCGGCAAACCTATAACAGCGTTCAAAGCATTTATAATGGCCCCTAGACCACAGTGTTTTGGTCCCTCAACAAAAGACAGACTCATATTTGGGAAACGCATCTAAATACTATCAATACTCAGAAGATGGCACTCAAAAAAAAACAAAAAAAAGAAGAAGAAGATGGCACTCAGCACTTTAAATCGTCTTGTTACAGAAAAGCTTTAGAAGTAAACGTGCCTTGCCTCACAAAATTGGGCTGCATAGAGGATTTTCCTTGATTCTGTGTTGCAAAGGTCGGTACAACAGATTAATCACAAACAACATTCCAGACCCCAACACAGATATTTTCACTCACCAAAAGTCCTGCAACAAACATTTTTACTTTTAAAAAATGTAATGTATTTCAAATTCGTGATTCAATTCTGCATCCATTATCTACCTGGAGTGTTATAAAGTCTTTACACACCTATAAAAGCATGTAATAACAGACCAAAGCTAAAAACAGAAATCCCTTAAAGCAGGACACTTGGCGTAACTTCTTGGATAAGCTAATTGATTAAAAAAAAAAAAAATCTACTCTACATTTTCAAAACACATATTTGGTCTGAGCTCTGGAACAGATCCTCCTCCTTGGGAATCCTCCTTTGTACAGAGATTAAGCCTCCAACAAGTGGAAAACAAAACCAACAAAACAACAACAATGGTAACATTGAGGTGAGTGCTGCTGCTCGACTTGTCACAGAATTTCCAATATTTCTTTATACAGATGCAAAGAAAGGCACACAGACATCTTCTATTCAGAAAAAAAAAAAAAAGTTCAATACCACCCTGTCAACACATATTCGTGTCATTGACGACAGACGCATATGACTCCATGTCCTCACCAGTCTATCTTGGCAGGTAATTAAGCATGAAAGTAAAGATGCCGGCCGGCGACCGGGCCAAAACGTGCTCTGAAGGCAGAAGTGGCACACTGCGTGCTGCAACACTGCGGTGGTGAAGGGGGAAGTGTCTGAGTCTGTCAAGAATAATCTCCCACTGCATTAGTTCAATGGGATAATCCCTATTGTCAGAGTCTATTATTACCTGGTAACATGTGGTAACAGCCGCCTGCAAAAATCTCATTGTTCTTTAAATAAGATTAACAAAAAGACAAAACAATAAGGTTACAGACATGCAAATGAATATGTTTAAATCGATAGTCTGACTCGAAAGAATGTATCTAAATACCGTATTTGGTCAGGAAATGGAAAATGCTTTGGGGATAACAGTTCATCAATATCTTGAATCCGACTGACCCAGGGCTATTGCATTAATGTCAGGGCCTTTACTGCTAATGATCTCTATATCTGATAAAAACTGGAGGCATTACAATATAAAAAGCGAGATTGTTATACTCCCTTGAAATGTTAACGTCTGTTTAGGGGATTCATGTTTTTAAAAATCTTCTCTCACAGGAGCATTTGGCAATTGAGTGGATTTTCTCGAATTTTGAACTTCCTGACCAGCGAACCTTGTGTAACTTGCACAATTTAACAATAAAGATGCCTTAAACTGAAAATAATGTTGTAGGTATGCCAGAAACAAAGAATGCCAAACTCCTGTGTATTAGCAAATGCAGAAAAATGTTTATGTTTGGAAACAGTGCATCAAACTAGAGTGGAGGCGGGAAGATAGTTCTCGCTGCAGAGGGTCTCCTCCAGGCCAGCCTACTGTCCAGAGCATCCAAAAATAACATTAATCATGTTTGATATGGCTGCACAGTGGAACAGTGGGTAGCGCTGTTGCCATGCAGCAAGAAGCAGCAAAAATGTCCTGGGTTTGAGTCCTACCCTGGGTTTTTCTGCATGGAGTTTGCATGTTCTCCTTGTGCATGCGTGGGTTCTCTCCGGGTACTCCGGCTTCCTCCCAGAGTCCAGAAAACATCACTATTAGGTTAGTCGGCCTTGTTTAGGTTAAAAGTGTTAAAGTATAGTTTATGTGCCAAGAGTCATTGCTTACTAAAGAAGTCATTAATAAAAGAAGACCGCTTCTCCGGGGTAAAGGACTAGGAAGACCACCGATAGGGGGCGCTAATCTTTACAATACGTTCGACAACATAAACATGGTTTACATATTGTTGATATGGTCAGTCATGTCACAGAACTTTTCATTAATTTATCACTTACTGTGATCAAAATATTTTTGGAATAAGGAGGGAGATAATATATAGTGAAAAATAAATGGAATAGTCATATCAATATAACCAGTGAAGTGTCCTACTGTATTGATCCTTATGCAGAAGCATAACTTTAAGTGGACATCAATTTTTCTCAGTTGTATTTAGATCTGGACTTTGACCGGGCCATTTAGTATACTGCAATGTAAGCCATTCGATTGTAGCTCTGGGTGATGGTTTAGGGTTGGTCAACCTCTGCTCCAGTCTCAAGTTTTTTGTAATGTCTATTGGCTTTCGGTTTAACAATTGCCCTGCATTTACCTCCACCTATCTTCTGATCAGTTCTTCTGTCCATGCTGAAGAAAAGCCTCCCCACAGAACGATCCCACTATCACAAGACGATCTTCATGGTTTACTTTGCCTCGACGCAAAGCATTCTGAATGCAGGCCAACCAGTTAAATCCTAATCTGACCAGTGCAGCTTCTTCTTCATTTGTTGGTTTCCCAAATGAATGCTCTCCTGCTTGGTTTGTCAGTTTAACAGGAAGCCATGCATATTTTCTACTTTACCCTTTACATGCTAGAATGACAAACTGAACTGAACATCCTTCTACGAGATGTTCAGTACTTTAAACATCCTTTCAGAACGTTACCCTACTTTAAATGTCTCAAATGCCTGAAATTCAGGCAAGCTTAGACAAGTCTTCATGTCCTCTACAGGTTTCCAAAGACAGGCGTCAGATTGCTAGCGAGCCCACGGGGTCAGCCACAGAACAGGTTGTGATATGATAAACACTGTCTGGGGTCCTTGAGGGAGGCTGTTCCGGTCAGAGACAATTCCAGATTGACAGAGACCTTGTCAATCTTGAGTAGGACATGTAAATGTTAAAAAGATTAAAAACTCATCATCTTTTTAAAAGCGTCTCCCTCTTTTTCCTTTTCCACCAATCATTAGGCCCCATGGAAAAGCCCACAGTGGAGGCGGCGAAGCAGCGGAGCTCAGGCTATTGGCAGTAGAGATAATAGACAAAGGCAAATTGCATTTCTCATCAAAAGTTTCATTAACCCCGGGACCCGCATGGAGGGCATAATCTGTAACATTACCACTTCCTCACGTTTCTACCTAGTGCGTTAGTTGAGTCACCGCACACCTTCCAAAATGCCCAAATAAGAATAAAAGAGACAGGAAATAGTGCCAGGAACAGGTTTCAAACTTTGGATAATACAACTGGATAGTACAAAATAATATATTCTTCTTAATCAGACGTTTTGTTGATTTAATCTCAAGGTGGAGTCTGAAAAAAGCTAATGTTGGTTATGTTCTTACAACAACAAGGAAGCTTTGGAAGGGACAAAGACATATTTCACCAACGTCCACTCTATGCATTCACACTTCCACCACAATTTTTCTTTGTCTTCCTCATCTTTCCATTCTCTTTTCTACCCCCAGGAGACATTTTTAAACAGACTATTAGTCCAGGACTGTGTGTGGGCACTGGCATATGAATATTTATAGCATACTGGAGAAGGTGTAGGAGAGGAGGTTCAACCTTGACTATGGTGTAATCAGCACACATACTTACTCAGGGCATGATTTAGAGACAGCCGACCTGCTGAGAGCCTCACTCGATACCCAACTCTCGTGGACACACATAATCAATGTCTGCCTCATTAAGGTCGCACCCTTTGAGAATTGGGCTGAACTTTGTAACATTTTTAACGAGATTCACATTCACATTCATCACACCTTCCGTTTTTATTCCTTAAAAAGAGCGTGCTCAGGCATGATCAATCGTACAAGCTGACTTTGTTTCTACCACTTTTACAATAGTTGAAACGTAGTACCTTTCTCACTTTTTGAGGTGACCTCCTGAGGTTAATCCTGTGAATGTCACCACACAGTAAATCTGGATAATGAATGAAAAGAGTAATATGCTAACTTGAGACAACTATAGCTACCGTGCTATGAAAAAAAAAAATCACCCCTGTCAAATGTCTTATATTTTGGCTTTTTGCTAAAAACAAAAAAAAACATTATTCACATACAAAGACGACTTGACTAAACACAAATTTAGGTTCCAAACGGTGATTTCATTTACTAAGGGAAAAAAGCAAATCAAACCAAACTAGTGCTATGTGAAAAGGAAATCAAACCTTAAACCTAACAACTGGTTGTGGTATCCTAAAGGGCAACATGGGACATCGATTGATTTCAATAACCGAATGGCTTTAATCTCAGTCACAATGAAACATAGGTGGCCTGTTTAAGGTGACATCATAGTATCTTTATCGAATTTAAGTCTAGACTTTGACTAGACCAGTCTAAAGCCTCTACTTTAAACCATTCAGAGGTTGAATTACTAGCGTGCTTTGTGCTTTCATGTATTGTTCTGCTTCATATCCCGTCTGATATTTAGCTTAATGCCTGTAAACGATGGATGGACATTTTCCTTGAGAATTTATGTTGCATTGATCATAGCAAATTGTTCAACTCCAGAAGAAGCAAATCGACCACAAATTGTCACACTACTGCCACCATGATAGACTGTTGGCTTGATGATCTTTTAAAAAAAATGCTTTATTAAATTTACACCAGCTTTAACGGGACGTAAAACTTCCAAAAAGTTCCCCTTTTTCCAAAGGTCTAGAGTTTCATCTACAAGTGTTTCAGAAAATGTGAGACAGGCCTTTGTGTTATTTATTTATTTTTAAATCAGCAGTGGTTTTGACCTTGAAACTCTTCCATGGATAGCATTTTTAACCCAGTCTCTTATTATTAGATCTTGAACAATGACCTTAAAAAAGGTAAGTGAGCCCTGTAGTGCTTTAGAAACGGCACCGGGCTCTTTTGTGACCTACTGGAGGAGTCAAAAGCCTCTTTAACAAAACACTTCAAGGCAGGATTACGATGCCATTTGGCTCTCCCCATGCATTTTGTTTGGCTGCAAGGGAGGTAGAAGTCAGTCCGCCTCTGTTCTGCCCCAACTTGCCAAGTGATGTAGTCAAAAGCCATCGGTTGGGTTCTATAGCGGTTAGGAGGCTTTGTGGGTCTAGGTAGTGACATAGTAATGATGTACGGTTTGTGTGACCAACCAGCCACTTAACTTAGAAGCATAACGACTTAGTATTTTCTAACAAGAATATGAAGGTGAGCTATATTATTTAAATTTGAAGCCATTGCTAAGCCAACAAGATCCCTACATTGTGTTCATTCGTCATAACAGATATTAAAAGAACACTATAAGGAAAGTTAAGATACAGATTTCAGTCATGGAGATGCCACATGGCACCTCTAGTCATTCCACACTGCCAGCTATACTTTCTTTACACTCACAGCCGTCTGAGATATTGCTGCCTCCACTTGTGATATATGAACGATAAGAGGGAGGTCGGAGGTCGGAGGTGGTTTGTCTTTGTGGGTTCATGAAGGAATTATTTTGTGAAAAAGGGCTTATGGTGTGCCCTTGGGATACTTTTAGTAGGCTGGCCAATGTTGTCACTCCTATGAAGCTGCACCACTGCAGCACCTTAATCCCATTTTTGTATAAGGGCTCTCACCATGGTTTAAATAAGTCCCAAAGCCTTAGGAGTAGCTTTGTAACCCTGAACATGTTAGTGACTTTGTGTCTCATCCGTCCTTGACAGTCAATACATTTTGCTTTTGGAAATCTTTTAGTCTACTTCATGTTGTCAATCTTAAGGAACATTTAAGACAATCTGGCAATCCCACAGTAATCAGTTCTGGGTGCAGGAAGTGAGACAGAACTCAAGAATATTTAGTTAATCTCTGTTAATTTATGAATTAACAGGGCAGGGGTTCATTTTTCATATAGGACCTGAATAATTTGGAGAGCCATTTTCACTTATTAAAGGAAACAATAATTTAACAACATTTACTGATGTTCTCTGTTCCACACTTACATGTTTCAGATCACAGAGATAATTTTAAATCAGACACAATAAATATTTTCAAAAGAAGCAGTGGGTCTGTTTTCTTTACAGCACTTTGAGCTGCTTTTTGTATGAAGGGTGCTTTATAGATAATTATTTATTGATTGATCAATTGAGAGTAAAAAAAGTAAAAGCATGTAGCATGTCTTCCAAAGGAGAGGACTACAATACTGACAAAATATAAAGTATGTCATATACCCAAAGCCTTCATGAACTGAAGATACTTCCAAATGATAATAAGCTCTGCAACTGTTACACAATTAAGTGAGCTAATCCTATATGTACCTTTTTATCTTTTCCTCAGACTGATAACTTTATACAGCATGAAGAAAAAAATAACTAGTTTAATAGTGGGGCCCCATGGTACAATACATACATTATGTTATCCTTCTTCCACAACAAGCAGTCCAATACTGAAAAACCCAATCCATTCTAAATCTTCACAGTGGGACCTCATAATTGCTCATTTGGCTATCAGTGTATGTGTCTAATTGCACCTGGTCAGCTTTAAGGTATTTTAAGCAGATACACTATCATTTTAAATGCTGAATCCTAATATACCTGAAAACTGCCACTTGCATGTAGTCTTAATCTGACAATTTCAAACAAAAACAATAAATACTCCTTCGAGCTGAGCATTGGCGACCCTTAAGGTTGTATGCTCACTCCAGTGCTGTTCACACTGTTAAGACCTCATGTGTGCATCCAGAGATGAAGAAAGTCTGATAATTACATTTGTCACAATACAATACATTATTGCAAACAACAAAAACTTTTAAAGCTACTGAAATGTGAGACCTTTACAGGCCCTCAGTCAAAGCAGGGGGCCTACTGTATAAAAACCCACTGGCCACGCTCATCACGACTAAATGGACCTTAAATTAGCGCCGAATGTCCGTTAGTAAAGTGCTATTGGCTTCCCAAATAACATTAGTGCTACCACAGAGTCGGTTCGTTTTAAACATAATACTTGTTTTCGTTTCGCTCCATCGTTCGATAATGCTATGAGCGTTAGTACATCGATAATAGTGAAGATTAATGTCAATTCAATGGTGTTTTGTATAACTTTAGGATTAACTCAACAAGCAACCGATCGCTACGGTACCCCTAGCTTCCCGGATGAATAATTGCATTGATGAAAGTGTCCTCAAGGTTGCTATTTTTTTTACTGAGCAAATATTATTTAAAATGTTATTTTATCAAATAATGTTTGTTTAATGCAGGATTTGCATTGTGAATGGGTTGAAACACATCAAATGTTGTTCTAATTTGGTCAAGCTAATTTAACCTCAATTCACATTCTTCAAGATGAACTTTGGTTCTCTAACTTATGAACCACGATTCACTGAATCATTCTGGTGATGGTTTTCAACCATTTTATTTGTCCTTTTGTTTCTTTTGTGCACATAGTTCCTTAGCATCTTGAATCTTAATTTTGCTTAGTAGTTTATTTAAGATCCACTTGCCTAGCAGAGAGGATTTGTTGATTGAAATATAGTGTTAATTCAGACAAACAGCATTCTATAGTGATGTTCTCTGGATGTTCAGTTTATTTCTGTTAATAATTCTTGAAATTGAAAAGATGTCCCTTCTTTATTCTATATGTGTGCAGAGTTTGTTGTTAAAATAATGCCAGTGCTCGAATCACCCTTTAAACTATTGTCCTAATATCAGCTGTTTGGGCTCATATTCACTGGACAATAACTAACAGACCAAGAGTTATTTATTAAACATTAAATAACTTAGAACAGTGCGTAATGGCACAACACAACCTTGTGGAAATCCTGCATTTCAATGTGGCATTTTAGCTGCAAAAGGACAGACAAGCAGATGATAGTAAAAGGAGCTAAAAAGTCACTGGACTGTCCTCAACCTCTGTCCAGCATCTGTTTCAAGCCTGCAGTAGCTAGTAGTAGTTTTGAACACGGTCAGAAAATACCCTCTCTGTGAACTTTATGAATTGCTACCATCAGGCCAGTAGTGCTAGTTCATCAGTATATTTGTAAATATACTGAACTTCTGTTAAAATTATATGCTTTACATTGTTGGCCTTATTTTATGTTTTATCTAGCTGATTTAAGTTATATTGACCAAAAAGAGTAAAAAAAATCCACAGCAATGTTTGCCTAAACTCTATTTTCTAATGTAAATGTCTTGCAAAATGAAAAGGATGTGTATTGGGCACATCAGCTTGGTTTTACACAAATGCTCTAACATTCTTCAGCCTGAGCACTGTCATCTACTGCTCCCATGAAAAAGACTGCTCTTAAAAACTAGGAAAAAAAGTAAAAAAAAAAAAAAAAAAAAAAAAGAGAACATTTAATGAGCCCTGTAAGTTTGTTGTATTAAACTGTGGAGGTGTCGTTTTAATCACTGGAGTTAGTGTAGCGTGGCATAAGTTGGCCTTTTTTAATTACCTCACTGACTGAGCACAGTCAAGGATGGAGTGCTCTGCCCACATCATGTATGCCACCCGAAAAGGAATCGACTCCCTCGGTTGCTTCTGTACAGAGCATTGAGCAGGTAACATTCAAACGTCCTCTGCATTGCACCTAACAACTCAAACTAACAAGACGATAACCGTAAAACTTTACACGTTGTGGCTCAAATGAAAACATGGAAACTATCAAAAGACACAATGTTTCTAACTTTATGATTAACTAATCTTTTACCATCTTTGGTCAGTTAAGATTACTAATTGATAAATGGCAGAATAATGAGCAGGACAAATATTTAGAGATTTTTTTTTTTTTTAAATCAGAAGTTTTAATACATTTTCTAAGCATTTGGTCAAACATATGACTTTGACTTTCCAAAGCTTCCCCCGATACCGTATTTTTCGGTATTGCGCACCGGATTATAAGGCGCATTAAATATTCTTCCCAAGTGTGTAATTTCACTCCATCCCTTCACATCCACAGCTCTCTCCTGAAAGGGAGAGCTATCTGCCTCTGTCTGGAAGACAGAGAAGTTAGACTACACTGCCCTGTTTCTAACATAAAGCCAAAAATAAAAGTAACTTTTATATTGAATTAACTTACTTGGTTTAATGTTACTATCAGGTACTTCGGGCAGGGCTGCCTTACATGAATGCACTTCTAGTTTAGATATTGCAGTCAGGCAGTCTTGTAGACAGCTCAGGGGTCCCATAAGGTGACACAGTGTACCGTAATGCTCTGAATATCCATTAAGTGGAGCGGCTTCATTGCTTACCAAAGCCGTACTTACACATTTTAACAGATTTTTACCCCATTTTACCACATAAAATCAGTCAGTAAACACAACAAGTTCTGTAATTATATATAAGGCGCACCGGATTATAAGGTGCACCATCAATTTTTGAGAAAATTTAAGGATTTTAAGTGCGCCTTATAGTCTATGCCGGAGTTTTGGCCCATTCCTCCAAACAGAGCTGGTCAATCTTACAGCATAATGAAAGAGTAAATAAATGAGCGCAGAACTTCTGAACAAACAGAACATGGTTTGCTTCTTATTTTAAATATCTCCTTGTAATGTTGCAGCAAACTTAGCTGCGAGACAATGTCGGAGGTAAGGTAGATTTATTTTATTTCTAAATTATCCAAAGTCATTTAATACAGCGTTTATGTAGATAGACTTTCATGTGTCGATTATTGTGAAGCTACAAACGTCACTTGCTAATAATCAAGAGCATCCTTTTAAAGGAAAACATGCGCAGCAGTTGCAGTCTGTAGCTCACACGTCGGCTTCCTTTCAACCCTTTTCTACATGAGGTAAAAATAAAACCTGTTAAGAAGACTCGAGTCTCAGACCAGAAGTCTAAGGCTGTGTTCACACTGCAGGTCTTCATGCTCACAATCCCGATATTTTGCTGAAGTTGGATTTGCAAAGCAAACCGCAAGCACAGATAACAGAAGACGTCACATAGCAGCGCATTGTTTACGGAAGCGTGAATGGTGAATAGAATTGTTTCTAGAAGTATTCAATAAAGTATTGTTAAAGAAAAACTAAAAAAAATATATATATTTAAAAACGCAGACACTAGCCGGCATCTCTCCTTTTTATTATTAGAAATGTTGAGCAATGGGAGCCGACCGTATTAAGACCACATGAAAGCAAGATGAAGTAAGGTAAGTAGAAATCAGCACAGCTATTAGCAACAGAGCGCTAAATGCTACTATTGTGTGTGGATGTGGAGTGATAGACAGGAGAGTGACGTAAAAGTGACCGTTCAGACAGCAAACACTGAAAAAAATCCAATCCGTATCCGAATTAGTACCACATATGGTAGTGGCACAAATAAAAAAAAAAAAAAAAAAATGGTGGGGGTGGGGGTCAAAAGTTTGGTATTGGACCGTTCACACTGCCATGAAAAGACGGTTATGGGTCGCATTTTGGCAAAAAGATCGGCTTTGGGTCGCATATCCCTGCAGCCTAAGTCTGAAGTCCTATTTATTCAATTCAATTCAATTTTATTTATATAGCGCCAATTCATGAAACATGTCATCTCGAGGCACTTTACAAAGTGAAATTCAATCATATTATACAGATTGGTCAAAAATTTTCTTTATAAAGGGAACCAGTTGATTGCATCAAACTCCTGACAAGCAGCATTCACTCCTGGAGAAGCGTAGAGCCACAGGGAGAGTCGTCTGCATTGCCCATGGCTTTGCTGCTATCCCTCATACTGAGCAAGCATGAAGCGACAGTGGAAAGAAAAACTCCCCATTAACGGGAAGGAAAACCTCTGGCAGAATTAGGCTCAGTATGAACGGTCATCTGCCTCAACCGACTGGGTGTTACAGAAGACAGAGCAGAGACACAACAAGAGAGACAAATAAGCACAGAAGCAAACATTGATCCAGTAATCTGTTCTATATTAGATGGTAGTAGCGGGTGATCTGTCGTCCTTGGATGATGTCCAAGGAAGACTCCTCTTGAATCAACTTAAGTGTAATTCAAGAGGAAGAAGCTCAAGTCGTATAGTGTCTAAACTCTTCACCAGATTCCTAACTGTTCATTATGTCTTTAAGACATTTTGTGTCATGTTTCTTAATATAGACAACATAGTTTGCTTTCCCACCTACAACAGCTGTCAGTGGGGACAAACCCTGAAAAGCAAAGCTTGCCTCAAAAAAAAAAAAAAAACTTAACAATAAAAAACAGTCCTGAAGATGTGTTTAGTCTGCAATCTTTATGTTGTACTTTCAGTAACCTTTTTCATTAAAAAGGAAAATTAATCATGTCATTAACAGTTGGTGCATGGCAATAAATCACTATATGACAGTAGTGACTGCAAGGCCAACTTTTTAAATTAAGACTAATTAGAATTGCCATGAAAAGTTAGAGGCAAACAGCTTAAGGTGGCTTACTGTAAGCACCCACACAATAGGCACAATCAAAATGAAATGCAAAACAAATCCATGGCATGTTCAGTCCTACGTAACCTTTGGCTTCTAATTAAACATGTTACAGAAACCCTGTCACACATTTCAAGATGAAAACATGGCCAAGAAAAAAAAAAAAAACATTTACGATGTAAGAAATGAGCTGGTCCTCTTCTACAAACTAACCTTAATGAAGCTGCTTCTGAAGTTAATAAAGCTAGATATATTAAAATTAAACACAAATACTGACCGTGTCAGAAATCAGACACGTTTTCCGAATAAGCCTCGTCACAACCTTGGGTCTCGATCGCTTCCGCGGCATTGGAGAGCATATCTAAGGAGGTACGCGTTTCACGAACAGATTTTATGGAAACTGGAAATGGAACTCACCTGCTGGTGGCGCAGCAGGTGGTGAAACCGGACTCGACTGAGACACTGCCGACGGCTCGGGGACTGGAGCGGGTGATAATGATTCTGCGGTGGGCTGGGGAGGAGGTGCAACTGGTTCACAAGCAGCAGTAAACTCAGGCAAGGGAGATGTAGCTGAAGGCTCAGCGGCCTGCTGAGGCATAGAGCCTCCTGTGGGAAGCATGGATGATGGCAGGATGGTGATAGGCTTGAAAACGGGAGGGGAGGAAAGCGGTTCCGAATCCGATTTAGGGATACGGGGTGAAGCAAGAGGCTCAATGGCATGCGGAGCGGCAATGGGTGCGATTACTGAAGTAGAAGCAGCGATGGGTGGAGTGAAGGAAGGAGATGCTTCAGTTACAGAGGGGGAAGGTTCGAGAGGAGCTAGAGCTTCCACCACACCTGAAGCATGGCGGGAAACGGGAGTGAGCTGTTCAGTGAGAGCAGGAGGAGGGGAGGCAGGAAGGGTTGTTACGGGCTCAAAAGCAGAAGCGGCGACAGAAACGGAGGGAGAAGGGTGAGGAAGAACCAAGTCAACTTTGGTGTTTTCTGCTACCTGTTCTGCGGGAGGTTTAGGAGGTGGTGCTGGAGGTGCTACAGGTTCTACGACAGGAGGGAGAGGAGGCAAGGAGGTGGCGAGGTCAACGAGAGGAGGAACGGGTGGCAGCAGAGGAGGAGGAGGAGGAGGAGTGAGGACCGGCGCCTTTGAAGTTGCCGACGTGGGAGCGGCCGCTTCTTTCATACGCTTGATCACATTTTCAGAAAGCTGTGAACGACAAAGGAAACTGTTAGAAGAATGTAATCAAACAAAAATGGAATGATTTTTCTTGTTTCTTGCAATGGTATTAATTCACCTTGAACGTTTTCACATTTGTCACCGCACACTCTAATGTATTTGATGGGAACCTTTTGTTTTAGACAAGAGTCGACGTGTAGTAGAACCATGTATCACTGCAGTTGCAGCAGCTGCAAGTCTTTTGAACGGGTTTGCACATTTAGAAAACTAAAAGCCCAGACCCCTCAGCGGGAATGAATGGAGAGAATCTATGAAGATCAATTTTTAAGTCTAGCCACAGACTGACAACTGGATTTAGCCTTGAACTTTGACTGGGCCATTCTAACAAATGAATATAAAGCCCAAACTCTGGCTGTATTTAATGTTTCTGACCTGCTGGAAGGTAAAATTCCACCTCGGTCTAGGGCTGGACAATTAATTGCCTTTGCAATATAATTACAATTTAAAGAAAAAAGGCAACTTCCAAAACACATAGGTCTGCAGATTTTGGCTATGTAACAATTAATGGGTGAGGCGCGTCCTTTAGGGGGTCGGTAATATGTTTAAAGTGGGTTTGCCTCCACATGGGAGGGAGGAGAGTTGCAGCAGTGAGATAATATAATTTTATTACTTGTTTTAGAGTTTATATATTCATACTGTTTTACCTAAAACCATATAGTTAAGTACCGGTCAAACTGTTTAATACACAGACTTGTTTGTTGGTTGCGCTTTATATTCAACAAGCACTGATGTCCAACTCAATTAAAAGCTATTCTCTTGAATAATAACATTCTGATTAATAAAAACTGTTAATTTGTTGTTTTAAATATAAATTTTTTGTTTTTACAAACCTCTTTATCTACAGGCCATTTTTGTTGCTTGTGGTTAATGCAGAGAAAAGTCAAAATTAAATCGCAATTATAGTTGAAATACATCACAATTTAGACCTTTGTGCTAAATCGTACAGCCCTACCTCAATCTTGTGTGTTTTGTGACCACTAACAGATTTTTTTTTCATCAATTTTTTTTTTTCTCTTTTAAATCAACTCTAAACTTGTGAGCGGTCCCTGCTGAAGAAAGGCCCCCCCACAGCATGCTGCTGCCATCGCTCTGCTTCACAGTGATGTCCAGGGTTATCTGTCCCCTCCACATGTTTTATAGTAGGCAAGCTAGTTTAATTTTAGCATCATCTGAACAAATCACGTCCGTCCACATGTTTACTGTCCTCAACATGGCTTATGGAAAACATTCAGCAACAGGTCGCAGCTGTGCCTTACCCTTTCCATTTTCAGATTACGGATTGAACAGTGCTCTGTTAGATGTTCAAAGCTTGGGATGTTTTTTTTTTTATAATCCACAGCCCTGCATTTTGATTGGGCTCTACGTTATACAAGATATGACAACTAAAATCAGCAAACTATCTTACAAGTGCTGATAAAAAATACATATTCTTCACAGTGAGAGATGCGTTTGATGTGCTCAGGAACCGCAAACACATTGGAAATGCAAGGCAGGAGGTTTGAGGGAGTGTCTGTCTGCAGCACCCAAGATGCCGTACACTAATACAAAAAAATACACGGTTGAAATAATGTTTTTTTTATGCTGAATCAAAGTTGGGCGACCGGTGTTTCTGAACAAAAGCTAAAAGCTGGTAGACAAGATAAAGGTCAGTACAAAACAGCACGTTGCAGCAGATTTTGACTGAAAGGTAGAGCATGTGGACGGCTGGTGTTGAAAAAAAAAGAAAAGCTGCTGCGCTGTCTCCCCAAACTGTCTCATCTCGTCTTCATCTAAACATTTTACAAGCTAAGCAAAAGATTTGCAAACGGGAATCTGAAACTAATGCTGCGCCGTTTCTGTCGGCACATGCCTTCCCTTTGGTTCGTCTCCCGACCATTTGAGGAGGGACGTACATTTGAAAAAGTCACATCGTGTTTCCTTTCAAAAAAAAAACAAAAAAAAAAACCTAAATGGTAGCTGATGACTGGAGCTGCTGCTGCAACTAGTCTGAAAGCGAAATCATTTCCGATTCTTCGTCAGAGAGCGTTTTGGTTGTTGGAAAAAAAAGCGTTCCTTCGCTAGTGCCATGACTCTCCAGACAAAATTTGATCATTTCTTAATGTAGTGCCACAAGGAAGGAGAGCAATTCACAACCATTCTTTGCTGATTTGGGCCCAAAACAAACAATCATTTATATTGTCTGAATGTTTTTCTTTTTTTAGATTTTCGAAAATTGTGTAATCGTATTGGTGAACATTATTATCAAAGTGTTGAATCTAAAAAAAAAAAAAAAATTTCACCTGCAAGACTAACAAAAAATGCCTTCTTTCCACTATTTTTAAAAGCAAGTGTCCTGCTGAACAAATCTGTAGTCTTAAATTTGTTGTTTAAGTTCCACTTAAATCATATTTATGTCAAGACACACTCACACCAAAGGGCAATTTTTGGAGACCACTTAACATGCGCCATGTTTTTGGGAATGTGGTAAGAAGTTGGATTACCTGGAGAGAACCCATGCATGCCCAGGGAGAACATGCAAACTCCATGCAGAAAGACCCTACCTAGGCCAGGATTCAAACCCAAGGCAAGGCAACCGTGTGACCAGCTGCAGCACTGAGCACGATTGAGAGATTCTAGTCCAGCAAGGTGACTCCCCTGCATTTTATAGACATATACTTGCTCCACAACATCTGATTCAAACAGTTATCTCCCCAGCCGGTCCATATGTTCAGCCAGCTAAAGATCCTTTCATTGAAACTAGACAGACAATGATGGGTAAACAGCTGGCTGGCACTTTTAAACACTGGGATACATTGGATGAAGTCTGGAAATACAAATAGGCATTCATATTCTGTTTTCCTTTTTTTCCATACTTTAGCCTATATGGAAAATATCTAATTCCAATGCCATACTTTTGCAGTTTTTGTAAGAAATCTCTTCTCACGCAGGGAAAGTCAAAAACATGCATATTTCTGATGGTCACTTCAGATCTAAAAAAAAAAACAGATCTACTGGCCAGCCAAAACGGCAAATCCTTCCTTCTGTAGTAGACAAACGTTAAAGAACTGGCATAAACAGGACTAAACAAAAGCTTTTTCCATGTTGGCTTAACGACAGAGTAATAATAGAGTCAAGCTCACTGAAGTGTTATGTGATCAGCTAAAGCCTCTCGGGCTATATTTAACACCAACAGAGTGGCACAGGTGAATTTATAATGGCAGCCTAATAGCAGAGGTTGATCATAAAACATTATGCACATTGTCATCTTGACAATACCCCCAATTAAAGGAACAACAATGAGTGATGTATTACGCACCAACCTTTAAAAAAAAAAAAAAAAAAAAAAAAGATTTGGGCTAAAAAAAAAAAGAATAAAAAAGTTCGCACAGTTTGAAAATAACACTCCTTGTTTTGTTTTATTTGGCTTTCATTGAGTGAAACTTCCAGCGTGTACACAGTCTGAGTGCAGTACTTCGGCTCGAGTTTAGCCCGTTTTGTTGTCATTAGCACGGCGTGCGTACCGCCTCGTGAGTGACAGCACATCTGCCTCTTTTTTTTTTTTTTTTCTTTATCAAAGCTGTGACACCTGTTCGTTTCCAACAGGTCTGCCCTGTCACTTACCCGTATGCCCTTCACCACTGTTATATTGTCGTTCTCGTCTGACTCAAATGACACTCGGCGGGTACTGTTGTTTGCTCCCATTGTCGGACCGCAGGCTGTCACAGGTGCCGCTTATCTGCGCTGCATGGAACACGCAACGCGAACGCACACTTTGGTTTTAGTCCGGGTTATCTGCAGCCAAATATAAATGGGGGGCCCCGAACTACACGGCTTCAGAAAAGAGAGCGCTTCCTTAGCATGACGTTTTTTCCCCCCCGTAAAGAACGTCCAACGCTATTGGAGACGGAGGTGACCCGTCTGTGTATCGAGAATGCTTATTGGTGGATGCTTCAATGTGGGCGGAGCGGTTCTGTGACGTACTGCATTCTTGTTTCACACGTGAAGAGCTCGCGTTTAGTATGGCTCCGTATTTTCATTCATAAACTAAATTGTTGAATACATTAATAGGTTATCATAAATCACTTAAAATCTAATTCGATTTTTATTTTAATATTTAAAATACATTTATGTTGACTTATACAGTGTATTTCATATGTCTACACTTTGGACATTTTCCCACCTTGTCACACCACAAAACTAATAGAGTGAAACATAATTGTAAAGTTGATGGAAAATCATACATGGTCTTCAGTAATGTGTACATGTCCTCCCCTCTAATACGTTTGTAACTACAATTGCCAAAAGTACTAGTTACCCTACCTGTGATAGAATTCACCTTTGCAATAAGCGTAATCGTGAAATTTCTTCATTAAATATCCCACAGTCAGCTGTTAGTTGTATTATAGCACAGTGGAAAGCAATTGGTAATGACGGCAGACCCAGATAAATCAAACAGCAAAATGTGTAGAGCCATGTCTTGTGGCCTTCAGATTAGCTCAGCAATAGTGATTAAAGAGCTTTGTGGAATGAGTTTACAAAGCGAGTGGCTGCATCCAAGCCCTGCATTATCAAGTTCATTGCAATGCATCAGATGCAGTGCCATAAAGCATGTCGCCACTGGATTTGAGCTGTGGAGAAAGTTCTCTGGAGTGACAAATCATAAGTCTCTGCCAGGCAATCCCTTGGAAAAGTCTGGGTTTGGCATTTGCGTAGTTTAAAGGTACATATTGTGCTATTAAATGATTCAGGTGTATTCCCCCAGTCCCTAAAAACAGCAATTATCAAACCACTGCTGAAAAAGGACAATTTAGACAATTACTACTGCAGCACTACAAGCCTATTTCAAACCTCCCCTTTATCAGTAATAATTTTTGAAAAGCTGTATTTCAACAGTTGAATAGCTTATTAACAAATATCAGCCGCTATATTCTCAGGTTTCTGTGCTCACCACAGTACAGAGAGACCGCCCTTGTCAAGGTGTTTAATGACATCCATATAAATGCAGATTGTGGAAGAACCACGGTGCTGGTATTATTGGACCTCAGTGCAGCATTTGATACTGTCGATCACCCCGTTTTGATAGAGCGCCTGGAAAACTGGGTCGGCCTTTCTGGTACAGAACTCGACTGGTTTAAATCCCGCTTAAAGGACAGGGACTTTTTTGTGTCAGTAGGTAACTTCACATCAGAGATGACAAAAATCACATGTGGGGTTTCCCAAGGGTCCATCCTGGGTCCCCTCTCAATATCTACATGCTTCTACTAGCTTAGACCATAAAAAAAAACAACATTAGGTATCATAACTATGCAGACGACACACAGCTCTACATCATCATGTCACCAGGTGACTATGAACCCGTTCAAGCACTGGGTAAATGCTTAGAAGAAATCAATGCATGGATGTGCCAAAATTTTCTGCAGTTGAATAAAAGAAAAACTGGAGTAATACCTTTTGGACCAACAGAGGAGAGATTAAAATTAAGCACTCAGCTTCAGCTGCTATAACCACTGATCAGGTCTGAAATGTGGGTGTTGTGATGGACTCAGACCTGAACCTCCAAAAGCATCTAAACACAAGGTTACTGCAACGGTGTCTTCACAGGTATAGTAAAAAAGTGGATCAGACAGCTGCAGCTGATCCAGAATGCTGATGCCCGCATCCTCACTAAGACTAAGAAAGCAGAGCACATTACCCTAGTTCTGAAGTCCTTACACTGTATCTCAGAGAATAGACTTTAAAATACTCTTATTAGTCTATAAATCACTGAATGGCTTAGCACCTGAATACATCACAGACTTGTCAGTTTGTCAAGCATCCAGACCACTCAGGTCTTCTGGCTCAAGTCTACCTTACATTCTCGGAACCAGAACCAAACAAGTTGAAGCAGCATTTAGTTTTTATGCTCCACTTATCTGAAACAAACTCCCAGAAGATTGTAAAAGTGCTGAAATGCCATGTTCCTTTAAATTAAGGTTAAAAACCTATTTGTTTAGAGTTGCCTTTGAATGTTAACTGAAAGATCATTAGATTAAGTTTGTAGTCCAATTTATCTTAACCCGCTGCTACTATCCTACTGCAATGTACTTTCCTCCGTATGCTTTATTTTCTTATGATGTGTTCATGTACAGCACTTTGAAACATCTTGTTAATGAAATATGCTATACAAATAACATTAAATGATTGCCTGCCTTTCCTTGCCTTATCCAACATTAGTGCCTGAATTCACGTATGCTTTCCTGGGAGAATGGTGCAAGTTTCCACGTTTCTAGAAAATGTCCTGACAATCATGTAGAATCAGACTTGGGACTCTGAATATCTGAAGTAAAAACTTTTATTTACAGGCTAAACAGTACAATAAATGAGGCTTCTGTGACAAAGCTTCTTGGGGAAGAGAGGTGCAGTTAAATGGAGCGGGAAGTGGAACAAGAGAAGTTCTTTGAATTGGGTAACAGAAGTTGAATGGCTTACAGTGCTGCCGTTGGTAGATTGGGAGGAAGTCAGGATCCTGGTGGTGGCCTGAGGGTAAGTACCATTCTATGCAAATTTCAGTTCCAGGGCAGATTCATGAGTGAGAGAAGCAGATGGAGGTTTGAGAAGCAGATAGAGTTGGCTCACAGGAGAGCTGGAAACCAGGTGACAGCTGAGGATGCTGGGGCTACAGTGGACGACTGAGAGAGGATTTCCAGAGACATTTGTCGAGGAGTTTTTTTTTTTTGTCTTTTTAGGAGAGACCAAACCAGCAGTAAAGATTTAAGCAAGGAGGCTGAACATCAGGAGAAAGACTGATCATCCAACATCAACCTTAAACCCCCAGCAGCCAGATGAGGGAAACGCAGACAGGCGTGCGATCTTTTCACGGCCTCGGCCTCCAGCAGGAATCCTATGTTCAAGAAAGATCTCCACACAAACACACACTCACATTCACACACCAGGATCACCAGGATCGTGAAATGTGTAGTTAATTTGTTGCTGTATACTGTGCTTATGTAAATAAAGTTTGATTGATTGTTTACATAATGAAACTTTCCCTGCGTAAACTTGTTTCAGTTTTATTCTAGGTGTGAACGGTAAAAAGCAGGTACATTTTTTTGAGAAAGGAGGTTCTTCGTTTTTCTGACATATTGTAGAAACAACTTTTTCAAGAACCTTAATATGAAAAGGGTTGGCCCCTCTGTGGTGGTGTAGCAGGTTAATACTGTATCATTCATTGCCATGTGTTTGTGCAAGGTGTTATTACTTGATGTGGCGGTCCCTGAATATGAGAAGAGCCAAAAGGACTCAACCACAATATGGAAAGGGTTTGAGGGTTGCCTCAAAGAAATCCCCTCACCAGGTTAAAGTTTTCTTTTAATTAATTTCATCCATGATTACATCATCTTCCACTTATCTGAAGCTGGATTGCAGAGAGAAACCCGGATACCTCTCTCCCAGGCAACGCTCACCGCATTTCTTCTTGAGGATCCCAAAGGTTTTCCAAGCCAGAAGGAATTCCCTTCTTTGGTTGTTGTTCTCACCTACCAAGACTGTAAGCTTGCTTTTACTTTAAATAAATCACCTGTTACATCATCATGTGACTCACACGTACTTGTCAGTATTCTGGTCCCCCAACAACAGCCTGAAATATGACAAACACTCAATAAAAAGACACATAAAAACAACCTTTTTCTTCTCTAAGGCTAAACGTTGCTCGGTTTTGGTCGGCTAAAGCTATGAAAAACAATTTCTATTCGCTAAACGCCAGAATACTGACAGGTTTATTCAGATGAGTTTCTTCAAAGTTGACATGCACTAAGATTATTATGTCTTCAAACACCTTGGGAAACCCTAACAATTATGCCGAGGCTTTGTAACTGTGAAAAATGAAAGGACATCAACCATGATATGAGAAAGAGAAGTGTGGATCTCCACATCGCTGGGTCCTCCTTGGGTGAAACTTCCAGATGTCTGAAAGTGCATTTGTCAATTCAAACAATTATGTGGAAGGATAAACCCCACAGGTAACATCCTGTTTTGGTGTGTAATATGCAAATCAAACCAAGAACTAAAGCAAAAGATCATGTGAAGATGCTGTTTTAAGCTAGAAAGAGACTGTTATTGTCTTTAGCGTAACAAATCCTGTACAGGCACTGGCTAAAAGGCTTCCCAGACAAGATGAAACCATCACTCTAAAAACAATGTAAAAAAGCCAGATTATAGTTTTCAAATGCCATCTCACAGTGACGTGAAATTTTGAAAATATATCCTGCGGCCTGATGAAAATAAAACTGAAGTATATCACTATAATCACCATTGTTAATTTTGGAGAATAAAGATGAAAACTTGCTTACATGAAGAGAACAGCCCAACTGTGAAGTAAGGGGGAGTGCTGCAAGAGGAACTGGTGACCCAACAAAATAAATGTGGTCATGAAGACGGAACATTATGAGGAAATAATGAAGCGCCATCTGAAGACATCAGCCAGGAAGTTATAGCTTAGCAACAAGTCAATCTTCCAAATTGAAGCAAACAGCAGAGTTGGTTACAAAGCGGTCGATGTTTTGGAGTGGCACTGCGGAGCCCTGAAAAAAAGGCACTGCGAAGCTGAAAAGGTGTGTTTGAGCAAAGCTGCCTACAAATATAAAATAATTACTCCAATTTTTGGAGGCAGAATGTGCCAAATTTGATTATTGGCGTTTAGCAGATAGACAGAGTTTTAATAATTCTGACTTAAAATTGTGCTGTTTTATTGGCCACTGAAAGATATTTTCAAATGTCACCATTTGTCATAAAATGTGCTGATATCTACTTTTGTGAAATCTGCATCACAAGATTACACATTTTTCCTAAAACACAGTTTCAAATTGCTTTGTTGTGCGATGTTGTCCATTAAAGGTATCCAGAATTTGTTTTACATTTGCAGTCTTTAATTCGTTATAATTCAGAACAAAATAACCAGCCAACCAACTTTAAATAATCTCTGACATGTTCAGGTCAATGGACTCTATAAACATCGTGAAATGGTCAACACCAGCTTCAAACTGATTTATTGGTATACTTTTTTTATAGAATATTATACATTTAAATTAGGCTTGAAGGAAATAATTATATTTGTTGAAACACTTGAGGAGTAATGAACATTTTAATTCATTACCACAAGTAATATACAAATAAAGCCCAACAAACAAACATTTTGTTTTTTTTGCTCCTGCTTTTTATGTCTGGAACTGACACACACACACACACACACACACACACACACAAAAACAATTTTTTTAGCGATGCCAGGATGGATGGGCAGAATATTAATGGACTTCTTTGAACATACATCTGTCATATTTACGGGGCTGCTTGCAGGTTGGTGTGCCTCTCTCAAACTTATCTGATAGCAGGGTGTGACCAGCAGGTGTTTTCTGACAGCTGGACCTTAAGCCCAGTCAGAAGGAGCTTAGAAGGAGCGGATTCCCCGAGGCAGAGCCCAGATTGTCTTCTTCCATGAGAGGTAATCAGACACACTGATTCTCAGCCTGGGCGTTCTTGGCCATTTCTACGTTTACCTCTTTGTGGTCCTCCCTTTACGAGCAGTCCTGGATTACTCCTGTGAACCTGAAAGAACCATTCATTCATTCATTCACTCATGTGTATCGATAAACTTTTGAAACTTTTCTTTGGTGTCTGCAGTCATTGCTTGCACAAGTGTCTCAAAATTAACCTAGATGATAGTATATATATCAAACTATAGAGCAAACCATTTAGAGTTCAAAAAAATCAAAAATATGCCATTCCATGAAAGAAAGCAGCTATAGTTCTTGGAGTACAACAACTACAGCAAGGAAAATTAAATTGATGCGACTACATTGTCAAATTCTTGGAATCCTTGTATTCTAGTCTTCCTCACACGGTATAAATCTATTCAGCTTTGTCATTCCTTACATAAACAATTACGCCTGGCATCATCTTATTCTTTAAACATGCCATTTTTTTTACAGGTTTTGTTGAGAAAAAGCAACATAGGTATTCCAGTACAAAACTTTTAATCTAGTTTTGTTTAAAAACTACATAAATTTAGATTTTGTATCTTTTCAAAGTGCATTTTTATTCTATCGTTGTATATAGAGCCTATGGAATATTACATTACAGTCCTTGGGTGTTTGAGTTTTGGTTTTCATTTATATCTGTGTTTTGATCCTTTCCTTGTTAGTTGTTTGTATTCCATGGATTTTGCCGTATTTAGCGGGGGGGGGGGGTTTATTCACTATTTTCTGTAAGGTTTCTGTATCAGTTCATTCCTTCGTGTTTAGTTTCTTAAATTGGTTCTTGTGTTCTGTTGTCAATGCATTTAGGTTTATTCTTCTTAGATCAGTGTTGGTCTTTTCCCTTGATTAGAAGTCTTTCCAGTCCCTTTACCACCAAAAGGCCGGGATTTAAATAAACCCCAAGACCAGGACCTTTCATCCAGGAAAGTGTAGGACTAGGTAACTAAAATTACTATCTAAAATTGTGTCAGAATGAGGGCTTTCAAAGTCCTGGGTAATGGCTGCAAGTGTCAAGAATCGGAGGCAGGGGACCCAGAATTCAGCCAGACCAGCAGATGTTCAATTAGATTTTTTATTAACAAAAGGCAAAACAGGGAAAAACCAAAAAGGACCGTCAATCCAAAAAAAACGGCACAAAAATGAACAGACTAGTGTGGCTAGCGTGGCAGGCAGGACAGGAACAGACAGGAACAGGGTGGCTCAGATCTTTGGGGACAAGGGGTCAAAAATCCAAAAGTAAACCAATAAACAGAAACTTGCAGGAGGAGACTCACCCATACTCAAACAGACGACCTGGCACTGATGTCTGGTCTCAACTGTTTATATGGAGGTGGAAGCAGGTGAAACCGGTCAGAGATGATTGCAACAGGGGTGGAGTAAGGCAGGTGTGCAGAGTGGGTAATTAGACCAGACATCAGTGCTGAGGCTCAAAACAAGAACAGACAAATCTAAAAAGCTGACAAGACAAGAGGACAGAAACAAACTACACACACAACTTACAAAGAAACAAAATCACTCTAAAGAAAAAAACCTAAAAACTGAAAATAAAGCTTAGACTAAAACAGATGACAAAACCAGATAACCTAACAGTAAATAAAAACCCAGACAGGACAAAAACTCAAAGCAAGCAGAGAACCTAAAGCAGGAGAGTAAAATGACTCAAAAATAAAACCCGAACAGAAACCAGAATATTACAGCAAGTTCCTGCAATGGTAAAGGGCGATTGTGTCTTACTTCAGCTCCCTTTGTATTAATTAGTCCCCTTCCCTTCATTTCCCTGTTTTTTTTTCTGCCTTAGCTTTTCCATATCTGCTCCGATTAGTTCATCTGGTACCGTTGTCATCTTCCATCTTCCGGTCTCAGTGTTTAAGCTACTGTTTTTATTTTATTTTATTTTATTTTCTATTGTTCCATCCTGGATTCCTCCATTTGCACTCTAGATTCCTCTGTCTGTGCACCATAACCTCTTTACTCAATAGAGACTTGTAGGTTTTCTGTTTTATTTTGATTAAAAACCGTCACCATAATCATCCTGAGCTCCTGTCTGCATTTTCCATCTAACAATCTACAAAACCTGACAGAAGGATATAGCCATGATTTGTACCAAGGAGACTGATGTTTTAAAAGGTTCAGAGCTATTGCGGCAGAATTTCATCGGGTCCTTAACGTGATGGACCCGCTGAAATACTACCGCAATATCTTCAGAAAAACAGAGCATACACACAAAAAGAACACAGAAAGACTGATTTAGGAGTACTTTCCGCGTTAGAGTAAAGCAAAAGGGTAATTACAGCACTGACTTGATCTAGGAGAGAAACACAGCCAAGCAGATAAGCTCCCAGCGTGTTTTCAAGTCCAGAGGATGAAAGAGAGCACACACAGTTAGCAGTTAGTCGCAGTTAAAGCTCAGCCAATAGTCTGGGAGAGAAACAGGGCTAAACACTTGCAGACTTCTACAGAAGGAGACATGAACTTGTTGGCAGCACCAGCTCGGCCTACGTTCAGGACGGTGTCCCAGCTACAGGCCGGATGTAGCAACTATACTCCTCAGCCACCCTCAGGGGTCTACAGCATAGAGCAGGGATCACCAACCATAATCCTCAGGGCTTACTTTGTTATCAGTCTAGATGTGTCACAGTTACAATTCAAATGGCTGAATTACCTCCCCAACAAATCATCACCCCTGGAAATTAACCATCCATTTGATTGATGTGTTCTGAACCAGGGAAATCTGAAAACCGTGCGGGACAATGGCCCCTGGTGTGGATAACACCGTTTTAGATGTTTTCCTGATGCAACACACCTGTTTACACTGCAATGAATATTTTTCAAGCTTTTGCTTTTCATCTGGTTGTGCATTGTTGCCAAACCTAATGTTTTAAAGCGGCCAACCAAAAACATAAAAGATAACAGGGCCAAATGCAAAAGCCTGTTTTCTAATTATAGTTTGCAAGATAAAACAGAAGAATAGATAAAAATGAACAGACAATTTGCACAAGTTAAAATATGTTTTAACAGACTTTCTCACATTTTGAACATTTAAGTGTTCATCAAAATAAGACAAAATAAGAAAAATGTAGCCTATTTGCTATAAAGCTAAAATAAAAAGTACAAATAACCATGAAATAACAAATGCTCACAAGCTAAACGGGGGTGTACAACTTCACAATTGCATCAATAAATCAGTCCTTTACACTGGAAAAGCATTATTCATGATTTCATAGGAAAGTCTTTTGACTTGTTTAGATGTATTTTTTTAAACATGTGTAAAACCAAGTCCACATAATCTCTTACAGTCTCACAGAGCAGAAAATTGCAGCTGGAGGCTTGATGCGCCTCGAGGAGGTGGAGTGTGACAGCTCACAGGAATAAACCTGATATATTATACATATAACCCAGTGCATGTTTAATAAAACTCTTTCATACCTGTTCTTGCATTTTTGTGGAGTTTTTTTCCAATGAGTATGAGTAAAGTCATATTAAACAATATGATTTGGGAGAAAACCCCATTGAAAATTCAATATAGATGTGTATAGTACAGTCAAGGATCTCATAAATCTTGTATGCAATAAACAGTAAACAATGACCAAAGGCATTTATTGTAATGTAAAGCTATTTATCATCGGGTTCTTTTTTTTAAATATATTTTTGATGTAAACAACTTTGAAAAATATTGGTTTTGTAGTAAAGGAAGTTCGATTGGCTTTACAGTAATACTGTGTTGTCACTCCTCAAAGAATTCTCACCCTCTGCTACCAAAATGCTCTAATATCAACTATATTATTGACTTGGAGGTTTTATTTTATTTTTTTACTGATAATGCGTGGCTAAAAAACTTGAGAACATGAATTTGAAGACGACCGATTACTGTAATTTCATTGGTTAAAAATATAGCCTTCAAATGAGATTTCAATGGCCGAGACCTGGTCAAGTATTTTTAAACTCAGTTGAACGGTGTTGCTGCTCAATGGCATGTTTCTATGACCCTGTTCTTTATTAAACACATGGATATTTCAGCACGAGAACTTAATGTTTTACATTATCTGACCTTGGAGAAAGCAGCCCGGTGCATTACTTAGACAAACAATGGCTCCCGTACAACACAGGAATTGCTTTTTGGGGTGGTGGTTGAGAAACAAAGATCACCCACAATGTTATCTCATCATTCTACTGGTACATCAATCAGGACTCAGGCAGCGGGAGATCGACCTCCTTTGCTCCAGAATCAATGCTCTCTTCCATTCTCATTGGTACGGCAGATATGGTGAGAGATACAGGGCGCAGGAGCCCTAAAAAACTCAGCACTATATGTTCTAAATGGTGTTAGCTATTAACTCCCTGACCTTCAATGCCTGTCTCCTTTCTCTTTTGCTCTACCTTGTCAGTCTCAGTGGACCAAAGTGAAAATCTAACAACAAAGCAATTCTGCCCTGTTTTCTGAATATAGAATGGTTAACTGTGACAAATTTTAACTGTGTATATTTTGTGATGCTGATTGTTTAAAATGAGAAAACAGACAAGAAAAAAAACATTCTTGTCATATTTTTTCACAAAGGGTAGCTGTTTTATATCTGTGATATATATAGATGATGTAGACCACATGCGTCTTTTGACTAGGATATTTGGACCAAATGTCTTGATGCTTTTAAATAGCACCAGGTCTTGTGGGGTGAGCACACTTAATTATATGTTTTTGGGTGAAACATAAATAACATGAATAAATAATGTGATTTTAGCATTACATTTTTCCAACCCATACCTATGAAAATCAGATTACTTTAAGCATATTGTATACAGCTGAAGAATAAAGGAATACAGCTCTGTAACGATTACACAAGACTGTTTAAATAGGGAATTGAAGAGGTTTAGATTTATTACACACAATGAATACATTTTCTCAAAGTGAAATAACAACATTTTTGAGACAGATTTACTAGAAAAATAATTAAGTAGTTGGTCAACTTTATAAAAAAAAAAAATACAGCATTATTGTGATCACTCTCAATGTTCTCCTTTTTCACAGTCTAACTAACAAAAATAAAAGAAAATTGTGGAACAAGCAGCCCTGGCCAGATAAATGGTAGTCTACAGCAAGTAATTAATTTCATATTAACCTTGTCAAAAAATGGTCCAGTTGTATAAGAACAAGTGAGCTGACCAAGTCCCCCAGTGCCTTTCGACGATTCTGCATCGCCGCCTATGCCCATTTCAAGCCTACAACTCCCAGAACACCTTGCGCAACCTCACGCTCCCGTCTTCCTGTTTGAGTGCTGCAGCTGGAGAGAGAAAAAATGGCAGCTGAAACAGGCAAATACAGGAGTGCTGTTAGCAAAAACAAAGACCCCTCTGGTCTTCTCATCTCTGTCATAAGGTAAGGCTATTTACCATTATATTTGCGAGGGCGAACATGTATTTAGGAGGCGAGAAAGCTTTTAGGTTACCTATATTTGCACCCAGACACGGGATGACAGCTAGCTTTGGGCAGCTACATGGGAGGTAGCTACATCCTTCCTGTATTATAACTATCTGATACAATAAACATTCGCTGCCTCACGCCCTTTCCCTCCTTTTACTATCAGAATTACTTGAAAGTCATCAATAATTTTAGGTTTATACATTTTAAAAAGTAAAATAAAAGCGACGGTGACTTATTAATATAAATAGCTTATGTGTTATTCTCATCACAACTCGAAGGTGACACTGGGGGGAAACACATGAAAAATAAAAACCAAAGCAGATCGTGTTTAAAAACCTTTGTCTGTCTAAAACCCAGACTAACTTCGAGATATAGCCCTGCATTAGTATTCATTCATCTTAAACATTAAATTACAACTACAAATTTGTTTAAATTTGTTTTTGTATGATGAACCAACACAGATTACTGCATAATTGTTTAGCAAAAGGAGCACAATACATGCTTTTGAAATGTTATTTATGTTGATAAATCTGAAAAGTGTGGCTTGCACTTGTATTAAGCCCTCTCTGGATCCAATGGATTGTTTAACACAATTTTCTGCACCAAGAGCTGCAGGTCTTCTGGGGAAAGTCTCACACCAACTTTGTACATCTAGAAAACTTGGAATATTTTGGTTATCTTCTTTATAAAAGTGCTTAGGTGGTGAAACACTTATTGTACAATATATTTGGCTGTGAATAACAGTTTCCAATATTACAATACAGCTGGATTGTGAACCTTTGCACCTTTTTGTTTAATGCTTTATTGATCTTCCTCTCAACTTTATTGTCCCTGCATAAAAACATTCCTGCAGCGAGATGCTGCCACTGGCATGTTCCACCATTGTTATGACTTGTTTGGGTCTCGGTGATGTAGAAGTGTTAGTTTACTGTCAGGTGTAGTGGTTTTCATCTTGCCTCGAAAAATTCAGTTTTGCGCAGTGGCGAGTCTAGCCCAAATTTCCTGGTGGGACCAGTGTTTTTTTTTTTTTTATGGGGGTACAGAACAAATGAATTAAACAAAAAAAGCTGGGCAGTAGTTCATCATTTAACATATTAAAGGAACTATTCCTTATCCTGAGTGAGGAGAACACTTTAGTTTGACGTGTAAGTCCCGCCCCCAACTGTTTTTACACCATGAGAAACCCTCCTTCCTACTGGTCTCCTCTCAGTCAACGTGCACAAGCCTAAACACACGCCTCAAGCTTGTGCACAATCCTCTGGAGGAAATAAGGTTTCATTGAGGGACTTTTCTTTGTTTTCTTTGACATAAATGGCTATTTCTTGGGTAAATTATATTTTTTCAATAAAAATGGTCCATGCCCCTCGTTGTGCCATTAGTTAGAGAAAGGTCATCCCGGGTTGTCCCCAGGTTGCTGCTTAAAAGCATGGACTTGCTCGATTGCAGAATCAGTTATTCAATTAATATTATTAAATTACGTCTTTCAACTCATAATACATTGCGTAAACAGCGTTTTTTTTCACCAGACAGAAATAAATTCAGGTATAGCTTCTGTAAGTGAGCTACAGAGACATAAAGCCACTTGTGGCTCTGGGACTTCAGGTTGCTGATTCCTGATCCAGCAGATAAAAACTATGATCCTATGTCAATACGACGGAAGCTAAACGTGGAACACCTGGATTTTTAAATCCTTGTTAAAGGTATATAGCCATGATAAAATAAGGTTATATACACCAAGCGTCCATCCTGATAGTGTGTTTAAATCACTTGTAAATAGTGCTGGACCGAGTCTGACCCTCTGCAGTAAAGCAGCAGCTCGCCGTGATCGAAGACCAACCATTATTACTTAAATACACCGATCTACAGCAACTTTAAGAGCATCATATCAGGAACATTTACGTCAGGTTTATTTATATATATATATATATATATATATATATATATATATATATATATATATATATATATTATATTATATTATATTATTATTATTATTATTATTATTAGGCCCGAGCAGCGAAGCGCTGCGAAGGCCTATTGTTTCTGTGTTGTTTCTTATTATTATTATTATTATTATTATTAGGCCCGAGCAGCTAAGCGCTGCGAAAGCCTATTGTATCTGTGTTGTTTCTTATTATTATTATTCTGCCCCCCTAAAGAGGGGCCTTTTTGGGGGCCTTACCATTTTCAAAAACTCACCAAACTTGGCGGATGCAAGAAGACTGTTTAAAAATTTTGGATTTTAAGGTCGTCACAAAAATCAAAAGAAAAATGCCTCAACGGTGCCACCTAGAAATTTTCAAAGGACCCTTTGCTATTCACTTACTTCATCATAGAGTAATGAAATTTTGTACAGTTGTAGATCTAAGCAAGACGCTCAGAATTTACAATTAACGTCATAGTGCAAATATCACAGGAAGTCGGCCATTTTAGATTGAAAGTCGTAATTTGACCTCATTTTTGACGTTTACAGCATTGGTATTTGATCTAACTCGTCCTAGGGATTTCGAGCGAGCGGCTTGAAACTCGGTCAGTCTGATCATAAGGCATGGCCAATTAAAAGTTATCAAAACGGTGAGTTTTTGAGCATGTTGAAGGGGCGTTAGCAGGGGTCAAAGTTCACCTACTCGCCACAAAACAGAAAACTGTTATATCTCCTACACAGAAACACACAGAGGCACCAAACTTTCTGTGATTGATCATCATCGGGTCTTCTACAGTATCCAATGGTCAAATGATGACATCACTTAGGCCACGCCCCCTGACAACAGGAAAAACTGCTATTTCTCCTACACAGAAACACACAGGCACCAAACTTTCTGTGATTGATCATCATCGGGTCTTCTACAATATCCAATGGTCAAATGATGACATCACTTAGGCCACGCCCCCTGACAACAGGAAGTGTCATGTTTTATTGTTAGCAGTCGCTATGTTACCCCTCTGAGCTAATCAACATGAAACTGTGTCCACAGACATGTTGCTGTGTTGTGGATTCCAGGCCCAACTGGATTCCATGTAGCAGTGCGGCATGGTGGCGTGGCGAAGTCACCTGAAACGCCGCTGCCATATGTCCAGACTTCCATAGGGTATTGACAAATTTATTAAAAAGTAACTTAAAATTACCTTAAAAGGACAACATTTTTAAAAGTCAAAAGGCTTATTTGATGCTTTGAGAACATCTCTTCTATTCGGCTACAAAATCAACTGGATTCGATGGAGCAGGGCGGCGTAGTGGCGTGGCAAAGTCACCTGAAACGCCGCTGCCATATGTCCAGACTTCCATAGGATATTGATAAATTTAATAAAAATTAACTTAAAATTACCTTAAAAGGACAACATTTTTAAAAGTCAAAAGGCTTATTTAATGCTTAGAGAACATCTCTTCTATTCGGCTACAAAACCAACCAAAACAGGATGATCTTTTAAGCTATAAGACCATTTTTAAGATGTCAATACATAGATTTTAAGCTGGTGGGTCGCCACTGCCTCCGGTGGCCAAATGCATCGCTGCATCAACTGATCTGCACCAGTTTAATCTCGTCATGGCAAAATTATTTTTTCTCTTCATGTGTGGCCCTAATACTCCATCGTAAGAACACCGCTGTCGTTACCGCGGGTCCTGGGGAAAAAAAAAACACTGCTCCTGGGGGAAATTTTTGATTATGCTCACGCATAGATGTGTAAAACTTCACATTGCAATTCAGACAGGCGCAGACTGAACCGTGCAGTTCATTTTAAAGAGGCAGTTTTGGCGCATATTCCGATAGAAACGGGCTGCGGGGAGCCTAAGTGTGTTGTCGTGGGCGTGTTTACCCGCTGCAGGTAACCGCTGTGAAACAATCAGAAAGATTTCCCTGATTAATAACATCTTTATGGCGCTCATCTTTATTGTTACTATGTGCTGCTTTACCAGTTCTCTCTCTCTCGCTCGCTCGCTCGCTCGCTCGTCATCGGACAAAAATCAAACTGCTTTGTGTTTGTATTTGAAATTGTGCGTCAGACTCAGATTTAGAAGTGTTGTTACGACGTTTGAGCTGTAACTGCAACCGTTTTATATATATATATATATATATATATATATATATATGGTAACTTTACTGAATTTGCAGCTTAAGAAGATTGGGTTTGACAGACAACACCAACTGTCCCCTCAATCCAGTGCACACAATACCACAACAGACCTCATCACGCTCTACAGTACATCAAGAAAACTAAATCAACTAAAACAAGTTCACGAGTGCACATGAAATGAAGTTAATCCATATTTGTGTGTCAGGGTGTCTAAGCATTCTCCAGAATTTGACATCTCAGCAGAGCCTGTAATAATTATAGAAAGTAACATTATAGTTGTTCTGCCTTTTGTTAAGACAGCAAGGAATTCATGTCGTGAATACATTACATAAATAAGATAATAATTCTTAGTCAGAGGAAATCCAAGGCAAAAACAGTTAGAAAAGTTTTGAGTTCATATTTAATCAGAGTGAGACATCACAACTTTGTTAGATCTCTATGTGAATTACGTGAGATAGTGAGTGCTCTCACCTTAAAAAAAGATCTTTGACGTATTTTGCTCCGGTTAAAAGCTGCTTTTCAGCGATGAAGCTAGGGAAACTGCTAATGTTGAAGTTGAATTTGTTCTACACGCTTCTGCCTTGGAAAAATATTCGTCTTTTTACAAAAAGAATGTTTAAAGCCAGATTTGGGAACAAAGGTTATTCAGAGAATGCAAGAAAAGGAAGCTTTTGTGGGGAACTTTTGTCCTAGCTGTCTAGCTGCATATGGCCCCAGGACAGCACAATAGTTTTCTTGAAGTTTAATTTTGGAGAAGTAGAAACAAGTATTAATTTCAAAAGGTAGGTAAAAAAGGAAAAAAGTTTTTACAAAATCTTAAAATGTTGGATAGTCGTTATTTCCATCTTGCTGTGAAAATTGGTGAAATATTATCATTTTTAATGCTTAGATATAAAATCGCAAGGCCATTACTAAAATTGCCTTTTGTTGAAAATGTTTTTTGGCATGCCATACTTTATATTTATAGGTAGCCTAGATGTGCATAATAAAAGAGTGGAACTAAAACCTGGTCTAAAATTATTATGGAGCTTTAACTTGCTAAGAGTAATACCGTTAGATGATTATATCTTTAAAATGAGATAACTGTCTCAAAAAATGTGATAGTTTATTTGGTCTGAAGAGATGATGCAATTCAATGTTATTTATATAGCGACAATTCATGAAATATGTCATCTCAAGGCACTTTACAACGTCAAAATCAATCAGATTGTACAGATTGGGTCAGATTATACACATTGGTCAAAAAATTCCTATATAAGGGAACCAGTTCATTGCATCAAAGTCTTGACAAGTAGCATTCTCTCTTGAAGAAGCGTAGAGCCACAGGGAGAGTCGTCTGCATTGTCCATGGCTTTGCAGCAATCCTACCTACAGAGCAAGCATGAAGCGACAGCAGGAAAAAAAACTCCCCATTAACGGGAAGGAAAAACCTCGAGCAGAACCGGGCTCAGTATGAACGGTCATCTGCCTCGACAGACTGGGGGTTACAGAAGACAGAGCAGAGACACAACAAGACAGACAAAAAAGCACAGAAGTTCTACATTAGATGGTAGTAGCGGGTCATTCAAAATTGAAGAACAATAGACCCTGATGTCCTGCAGTAGCCTAAACCTATAGCAGCATAACTATAGAGGTAGCTCAGGGTAACATGAGCCACTCTAACTATAAGCTTTTTAAAAAAGGAAAGTCCCAAGGGCCAGCTTCTAGTGGAGAAGTTCAAGTATCTTGGGGTCTTGTTCACGAATGAGGGGAAGATGGAGCGGGAGATCGACAGGCGGATTGGTGCGGCGTCTGCTGTGAAGCGGGCGCTATACCGGTCCGTTGTGGTGAATCTGCACCAGATTTTTTGTGAGTCGTGGGGGAGCGCTGCCGAACACGTTCGTGTAAATCGCCCAGTGGACGGGCGGGCAAAATGCGTGACAGCATCTGCGGTGGCGGGCGGCCGGCGGTGCGCAAATCCCAGCGGTGGCCAAGGCCGGAGCGGCGCTTTGCTGCGAGGGCCGCTCATCACCGCTTGCGGTTTTAATTATTATTATTATTATTATTATTAGGCCCGAGCAGCTAAGCGCTGCGAAGGCCTATTGTATCTGTGTTGTTTAATTATTAGGCCCGAGCAGCGAAGCGCTGCGAAGGCCTATTGTATCTGTGTTGTTTAATTATTATTAATCTGCCACCCCAAAGAGGGGCCTTTTTGGGGGCTTTATCATACTCAAAAACTCACCAAACTTGGCGGATGCAAGAAGACTGTTTAAAAATTTTGTATTTTAAGGTCGTCACAAAAATCAAAACAAAAATGCCTCAACGGCGCCACCTAGCAATTTTCAAAAGACCCTTTGCTATTCACTTACTTCATCGTAGAGACATGAAATTTGGTACAGTGGTAGAGCTCACCAAGACGCTCAGAATTTACAATTAATGTCATAGTGAAAATATCACAGGAAGTCGGCCATTTTAGATTGAAGGTCTGATTTTGACCTCAATTTTGACGTTTACAGCATTGGTACTTGATCGAACTCCTCCTAGGGATTTCGAGCGAGCGGCTTGAAACTCGGTCAGTCTGATCATAAGGCATAGCCAATTAAAAGTTATCAAAACGGTGAGTTTTTGAGCATGTTGAAGGGGCGTTAGCAGGGGTCAAAGTTCACCTACTCGCCACAAAACATAAAACTGTTATATCTCCTACACAGAAACACACAGAGGCACCAAACTTTCTGTGATTGATCATCATCGGGTCTTCTACAATATCCAATGGTCAAATGATGACTATGCTTAGGCCACGCCCCCTGACAACAGGAAGTGTCATGTTTTGCTGTAAACGGTCGCTATGTTACCCCTCTGAACTAATCAATATGAAACTGTGTCCAGAGACAGAAGACATGTTGTTGTGTTGTGGATTCCAGCCCCAAGTGGATTCGATGGAGCAGGGGAGCGTGGCGGCGTGGTGAAGTCACCTCAAACGCCGCTGCCATACGTTTGGCTCTGAATTCCACATTTTTGGGCCGAGCTGCTTAAAACTCACTTGGATGCATCCTTATCTAGCCCCCAACAGGAATCCATAACAAACTTTGGTGGGCGTGATCTAATGCTTCAACGGCGCCACCTAGCAATTTTCAAAGGACCCTTTGCTATTCACTTACTTCATCGTAGAGACACGAGATTTGGTACAGTTGTAGAGCTCACCAAGACGCTCAGAATTTACAATTAATGTCATAGTACAAGTATCACAGGAAGTCGGCCATTTTAGACTGAATGTCTGATTTTGACACCATTTTTGACGTTTACAGCATTGGTATTTGATCTAACTCCTCCTAGGGATTTCGAGCGAGCGGCTTGAAACTCGGTCAGTCTGATCATAAGGCATGGCCAATTAAACGTTATCAAAACGGTGAGTTTTTGAGCATTTTGAAGGGGCGTTAGCAGGGGTCAAAGTTCACCTATTCGCCACAAAAAATAAAACTGTTTTATCTCCTACACAGAAACACACAGAGGCACCAAACTTTCTGTGATTGATCATCATCGGGTCTTCTACAATATCCAATGGTCAAATGATGACATCACTTAGGCCACGCCCCCTGACAATAGGAAAAACTGTTATATCTCCTACACAGAAACACACAGAGGCACCAAACTTTCTGTGATTGATCATCATCGGGTCTTCTACAATATCCAATAGTCAAATGATGACATCACTTAGGCCACGCCCCCTGACAACAGGAAAAACTGCTATATCTCCTACACAGAAACACACAGAGGCACCAAACTTTCTGTGATTGATCATCATCGGGTCTTCTACAGTATCCAATGGTCAAATGATGACATCACTTAGGCCACGCCCCCTGACAACAGGAAAAACTGTTTTATCTCCTACACAGAAACACACAGAGGCACCAAACTTTCTGTGATTGATCATCATCGGGTCTTCTACAATATCCAATAGTCAAATGATGACATCACTTAGGCCACGCCCCCTGACAACAGGAAAAACTGTTATATCTCCTACACAGAAACACACAGAGGCACCAAACTTTCTGTGATTGATCATCATCGGGTCTTCTACAATATCCAATGGACAAATGATGACATCACTTAGGCCACGCCCCCTGACAACAGGAAAAACTGCTATATATCCTACACAGAAACACACAGAGGCACCAAACTTTCTGTGATTGATCATCATCGGGTCTTCTACAATATCCAATGGTCAAATGATGACATCACTTAGGCCACGCCCCCTGACAACAGGAAGTGTCATGTTTTATTGTCCATGGCTTTTACAGGCAATTCATGTCGTGAATACATTACATAAATAAGATAATAATTCTTAGTCAGAGGAAATCCAAGGCAAAAACAGTTAGAAAAGTTTTGGGTTCATATTTAATCAGAGTGAGACATCACAACTTTGTTAGATCTCTATGTGAATTACGTGAGATAGTGAGTGCTCTCACCTTAAAAAAAGATCTTTGACGTATTTTGCTCCGGTTAAAAGCTGCTTTTCAGCGATGAAGCTAGGGAAACTGCTAATGTTGAAGTTGAATTTGTTCTACACGCTTCTGCCTTGGAAAAATATTCGTCTTTTTACAAAAAGAATGTTTAAAGCCAGATTTGGGAACAAAGGTTATTCAGAGAATGCAAGAAAAGGAAGCTTTTGTGGGGAACTTTTGTCCTAGCTGTCTAGCTGCATATGGCCCCAGGACAGCACAATAGTTTTCTTGAAGTTTAATTTTGGAGAAGTAGAAACAAGTATTAATTGGCCTATTGTATCTGTGTTGTTTAATTATTATTAATCTGCCACCCCAAAGAGGGGCCTTTTTGGGGGCTTTATCATACTCAAAAACTCACCAAACTTGGCGGATGCAAGAAGACTGTTTAAAAATTTTGTATTTTAAGGTCGTCACAAAAATCAAAACAAAAATGCCTCAACGGCGCCACCTAGCAATTTTCAAAAGACCCTTTGCTATTCACTTACTTCATCGTAGAGACATGAAATTTGGTACAGTGGTAGAGCTCACCAAGACGCTCAGAATTTACAATTAATGTCATAGTGAAAATATCACAGGAAGTCGGCCATTTTAGATTGAAGGTCTGATTTTGACCTCAATTTTGACGTTTACAGCATTGGTACTTGATCGAACTCCTCCTAGGGATTTCGAGCGAGCGGCTTGAAACTCGGTCAGTCTGATCATAAGGCATGGCCAATTAAAAGTTATCAAAACGGTGAGTTTTTGAGCATGTTGAAGGGGCGTTAGCAGGGGTCAAAGTTCACCTACTCGCCACAAAACATAAAACTGTTATATCTCCTACACAGAAACACACAGAGGCACCAAACTTTCTGTGATTGATCATCATCGGGTCTTCTACAATATCCAATGGTCAAATGATGACTATGCTTAGGCCACGCCCCCTGACAACAGGAAGTGTCATGTTTTGCTGTAAACGGTCGCTATGTTACCCCTCTGAACTAATCAATATGAAACTGTGTCCAGAGACAGAAGACATGTTGTTGTGTTGTGGATTCCAGCCCCAAGTGGATTCGATGGAGCAGGGGAGCGTGGCGGCGTGGTGAAGTCACCTCAAACGCCGCTGCCATACGTTTGGCTCTGAATTCCACATTTTTGGGCCGAGCTGCTTAAAACTCACTTGGATGCATCCTTATCTAGCCCCCAACAGGAATCCATAACAAACTTTGGTGGGCGTGATCTAATGCCTCAACGGCGCCACCTAGCAATTTTCAAAGGACCCTTTGCTATTCACTTACTTCATCGTAGAGACACGAGATTTGGTACAGTTGTAGAGCTCACCAAGACGCTCAGAATTTACAATTAATGTCATAGTACAAGTATCACAGGAAGTCGGCCATTTTAGACTGAATGTCTGATTTTGACACCATTTTTGACGTTTACAGCATTGGTATTTGATCTAACTCCTCCTAGGGATTTCGAGCGAGCGGCTTGAAACTCGGTCAGTCTGATCATAAGGCATGGCCAATTAAACGTTATCAAAACGGTGAGTTTTTGAGCATTTTGAAGGGGCGTTAGCAGGGGTCAAAGTTCACCTATTCGCCACAAAAAATAAAACTGTTTTATCTCCTACACAGAAACACACAGAGGCACCAAACTTTCTGTGATTGATCATCATCGGGTCTTCTACAATATCCAATGGTCAAATGATGACATCACTTAGGCCACGCCCCCTGACAATAGGAAAAACTGTTATATCTCCTACACAGAAACACACAGAGGCACCAAACTTTCTGTGATTGATCATCATCGGGTCTTCTACAATATCCAATAGTCAAATGATGACATCACTTAGGCCACGCCCCCTGACAACAGGAAAAAACTGCTATATCTCCTACACAGAAACACACAGAGGCACCAAACTTTCTGTGATTGATCATCATCGGGTCTTCTACAGTATCCAATGGTCAAATGATGACATCACTTAGGCCACGCCCCCTGACAACAGGAAAAACTGTTTTATCTCCTACACAGAAACACACAGAGGCACCAAACTTTCTGTGATTGATCATCATCGGGTCTTCTACAATATCCAATAGTCAAATGATGACATCACTTAGGCCACGCCCCCTGACAACAGGAAAAACTGTTATATCTCCTACACAGAAACACACAGAGGCACCAAACTTTCTGTGATTGATCATCATCGGGTCTTCTACAATATCCAATGGACAAATGATGACATCACTTAGGCCACGCCCCCTGACAACAGGAAAAACTGCTATATATCCTACACAGAAACACACAGAGGCACCAAACTTTCTGTGATTGATCATCATCGGGTCTTCTACAATATCCAATGGTCAAATGATGACATCACTTAGGCCACGCCCCCTGACAACAGGAAGTGTCATGTTTTATTGTCCATGGCTTTTACAGGCAATTCATGTCGTGAATACATTACATAAATAAGATAATAATTCTTAGTCAGAGGAAATCCAAGGCAAAAACAGTTAGAAAAGTTTTGGGTTCATATTTAATCAGAGTGAGACATCACAACTTTGTTAGATCTCTATGTGAATTACGTGAGATAGTGAGTGCTCTCACCTTAAAAAAAGATCTTTGACGTATTTTGCTCCGGTTAAAAGCTGCTTTTCAGCGATGAAGCTAGGGAAACTGCTAATGTTGAAGTTGAATTTGTTCTACACGCTTCTGCCTTGGAAAAATATTCGTCTTTTTACAAAAAGAATGTTTAAAGCCAGATTTGGGAACAAAGGTTATTCAGAGAATGCAAGAAAAGGAAGCTTTTGTGGGGAACTTTTGTCCTAGCTGTCTAGCTGCATATGGCCCCAGGACAGCACAATAGTTTTCTTGAAGTTTAATTTTGGAGAAGTAGAAACAAGTATTAATTTCAAAAGGTAGGTAAAAAAGGAAAAAAGTTTTTACAAAATCTTAAAATGTTGGATAGTTGTTATTTCCATCTTGCTGTGAAAATTGGTGAAATATTATCATTTTTAATGCTTAGATATAAAATCGCAAGGCCATTACTAAAATTGCCTTTTGTTGAAAATGTTTTTTGGCATACCATACTTTATATTTATAGGTAGCCTAGATGTGCATAATAAAAGAGTGGAACTAAAACCTGGTCTAAAATTATTATGGAGCTTTAACTTGCTAAGAGTAATACTGTTAGATGATTATATCTTTAAAATGAGATAACTGTCTCAAAAAATGTGATAGTTTATTTGGTCTGAAGAGATGATGCAATTCAATGTTATTTATATAGCGACAATTCATGAAATATGTCATCTCAAGGCACTTTACAACGTCAAAATCAATCAGATTATACAGATTGGGTCAGATTATACACAAAAATTCCTATATAAGGGAACCAGTTCATTGCATCAAAGTCTTGACAAGTAGCATTCTCTCTTGAAGAAGCGTAGAGCCACAGGGAGAGTCGTCTGCAGTTTCCATGGCTTTGCAGCAATCCTACCTACTGAGCAAGCATGAAGCGACAGCAGGAAAAAAAACTCCCCATTTACGGGAAGGAAAAACCTCCAGCAGAACCGGGCTCAGTATGAACGGTCATCTGCCTCGACAGACTGGGGGTTACAGAAGACAGAGCAGAGACACAACAAGAGAGACAAAAAAAGCACAGAAGTTCTACATTAGATGGTAGTAGCGGGTGATCTGTCTTCCCTGGATGAAGCCACAGCTAACAGAACGCCAGACCAGGTGTGCCTACTATGAAGAAAAAAGAAAAATCAAAAAGTTAAAAGCTGAAATTACAACAGTCATTCAAAATTGAAGAACAATAGACCCTGATGTCCTGCAGTAGCCTAAACCTATAGCAGCATAACTATAGAGGTAGCTCAGGGTAACATGAGCCACTCTAACTATAAGCTTTTTAAAAAAGGAAAGTCCAGCTTCTAGTGGAGAAGTTCAAGTATCTTGGGGTCTTGTTCACGAATGAGGGGAAGATGGAGCGGGAGATCGACAGGCGGATTGGTGCGGCGTCTGCTGTGAAGCGGGCGCTATACCGGTCCGTTGTGGTGAATCTGCACCAGATTTTTTGTGAGTCGTGGGGGAGCGCTGCCGAACACGTTCGTGTAAATCGCCCAGTGGACGGGCGGGCAAAATGCGTGACAGCATCTGCGGTGGCGGGCGGCCGGCGGTGCGCAAATCCCAGCGGTGGCCAAGGCCGGAGCGGCGCTTTGCTGCGAGGGCCGCTCATCACCGCTTGCGGTTTTAATTATTATTATTATTATTATTGTATGTATTTTTGCATATTTTTCACTGAATCTTGGACCTTTCTTCATTGTTTCGCTGGGAGATGCTAATAGCTGTTAGCAACTTCCTTGTTTTAATCCCCTGGTGCACATGTGCAGTGTTGTACCTCCTCTGTTGTTAAACATATAAACTAAATACTTTATGCACTAACAAACTGAGCAAAAACAAAGTGTAAAATGGCAAAATAACAACTAATACACCAGCAGGATGTGATAATCTTTCATAAAAACATTTTTATGCAACCACAGTGAGCTACTGACGTATAAATAAAAAAATAAAGAAGTCAAATAACGTGGCTATGCATCTTTTGACGTAAAACTGTAGAGGTAATAAAAGGAAGTTGGTCCAAAGGCTCAATCAGTTCTGGTTTCCAGTGATTTAACATTATGTTCTCAGTACAGGTGCCAGGACCAGTTCTAGAGGGGCACAGGCCCCTGTTGGTCCCTGTCTAGAACCGCCCATGCACCAGAGCTCCTCGGTGTGTCCTTTGTTTTGGCATTCTCTCAACAATGGCATAAATAAATGATGCATTTCTTAGTCTTCATCAAGTATCATTATCTTCTCATACTAATTGAAGCCAGTTGGTTGAATTGGATTTTATTAGTGGGTACCAGAATAAAGTGGATGGTGCAACTTCTCATCACGTTGCCTCCCTCTGCATGTTATTTCAGGACTCTGTCCAGCAGCGATGACGTGCAGGACAGGGAGACGGAGAAGGGTCGCCTGGAAGACGCCTTTGAAATATGCGACAGGGATTTAGATAAACTGATAGTTCAGCATTACGCAGAACTCACCACTGCCATCCGCACCTACCAGAGCATCACGGAGCGCATCACCAGCTCCCGCAATAAGATTAAACAGGTAAGAAGAGCAGAAATGCTGTGCACACCTTGAAGTATATTCTGTCTTCGATGGTTCAGAGTTTGAATAAATCACATGCTGCAATTCTCATTAATAAATTATCACGATTTAGGGTTGTATGGTGCGGTAGCTATCTGTGTTTTCTGTGTAGTGTGTTTTTTTCCACTGTTTTTTAAGCTAATTGCGCACTTCTGTGTAACTATTGTAAAATGTCCCATTGGTAATAGCAAGAGAATATAAGCCGTGTGTTTCACTATGACGTTGCTCTTTAAGAAGTGAAATGTGTTTAATGAAGGTCTGCGGATCAGGTGTTCTACTGTGTGGGTTGAAATCTTCCCTATATTATAACGTTTGAACGTCAGAATTCTTTATTTTCTAATTAACTTCAAGAGCTTTATGGTCCCAAATGGCTTCACAACATGGTCCGTATCCCGATAATGCAGCTATCTTAATGGATTTGTGCTTTTACTAAAACAATAGACCTTAGGTGTTTTTGTTTAGATGAAATCTGAACATTCAGGTGTGAATTTGTGGGGCTGTCTACATTTATCTGATTCAGCCTCAATTTAAATGATCTAAGCTCCTGTTGTGCCACGTACTTACCTTAACAACCCTTTTTCCCCCCAGACATCTCATTCTATTCCAATGGAAACATACTCGACCTCCTTCACATGACAGCTACTTAGGAAAGTTATGACTCACATCAACCTTGAAGAAGTTTAATTCAATAGAATTTCATTTATATAGCGCCAATTCATGAAATATGTCATCTCAAGACACTTTCCAAAGTCAAATTCAATCAGATTATACAGATTGGGTCAGATTATACAGATTGGTAAAAAAAAAATTCCTATCTAAGGAAACCCAGCAGATTGTGAGAAGTTTTGACAAGCAGCATTCACTCCTCCTGAAAGAGCGTAGAGCCACAGGTACAGCCTTCTGCATTGTCCATGGCTTTGCAGCAATCCCTCATACTGAGCAAGCATGAAGCGACAGTGGAAAGAAAACCTCCCCATTAACAGGAAGGAAAAACCTCCAGCAGAACCGGGCTCAGTATGAACGGTCATCTGCCTCGACCGACTGGGGGTTAGAGAAGACAGAGCAGAGACACAACAAGACAGACAAACAAGCACAGAAGCACACATTGATCCAGTAATCTGTTCTACATTAGATGGTAATAGCGGGTGATCTGTCTTCCCTGGATGATGTCACAGTTTACAGAACGCCAGACCAGGTGTACCTACTATGAAGAAAAAAAATGACAGAGAACAAAAAGTTAAAACTTTTAACTTTACATACCCTATTGTGGGTTCTTGCAAGACATTTAGTGAGACCTGGCAACCCGTCTTAGAATATTTATATGATGCAACTATCCATTCAGAAAGTGACTTGATGCCCTCCATGGTCTTTGTGCTTTTGTTTTCTTCTTCTGCAGACATTGTCCGAAGCTTTTCTGCTGGCAGTTCAGGCTGTTGTTACTATTGATGTCCACAGACTTTTATTACTGTAAATATGCTAATCCTAAATTACAACAATTGGCATTGGCAATATGGTTTTCCTTCTTCTGTATGCGAACAAACAGTAATGATAAGAAAAATATGCACTGTCTAAATTGAAGTCATATGTGATGAATCAAATCTTTCTGTGGTTACTTTACTGTAGCAAACAGTCTGATATTATAACAATAAAAAAATGTTCCCCCTAAAAACATAATCAGCTTGACAACAGGTGTGGAAAAAGTAGCCTGAAACCTAAGTAGCATTTTTCTTTCTTTTTATTCACAACAATGCCCTCACTTACTTTTAACCTTGTTACCTTACAGAATTGTTACCTATTACTTTTTCTCCTTGGGTTCTGCAGGTGAAGGAGAACCTTTTGTCTTGCAAAATGCTCCTGCACTGCAAGAGGGACGAGCTGAGGAAGCTGTGGATAGAAGGCATCGAGCATAAGCATGTCCTGGAGCTGCTGGACGAAATCGAAAGCATCAAACAGGTTCCTCAGTGCCTGGAGACCTATATGGCCAGCAAGCACTACCTTCTTGCCACTGAAATGCTGGTGAGTAAAGAGTTGAGAAAGTGGAACTTTTTTGACATTTTAAATGTATTTTACCTTTACCGTTTGACACGCGTGGCACCGCTGATGGGCTTGCCTTTTAGAGTCGCGGAGCGTGCACATAAACACAAGTTTACAAACTGCTGCTTCCAGAGATTGATTTCTTTGCTCCTTTCACTGCTGTAAAGAAACCGTTTCTGGCCTTGAATGGTCCAGTGGGTGCAAGTCGCATCATCTAAGTGCTGCGCGGCCGCTGCGCTGTACGTCTGATGTGTTTTGCGGTATCCTCAGCAGGGTGGGTGAAGGTTGGCATTGACGACTAAACGACCAGGCTCTGGTGATCTGTCTGTCGCCTTCCCTTTCCTCTTTCCCCGTCCAATGTCACTCCCACACATCTTTCTCCTCCGGAACCGGCTAATAATTAGTTTGCTAGAATGGGGGTTATCTGTGGAGGAGGAGGAGGAGGAGGGGAAAAAAGAGAAACGGCGGCGCGACCACAAGGCCGTGAAAAATCCTCTTTGTGGGGGTGGAGGAAAATGGAACTCCATTCAACCTGTGCTCGGTCGGCACGGCGCGTTTTTAAAAGGTTGTAAAAAGTTCAAAGTCAGTTGGCTGCATTACCTTTGTCGTGCAAACTTTAAATGCGCTTTGCTTTATGAGCAGGCAGCCTTTTCAGTGGCGTATAGAAAGTGCTCTTAGGCCCTTTAAACAAACATTTTTGTTCGTTTTTATATCTGAACATGCTGTTAGTGTAGAACTCGAATCCGGGTTACACGAGGAAGGGCGTCAGACGTAAAAGGTCTGGGCTCCGCCTCCCTACTCCGCTCTCTCTTTCTCTCTAAAACTGACTGCCACTCAAGCTAAAGTATGTTGATGTTTGTAATGTTTCCTATAATATAAATCTATAGTTATTTGATTAGTGATTCTGATGCACCTAACGTATATTTTCTTGATTTAATAATGACAGGCTGTTGTAACTGAGCCTTTGAGATAAATAAAAGCACAGATGTTGCAAACATGTGTTAAAACCCCATCATTGCTTTTTAAAGTTCATGCCTACATCGTCATATTTCACCTCTACATATAGTCCGTTTGGATTCCTAGGTCCGTTCAGAAATGTTCAGTAAGTCATATTCACTTCATTTAGCATCAATTTTTCTTTCAGTTCAGTTTATTAATGTAGATCCAAGTCACAGCAAATGTCACCTCAACCCAGTTTCACATAGAATATATTCGAAACAAAGTTGCAAAAACTATTGGAATATTGTTTAAAATAAAAGAGATAATAAATATCAAAGGCCTGCATATTATATATCCCTCTTTGGTCATGCCTTATTTGTCTTATTGTTCAGAAGTATGGGGAAATGCAAATAAAACAATTATTGATAAGTTAAGTTGCAAAAAAAGGCTTATTAATAAGGTGGGATACTGTGAACCAACTGATAAACTCTTCGTTCAAAGCAACACATTAAAATTCAAAGACATTGTTTATATAAAAATACTGGAAATAATGTATAAAGCAGTGAACAAAAGTCTTCCTTCGGGTATTCAGAAATTATTTAAGTTAAGAGAGAATAAATATATTTTGCGAGGTTTGTTTATATTTGAATATGCAAAAGAGAAGAGCAAGATAAAGTCTAGATGTGTTTCAGTTTTTGTTGTGAAACTGTGGAATGAATTGAATGACGATTCAAAGTTATGTCCTTTCTTGGTGAATTTTAAAAGGGCTTTAAAATGTAAAATGATGAAATCCTATGTTATGTAGATTTGAATATTTATATGTGTACTGTAATGAACCTGGTAGGTTGTAAAGGTCGTAAGTATAAAACAGGGTAGGCAAGAATAAGCTTTGCTTTAGCCTATTCCTTTTTTTGGTAAATTGTGGGTTTGTTTGTTTATCGTTGTTTTTTTTTTTTTTACTGTTTCCTGTGTTTAATGTTGAATAATTTACTAGAAAGAAAGAAAGAAAGAAAGAAAGAAAGAAAGAAAGTTTTCAATACAAACGGGTCTAGTTCATATCCAATTCGGTCTAGATAAAACAAAATCCATCCAATTAATTTCAATCCAGCCCAGTTATGTATTGACCGTCAATTCAATCTGCACACAATCCAGCGTGATCTAAGTTATAACACAGTGCAGTCTAATTTAGTTTATAAATGAATAAGTGGTTAAAAAGTTAACCTTCTATCTAAGGCAGCATTTTTAACGCTGGTCCATAAGACACACTAAACGAGGGCTGAATCCTTGCCTACTTATTGCTTTTGTCCTGATTTAAGGAGGAATTTCAGTTTGCAGTTAATCAGACAAACCCCGTTCTTACAAGAAATGTTGACACTGTGTCTAAAATAATACAATATATTTCTTAGTGTCGGTATTGTATGAACATGAACATGGGAAGTGACCCAACACTAAACAAATCCACATTTTCGTCATGACTCATGGCCTTCTCCCTGGGCTACGCTTTACAACGCACATTCAAATATTTTAGAGTGTGAATGAGAGTCACTCTGAAATCTGAGTGAAAACCCTCTCCTGATACCTGCTTGGCTTCTCCTTGCAGATAGATGTATTGTAGTCAGCAAGGTGTAACCACTCCTTACCTGTGAAGACTCAGCGTCATTGTCCACTGCTGCTGGCTTCTGCTCTCCCTGACTCTGCTCTTTCTGTTGTACCAATAAAGGTTTATTTTAAATCCGTGGAAAGCCACAGTGAGCGCAATTTCTACCCAGAAATGTGTTTATTCTCACCATGAACCATATAGCAAGGCATGCAACACAGAGGTAACAATAGGATTGTTGTTAACCGTAGCTTAACATGATATACTGGCCTGAATTAACGAGTCATGACTCAGCTAACATTATCTGCAACAGCATTGCTCAACTTATACAGTTTATTTGGCAAAACATTTTTTTCAAAGTTTTCTGCCTTTGCTGAACATCCTGAAACACACACCGTCTCGTCTCCCGCCTGCCCTGCAAAAACAGAACTAGAAATAAGTAAAATGTTCTTAAAATGAGTGTATTTGTCCTTGATTTGAGCAGGTAAATAAGACTATTTGCCAATGGAATAGGATTTTTGCACTTAAAATAGGAACAATTTATCTCCATTATCTTATTTCAAGTGCAGGATGTCTAATTATCTTATTTTAGGGGTCAAATTACTAATTTCATTGGCAGATAATCCATTTTACCTACTCAAATCAAAGATAAATACACTAACTTTAAGAACATTTTACTTATTTTTAGATCCATTTTTGCAGTGATATGCGATCCAAGGAGTTCGCTTATGGTGCGTTTAAACACGGCTCGGAAAAACATGTTACCATATATAAATACCGGATTAAACAGTGGAAGCGGCTGAAAAAGGTGTGTGTGTCTGTATGTGTGCGTGTGTGTGTGTGTGTGGGGGACGGGGCATGTCCTCCCTGTCCGTTACGCCCACCATAACCAGGGTGTTGGAATTCAGTGGGCATTGACATGAGACGGCTGTCACAAATGTCACTTAAAGCCGTGATTTCCTAAATACAAAATAAAGAGCTGAAAACTTGGAACAGCTTTTCTGTGAAAATGGATTTTCTCGACATCAGCTCACTGAGGTCCATGACTTGTGATGGTGAGGGTTAGGGTTCGTAGTGTTTAAAGTGTAAGTTGCATTAAGCTGACCATTGATCAATTGTTAATAATCCAATAACAAATGTTTTTTTAACCTGGTTAATTTGAGCAAATTGTCATTTATGCATGCATTTACCCTCGTTCCTGTACTGTAGAAGTCTAATAGCCGGGTACAAACATCCTAACCTGTGGGGCTAACGCTCACTGACACGAGCGTTTTTCGCCAGGCTCATGTCTTCAATTAAAATTCAAACGGAGCTCTCTTTGTACTCCGGAACGGCAGCGTTGCATCCCGTGGGTTTGGTCTGTAAAAAGCCAGCCTTCCCTCTTCGCGCCCTTGTTCGCGTTGTATCGCTAAAATCCAGGTGCGCTCGGGTGAAGCCCCACTCGGAGCGGAGAAGCGAGCGATAAAAACCGTCGCTTCTCTCTCTGCAAATTCACTGGAGGGTTCATATTTCTCATTATGCTGACAGGCCTGTTCCCTAATGATGTTAACCAGTCTTCCCTCATCATCCTCCACACACACACACACACACACACACACACACACACACACACACACACAAGCTCTGCAATTTACTGGCACACAATCACACACATATAATTAGACGGAGACACATCTGAGAAGTGTGGACGGTTCACACACACACACACACACTCACACACATACACACGTGCAGATCACATGCAAAGCCTTGCTGGCATACGGAGTTATTACATTTTGCTAAAGGAGACTGATCATGAAGCACATTAACTCATCCACTTGCTAGTCTGAGCCTCATTTGCATCAGCACACACTTGACCCTTGCCCCCCCTGCCCACCATATTCTCCCCTCGCTCCCTCCTTCTCTATCGCTCTGCTAACCGTTCCCTCCTGGCCCGTCCTGACCTTGCAGATATACTTTTTTTTTTTTTTTTTTTTTTTTTTTGCAGCTAGATCATCTGGCTCTTTGTTCATTTAACGCACACAGATCCTCATTAACACACGGTTACAAATAGGAACATTTTAGTCATTGCCAGGGAATTTGATAAACTAAGACACCATAGCTGCTGCTACTTTGTAAATGGAGAGAAAAAAAAATATGGGCAGGGAAAAACAATAATGAATTAATCTTGAAAATGCAGGGCATGACTTAGGAGCAGATGAGGAATGAGCTTTTATGCATCACATATATTATGGAAATTAGGAGGCTGGATACAGAAAAACCCGGTTCTATTAATAAAAACATAATGCTTATTAATCCATACAACTTTTTTTTCCCCCTCTAATGATTATAAGCTCATGCCTGCCACTGCGGTTGTCCCCGTTCATATAAGCTTTATTACTGAAATTCTTGGAGTAAAACAAAAGTCTTTTTTAACTCAACACACTTTAGGTATGTACCGGTAGTGCCTTGCAAAAAGCGCCCCTGAGCCAATGCTCACTGAAGTTTTTGCTTGTTCTTCTTTGCAGAATAGCTCAGGCAGATCAGATGGAGACAGTTTGTGAGCATCGTTTTTTTTTTTTTTTAAATCTCTCCACAGATTTTCAATTGGACAAGGGTTTGGACTTTGACTAAGCCATTTTAACAGTGGAATATAATTTGATTTAAACCATTTTATAAAAGCTCTGCCTGTATATTTAGGGTTGCTGTGCAGCTGGCCAACAAACTACTGCTCCATTCTCAAGTCTTTTGCTGGGCTTCTTCCAAGATTGCCCTGTATTTTAGCTCCATTAATCTTCCCATCAGCTCTGATCAGGTTTCTTGCCCCAGCTGAAGAAAAAGATCCTCATGGCATGTTTCACTGTGGGGATTGTATTTTCAAGTTTTTCATCAGTAATAAAATCCACCCAAGCCATGGCTCTCTGCAGCTCCTCCAGAGTTACCATCACTTTAATGTAAGGTGACTACTGAAGGTATTTGGTTGCCCTGAGTTTTTTTTTGGGGTACCAGGAAGAATAAAGAGGGGCGGTTATTTGTAGCTCGTTCAGTAATCCTTCTTTTGTTTGCAGACAGTTTATGAAGGGCAGCAAAAGATAACACCCTCTTGGCTTGTTGTTTGCAGGTGACAGCGGTGGAGTCCCTGGAAGGCAACTTGTTTCAGGTTGAAGGGCTTGGAGATCTTCGCCTGGAGCTGAAAAACAAGAAGCTGAACATCCACTTGGTGCTCATTGACGAGCTGCACCGGCACCTCTACATCAAGTCCACAAGTCGCCTGGGACACAAGAACAAGGACAAAAACGCTGCTCGACTTCCAGGGTAAGGGGGGATTTCGGCTACACTGCAAAAACGGAACTAAAAATAAGTAAAATGTTCCTAAAATGAGCGTATTTGTCCTTGATTTGAGCAGGTAAATAAGCTGATTTGCCAATGGAATTAGAATTTTGCACTTAAAATAGGAACAGCTCATCCCCATCGTCTTATTTAAAGTGCAGTCTATCTAATTATCTTATTTTAGGGGTCAAAATACTCATTCCATTGGCAGATAATCTTATTTACCTGCTCAAATCAAGGACAAATACACTAGCTATAAGAACATTTTACTTATTTTTAGATCTGTTTTGCAGTGTACACTATATTAACACATGGTGTCTTACTATTTTTTTTTTTTTATTAAAATGATTTGAAGTCTAATTTTGTCATTTGATAAAAGTTCATGTTGGCTTCAAAATGTCTGAACTGATACTTCTGTGAGGCTCTACAAAGTACAATAAAATATTTGTTTTATTGTTTTTTTTTTTTTTTTACTTTCAGGGTGTATTCCACATGTTATTTCATCGTTTTTTCACCATTGTGCTGTGAAGAGAATCACCTGAATCAACTTTTTTCTCAAGAACAGTGATAGGGCGTTTAGTTTAGGCCAGAATGGGTATTTGTTCTAAGAACAGCTGAGAAGCCTACTGTCCATAAATGATTTCATGTTTTGTCCGCCGTGTTCGTTCATACTGACAGAAATAGCATCCTTCTTGTGTTCCTGACAGTGATTGTTTAAATGGTTCCGACAGCCGCTTCGAGGTTAACTGCGATCTAAAGGCCAGTTTCTAACTTTCTTTCCCGCCGCTGTCTAGCCTATTAGCCATAATGCGCCCCCACAGGCTGTGAACACCCATTTATTGCTTTAGTGTTCCATGGGAAGCATTCATTTAAAGTGCTGTTTGCGCTTTTACATGTGTGTATCTGTGGGGTTGCAATAATTACAGTGGCAGTGGGTTGGTGAAACACAATGATTTATTAATAAGGGTCAGCTAGTGACAGGTCCTGGCCCTCCTGTATTGGGCCGCCTCTAACAACACACCAGCCTCCATGCAGCCCACTCACTTAAAAGGCACACGGTGTTTATGCTGCCTAACTTAACAGAGCCTGGATTTGATTGCCACCTCCAGCTTGATAAATGGCTCATTGGAAAGCAGCACCATCCTTACCAGGCAGAGACGCGAGGAGTTTTATTCTAACTGGAGATTGTTTCTGTTTACACAAGGGAAGGTTTTGTTTCCCCCCCCCAAATTTTGTTTTAAGTCTCCTTCCCAGTTCCATTAGGTTTTTGTTTTAGATGCCATCATTTCACCACAAACGCCATCTCTATGCACTTCACAGGACAGCAGATCCAGTTCATATACACAAACAATTCAAATCCATCCCAAATCCGTACCATTCAGTCATAAGTCAGATTTTCAGATCAAACTCCTTGTTGTTTACTTCAATCCAAAGTGTAGTATGATGCAGTCAAAATCAGGGGATAATTTAACGCTAATTGGTGAAAGTAATCTGTCTAAAGAGGTCAATTTAATTACATCTAGCAGTTCACATTGCAGCAATTCCTCACCCTAAGCAGGCATGTTGTGATGTTGAAAATGAAGCACTCCTGTTTAGCTTGACGAAGATGCCAGGAGAACCAGCCTTGATCTGAGTGGCCATCTGCTGTGGCTGGCTGGGGGTTGACAGAACAGAAAAGAGACAGAAAATGGGGGGGGAAAAAAAAGAACACAAAAGCACTTTACCTGGAATACTTTATACAGAAAGGAAAATGGCCTGAAAAATTGGCAGTATTGATGCAATGTCCTCAATGATTCTGTAGGAAAGAGACTCTACTAAACACAGAACTACCGGGTCAGAAGCACTTTTTAGGGAATGGAAAACAAAGAGAATTGATCTAGTCATCAGGCAGCAATAGCTCCATCACTAGTCCTGTTGCTTAAAGAGAGACAACTTAACACCGGGGGAATTAAACCAGGAGTATCTATAGTAAAAAGAAACAAATAAATTACACAAACGGCAGTAATTGCTGTGTCGTTGACTCTGTGCAGGACATAGAGACAGCTAAACACTTTCTATGGGAATAAATAGCAAAGATATTACAGTTGCTGGTGAAGATTCTCAGTCATCCAGGTCATGGTCATTCCAAAAGAAGGTAAAAAACAAAGCAACTGGACTTGTTTTCCGTAGAAACTACGGAAAACAAGTCCAGTTACTTGTTTTCCGTAGAAACTACGGAAAACAAGTAACTGGACTTGTTTTCCGTAGAAACTACGGAAAACAAGTCCAGTTACTTGTTTTCCGTAGAAACTACGGAAAACAAGTCCAGTTACTTGTTTTCCGTAGAAACTACGGAAAACAAGTCCAGTTACTTGTTTTCCGTAGAAACTACGGAAAACAAGTCCAGTTGCTTTGTTTTTTACCTTCTTTTGGGATATTACAGTTATCGCCCTGTTAGTGGCCTAGTTCATTAAGGAGACGCAGATCCACACTGAACCAGGAGTGCTTACTAACAAACGACTCAAGACGGTACACAAAACGGGGAAAAAAAAAGTTACTGGCAGAAATTATTGCGACTAAAGCCAAACAGACAAAACGGGTCAGTATGTTCTCCAACAGCCTTGGCCTAAAGCAACATAGATTATTTACTGTGTTCATCTTTTCTCAGGTCCTTGACCAAAGACACGTCTCCGATGTCCGTTTTGGAAGTGAGCGGCCTGTCAACGCCACGCAAGCTTTTGGATTCTTCACAGTTCAGCACCCCTGGATCCAGCAGTGGTAGATGTTTTCTTAGAGCATATTAGTCTGATACACAGGCCGAGAAAAGTAAAACATTTAACAGTATGATTGTCTTTTTAGCCTGCTCTCATCTGGGAAACACTATTTAACGATGCATATTAACAGTTAATATAATTGAAAGACAATGTAGATCTGGCAGCTGTGTTTTCAATATATATTTTTTTAATATGAGGCTATAACTCTAGCTTACATTAATTTGCATGACAAACCCCATATTAAATGCCATAAAACACATCCACGCAAAGTTTGCACAAAGACAAACACACACATTTCCTTTTGCAGCACATGTCATAACATCTTCAGCTAGGATCATAATATACATCTCCTTTTCTAACAATATAATCATCCCCCCCCCCCCACCCCCCCCTACATGTACCATTAGTCACCCAGTGTCTCTGCGTTCACAGCAGGAGAGCTCCGTCTATTAGGCTCAAACGGGTAGAAGCTGCGAGTACAGAACCCTGGCTGTGTTCAGAAATGTATGAGGTCTCTCGCGCTGGTAGGGGCGTACAGTCGGCACCACATTTCTTCCAGGCAAAGCACCGAGGAACACAAACAAGAAGATAATGAAAAAAGTTAATCCAGCAATATCTTGGCATTCCCTGGGTGTTTCAGAGTTTTTATATAAAGGCTGGTACTTTTTTTTTTTTTTTTTTTTTTCCACCACCCACTCTTGGCATTGGAAGTTAACGACTCACTGGTTTTAGCTCGGTGGATACCAAGCAGGTTTTTGCGCAGTATTAAACATTCCTATATACTTATATTGTTTCTGTTTTAATAGATAGTGAAATAGCAGTTTTTTTTCTATGATTTTTTCTTGTTTCCATCTCTAACTCCCACCTTCTGTCATGGCCTCTCCTGCTCATTGGTAAACGCCTCGCAGGCCATGACCTCAAATGAGTAAACACACAAACGTATGAATTGCTCCTAATGTTTGATAAAGTAAAAGCCCAACCACAGTTTTTCCCCCCTCACATTACCCAAGCTGAACTCTGACAATTAGCCGCCACCGGGCGTTAAGTGCCTATATACCACCATGTTAACAACTGCGGTCACGACACAGCAACCGGCTTCCATCAGAGGCCTGGCTTTCCATTTTGTCTAATAGCATTAGAGCTACTCATTTGTACATAGTAATTGTCATAATTATTACACAAGCCGTAGTTGGAATGGGTAAAAAGAGGAAATACACCCAAAGTCCATTAACTTGCTATAAACATTAACTCTCCTAACGTGCTTTGATGGGGAATTGGGAGGCCCCATCTAATGGAAATTAGAGCATCACTCGATACTGCCATTCTCAATTTAGCTGCTAATGTGGCTAACTCAGCTGCTGAGAGGGGGGGTGTCGGAGTTTTGGGGGAGGGAGGGGGGATGCAGGTGTGTATGCTTAAAATATAAGGAACTAAGTATACTAAAAATATACTACAAGTAATTATTTGTGTTGGTGCATGTTAAAATATTGAAAGGAAATAATAGAACTGTAGTAGTGAAAATGACATCATAGGGATTGTTTGTTTATCTGTTTAAATTTACAATTGTTTTCTTTAATTATTATCTTAGTGCGTGAGCTGCAACAAGATATTCGGGATCATGCAGATCTCTCTGAGGTGGATCCAGAGGAAAACAGTGCTGAGTTCATGGGAATACTCATCAAGGTATGAATGCCTGATTAAAATTTTTTTTATCAATCAATCAATATTCAAATGTGAGGCAAGTCTGCAAAAACACAAAAACAGCAAACTGGAAATACCAATCGTGAATGTATTTATACGTCTTAGAGTATTACACATTTAGTACCGGAGTGTAATTAATGGAAGAAATATAGTCTCATTAATTTACAGCACTGCATTTTATCCTGTTCAATTATGTATTTTTTTTCCTTTTTCTTTTTTACTTTAAATTTGCCAGCAAAAAATTTTACCTGCAAAAATTTGCCTCCAAAAATTCAGCTGCAGAAATTTGCCTGCAAATGTTTAGACCTTTTGGTGACTCCAGCCAAAGCAATCAACACTTGATCGAGTCGAGCAGCTTTTAGCCAATGAAATTACGCTGATTTGATCACGTGACACACAAGTGTGTTGGGTGTATTTCGGGCAGCGGTCTCTTAACAGTTAGCCACTCACCAGCTAAATGTTAAGAGACTAACCTCTACAGCCCAATGCACTGGTGTGTCATGTGATCAAATGATTGGCTAAAAGCCACTCGATTCGATCTAGTCTATTGCGTTGGCTCGAGTCACCAGAAAGTCAACCCATTGAAGTTGAATTCTTGCAGGGGAATTTTTTTTGCTGGCGGATTTAAAGTGACACATTTTTTTTTTTTTTAAAGATCACATACATAATTTCACAGGATGAAAATTCAGTGTTATAAATTCAATGTCTTAAAAAAAAACGTCTGATTCTAATGATTCTATATTATTTTCATAGTAATTCAGTGGGATTTAATGTGATAGGACAACAGAAAGTAGCACAGAATTGTAGAGTAAAAAGAAAATGGTAAACTGTTCTGAAAAGCTGTTTGGAGGACTAATAGTGTCCATACACGGGGCCGTAGGCTCTACTTGCACATGTGTGTAATGCTTTATTTATTTTTTATTTTTTTTAGACCACATTAGTTAAGAGGCATCATTGTTAAGAGTGATGAGCAGACAGGGCAGGGATAAAGTTTTGGGGACATTTAAAGCGGCGTTTGGATATAAAATAGATGTCCCAAGCTTTGAGCGTCTCATTCAGCACTATTCAGGCCAACATCTTAAAAAAAAAAGAACATGTAAACAAGAGGCTGATGGTCACTCTAGAGCAGCAGAGATCCACAGCTCAAGTGGGAGAAACTGTTCATAGGAAAACTGTTGATCGAATAAAAGAAATTTATGAAAGGAAATCTAAGATTGCATGTTACCCTGAAGTATGGCAGTCCTATCATCATGCTGTGGGGATGCTGTTGCACTGTTTATACAGAGAACGTGGCTTCTGATGGAAACTTATTTATGGGTATCAGAGTAAAGGGAACCGAATATAAGTTTACACCTCAATTTTCACATTTTTAGTGTGACACTTTAAAAACTGCACAATTTTTCCTTCAACGTTAATGTTATGTCCTACTGTGAAGTTCCAGTCTATCACATAAAATCCCTATTAAATGCATTGATGATGTAAACGTGACAGCGGTCAAGAGGTTTAAGAACAACAGTTTCTTGTGGTTGCATTATATTATGCATTGATTTGCCTTCAACGTTTTTTTGGTGGTTTTCTGCAGGCTCTTGCCAAACTGAAGAAGCTTCCCGATACCACTAAAGCCATAATGGAGCGCCTGGAGCCTGAACTGAAACAGATCGTCAAGAGATCCACCACACAGATAGCGGATCATGCTTACCAGAGAGGAGAAAACCTGGCCCAGGAGAGCCAGCCAAGGTACAGCAGAGTCAAAGGACCCCCGACCCCCATCTTTAAAAGGAATTCGCTTCATTTGAAAAAAAGGACGATTAAAGTTTAAACAAACGCCTCATCTTTTAGAATTAGTCTAAATTGAGACTTTTTTTAAAAATGATTTTAATGGTTTCATTGATTCCCTAACCCTCTTAAAGAGGAAGATAAAAGCACTTTTATCATAGGACCCACTTCAAAAACATAAGAATATTAAGTTCAATTTAAAAAATTGATTATCAACAGCAGCTTACTGCTGTGGTATTATCTCTGAAAAATATCTTAATAAAGCTGCCGCTTGTATCCCCAGCAGAGTTATATCTGTATAAGAGTTTTATTAAGCTGCCTGTTTGCTTATTATTTTTGAAACCATAGAATTCCCATCAGGACCTGTTTCCCAGTGTTATTAAATAAAAGACGGCCTCCGTGTCCATTGATTGGAGGAGTCGAGGATTGCCTTTCTCCCTGCAGGTTCCTGGTTAAACACTGGAGTTGATTATCATATCAATATGCCGACTGCCATGGGTCTTTTAGACATATTTACAGCTGACTGTAAAGGCAGAGCCAAACCTGGTTTGAATGCGGTCTCAGAGTGCTCGCAGTCAGACAGCCAACCAGGTGTGACGCACAGGAGAGCCAGGCGCTGCGCAGACAGCCAGGCCCCAGACCATGAAAACAAACACCGGGCCGCTTTAAACAAAGACACGTCATGGTTAAACACACCCGCGCACACAAACTAGCAGCCGTACACCCGACTTTATAGGATGGGCGCATTTTAAAAGCAGTCACGTTAGCCGCTGCAGACGAACACATGCAGCGTGCGGTCCTAAGAAGCCGAGGTCTCAGCCCACTGATCCCGAACCGTTTAAGAGCAACGTCTTGTTTTCTGTCAGGGATGTTCTCGCCAGCCAGCCGTCTGCTTTGTTTCTCCCGCCGCCGGCCCGAATCTCATTTGACCCGGGTGTAATAGGCCGCCGTGTAGCTCGTTTCGGGTCCTCCGCCCCGGCAGATTGTTTCTGAATTTGCCTGCGTGTGGACGTCTGCGAGCACTTAACACTTTGTGGGTTTGTGTCTGTGTTTTTTATTTGAACGCATGTACTGCTAGTTCTCTCCGTGTTCACTTCAATTTAGTCAATGCCTGTTGCCATGGAAACCCCACCTGATGTAGCACTCGTCGGGAACAATGGTCTTGAATATTGCACACTATATTTTATAGCACTGCAGACCAGCAGGCAACACTTAAACTCTTTATTGCTTAAACGGCAGTGTGTAACTTCCTTTTGGTTATTCTCATTCAACCCCTTAGAAATCCAGCTCCTGTTTCTACGTCTTGTATTTTTCGATGGCGCTCTCTACAATTTCCCAGCATGAATCACTACAATACACCGCCTTCAATATATTTCATTGGGATTGTACGTGAGAGGTCGGCACAAAGGTAGAGCAAATAGGTCCAACGGAAGGAAAACTAGTATTTGGTCGAGCTTCCTCTGCAGCCACAGCTACATGTCGTTTGTAGTTTTTACACATCTAGCGACGAGAACATTAGTTTTGAACCTCCGCACGGATCTCAAGTCCTTTCTTTGGCTCCGATTGTCATGTTTGGAGTTTGTGTGCCGTAGGTAGCGAGCAGCCGACTGAAGCGGAATGAGCACTTTAATAAATCGATTGCCTCTGAAACCTGACAGAAACGAGGTGAAGGGCAGCATGGATTTAGGAAAACAGAGCATTCAAAGGAACACAGGAAGTGAGAAGAGAAATATGGGAACTGGAGCATGGGCTGGGGAACAACCGGAGGAACTGACGGAGAACTGATTGAACTGAGGAGCGTATGTGCCGGGGCAGTGATCAGTGAACACGAAGCGGGCTGTCGATTCATAACGGGCTTCAGCTTTGGAGGAAGGCAAGTAAAACCGAGGAGATTAGGCCAGGAAATGACACCAGCTGAGTTCACAAGAGCCATGGGGGAACCAAACGAGGCACAAAAGATCACAGCCTGATCACCAAGCAGAAGAATGACTAGAAATGTAGCACCAAAAGTGACCAAAAAGCTCTGAAACATCTATTTAAAAAATGAGGGTGTTAAATATTAACTCAGACAGGATTACATAATTAAACCTAAAGTTTAGATGCAGAACAAAATAATGCAATAAAGCAGTGTTACCCATCAGGGATGATGCGTTCAGGAGAATGGTTATCACCACATGCAGTGTTTTACATCTAGGCCAAAGATTTTAACTTTCCACCTTATCCTTCATATAACTTGTTGCGAACTGTAAACGTGACTTCTTAGAGCTTTTTTCTGGATTTTACTAGATTCATTTACTAGGTTTCATTTAAGTGTATCAAACAAAGGGTCTGAATACAAATGCCTGCCATAAAATTTGGATTTTGATTGCATATAAATGCACATTTCAGGATTATTAGCTGCTTTGTGTTGGTTTGAAACTTAAAATTGAATAAGTTTCATAAACTTTGATAAGTATTTATTGTTGTAACGTGACAAAATGTATAATAAAAGTTTGAGGCATGTGGATATTTTTGTAAGCCACTGTGTTCAGTAAGACATGTCTTTATATCTTCAGTTTATTAGCGTTTCCATTGTTAAAATATATCAAAACCCTTTAAAGGATTGATTATTTATATTTATATATATATATATATATATATATATATATATATATATATATATATATATAAAAATAAAAAAAGAAGAAAACTCTCGATGATGGAAACCCTTTTTGTCCGAATGCAACGTGCGTGTATATTCCCTTCCCCGTTCAGTCTGAGGTTCTATTGAGTGATCATGATGGGTTGAAATAAAAGTCAAAGTAATTTTACGGCCAATTCAAAACCGGGACTTGCACGTTGCACAGGAGATGGATTACTCGTCATTTCGGTGTTTTCCACCTGTTCAGCAGGGAAGTCACTGGAAATATTGCTGTTGAAAAATCTGCGCGCGTGACATCCGTTCTTGCCCGACAGCATCACGACCCGGCGCTCTTGATATTTCACAAGCGTTCGCTCGGCGCGCACGAACCCTATTTACAGTAATTTAATGATCTTTGACTGACACTCAGTCTAATGATAATCTAATTTTTATGCCGCTGTTGTCCTTCTCCAATGAGTCACGCGCTTTCCCGCTGCTGGCCAGTTAGTCAGGGACTCGCGGCTATTTCTCTCGACGGCTCCTGAGCGACCGGTGTCAGCTTCGATCCTGAGAGGAAATGAGACGAGGGGTCTCAAGGAACAGACGGTATGGATTAGGATGGCCTCCGCTGGGAGATAATGAGGAGGACTGGGTTGTCTACACTTCAGTGTTTGTCTGGAGATGTGAGTGATAGAGCTGAATGTGGAGGACGTGGGTGGCAAGGTATTGGCAAAAGGTGGCAAGGTCAAATTCCCAAGCTGGGCATCAGTGTCTTCACCTCTCCTGGGCATGTTACCAAATTTTTTTTTCACTCTTTGTCAGTTGATCTATTTGTGCTTTCTTCCAAATACTTTATATTTTCTTGGAGAAGTGCTTAGGCTCTTTAAAGTTTTGAACTTTTTGCAATGTTGTCGTCTCAAACAATTATGCATTTGATCAGGATTTCTGTGTTCAGCCGAGGCATAATAATACAAAGCTGTGAAATGAAAGAACAAATAGACCTGGTTTTCAGTAGCATTTGCTAATAAAACATGCACTTGTATCCAGACCACATAATGTGGAATAAAATCCAGTGCAAGCAATTGCATTTAGAAGTCACCTAATAAGTTGACGGAGTTCACACCAACATCAGGGAACAAACAGCATCATGAAGACAAAGGAACACAGGAGACAAGCAAAGAAGTTTAAATCAGAGTTGGATAATAAAACAATATCTCAAGCTACTAAGACAAATTACAAGGAGAGCACTGATCTGTGAAGAAGCCCATGGCAAATCTGGAGGAGTTGCAGAGATTCACGGCTCTGGAAAACGGAGCTTGGGTGAAGGTTCACGTTTTAACGGGACATCAATGGTAAACATTCAGTCTTGAGGAACAATTATATGCAAGAATGGCTCGATCAAAGTAAATACCTAAATATAAGGAAGAATGTATGGCGAGACTTTAAGATTGCTGTTCGTGGACGCTCCCCATGCACTCTGGGGGTCAACTAATTTGCAAAAAGGAATAGTCAACAGTTTCGAGGTTTTGGGGGTTTGCAGAAGTTGCAGTGAAAAGGTGGCCGAATGCTAAAGCACAACGGACTTCTAAATTTAATTTATAGAAAGTTTTGAAAAGTACTTATCATTTTCCAACCTCCTCAGGAGTACTTTGTGTTTGTTTATCACATCAAATTCCAATAAAATGCAAAGAAGTCTGGGGTTATAATATGACAAAGAGTAAATAAGGGGTTATACTTACTTTTTGCGAGGCGCTGTATATAGGCATGTACGGCATACAAATAAGTCCCACAGTCTGCTCCATGGGTTTTTTGGGCTTTGGGCATAGATTGACCTTCTCGGAGAGCCGTTTGCTCTGTTATTTCCTAACCCACAGCATTTTTTTTTCTTCTTCTTCTTCCTCGCTGTACTTCTGAATAATGATGCCGGTCTTTGTTTTTTTTTTTTATATTATTGATACATTTTAGCTGTCACCCCCTCAGAAAAAGCTGGCCTGAAGCAAGGCAACAAAGTTCTGGTTATGGCAGAATACGGCAGGTTATGTTGATGCGGGGGGGAACTACTTCAGAAGGACGGATCCAAGGCTTTATGACGAAACGCCCGTGAGACGGTCCAGCAGATAGCAGCAAGGTGCAAGATCCAAGCGGGGACAAATCACGCTCTGAGCCATCGCCAAGTGGCAGGGAAAGCGCACAGAAGTAACTTTGCCAAGCGTGCTTTACGAGGCTGCGCCTCCCGACGGATTACTTTGTTGAAAGGTGCCTGAGAACAACAGAGCTCCTAATCCTACGGGGACTTCACAGCTACTTTGTAACTTACCCGACATGTCGGCAGCGGGGATGGAGCAGCGCAGGGCTGCTGCGGTGCACATGGCAACCGCGGGTCACAGGTACGGCAGGAAAAAGGAGGATGTGAAGACTGCGGATGTAGAAGGTGGAGGCTACAGCGGTAACATTGGGGCGTGGATCATTTAACCTTTATGTCAAACTCTACGTATAACACCTGAGGTCAGGCTGTAGTCCAGGGGTGTCAAACATACGGCCTGCGGGCCGGATCCGGCCTGCCGAACAATTTAGTCCGGCCCTGTGGCTAAATGCATTATATTATTATTTTTTCCAGTGTCCTGTCTGGCAATGTGGCAATAAGATGCCACAAAGAGCTCATCAGATTTGACTTTCACAAGTGGACAAGATAAAAGGAAGAGAATGATAAAACAATTATTGAAAAAAACATGTACTTTGTTTAATTGAAAATATGCAGTTCCTATATTGTCCACGAGGGGCGCTGTGTTTTAATTAGCAGATTAAGCTTCAAGTGTGGAAAAATTCAAATCATTTCTTAATTTTTAACTGTTTGATGTATTTTGTCATGCAAGACAGTGTTTTTAAGTTCCAAAAAATGTGAATAAATGTTTTTTCAACATTGTATAATCACTGTGATCAGTTCTTATGCATAATGCACAACTAAATGTTTAACTGAGTAAAAGTATTGTTGAAATTGCACATACTTTTCTTAAAAACGCTGAGGTTATTCATAATATATTGTGTAAAAGTGAAATTAACTTAATATAAAAATCAACAACAAGTCCACATTTATTAGTTCTATTTAATCTTGCAATGAGTTTACTCGTGTGGCCCTCTTGAGATCAGATTAAGCTGTATGCGGCCCCTCAACCAAAATGAGTTTGACACCCCTGCTGTAGTCGAATCTCAGATACTAAGGCACACCAGTTATTCTGTTATTGTTATAATTAAGAAACTGACAGCAATTTAGTTCCAAACATTTAATAGATGTGCTACCAGTTGGGGGAAAAAAAAAAGATTAATACGACAAAAATCTCAACAAAAAGACTTGACGGTAGTGTCATTATTTCATTATTAACTATAATCCCCTCTCTAAAATAAAGTTGCTCGCTATCATCAGTCTCATCTAGCATAACCTGCGTTCCCTCTTTACTCCGAAAGCGTCGTCCTTGTGTCAAAAGCAGGTGGAGCGCGGTCTGGTCGAAAGCATTAGGGCCGACGAAGCAACCGCGAGCTTTCAGCGCTAAGTAGGGCACTCAGATCCGGCGGAAGGTCGGCTTGGTTCTGGATGCGCCCCCTCTTCTTCAGCCGGAGCCATTTAGAGCTAATGAGAGTGGCTTTTCATTTGGGCCCATGTGGGGGCATCCAGGTGCTGGGTTTATTAACGCCGGGGAAAATGTCTCCGCCGCAGAGAGTCGCTCATTAAAACCGAGCTGTAAAACACTTTGCATAACCTGCGTTTTCATAATCTACAAATTCATAGGTGAAAAAAACATTTTGTGGAGCTTGTTTATTTGTTTTTTGCTGTTTTACCATGAAGCCGTTTAGTCTTTAAATGTTCCTTTAAGTCCTCTCCATCTGTCCATTCCCTGCCTTTCGCCTCGTCTCCCCTCTCACCCTCTCGTTCCGCTCTCTCTGGCTCCCTCTGCAGGCTGCTGTTGGAACTGCTGGAGCTTTTGTTTGACAAGTTCAAGGCTGTTGCCCAGGCCCACAGCGTGGTGCTGGCCCACATGCAGCAGATTGCGGCACACACTCCGGGTGCGACCCACGAGGAGGACATCAAGCTGTACGAGCAGGCGGACGTGTCTGCCAAAATCCAGGCAGTGCTGCAGGTTAGTTTTCTGCCACAGATAACGACAAAATATAACTAATATAGTCATTATATGTGCTTGGTACAGTTTATATGCATCATAAAGGTTTGAAGATGGTAAACAGTCATTGAGACTTACATGAATAATGAATCTAAATGAGAATTTGCCATTACACTCTTAAGTTCTCCTCTAGTTGCCATGGTATTCGTCTTGTCTAAAAGCAAAGTAAAAAAGCGACATTTTTTATTTATTTATTTGTATTACATGTCAGAACATAATTTAATTGCAGAATATTAGTCACCTGTTGTGAACCTTAAAATCAGGGAAAGTCTTGTGACAATTTGATGTGTTAAACAGTGTTGGTACCATTTAATAACACCTAAGTGCACCCGCTGGTTTGAAACCCAGTGGAACCACCTCTACCAGCGATACCTGGAAGTATTATTAGTTTGGGAAGACCTTTCACCATGCAATGAAATGATCATGAGCCAGCTCATACGGGTTAATTCAGGCCAAGCTGTTAGACAGATGGCTTCACTATGGCCTCTGGAATACTTAATCCAAAATAATTTCTATTCGGCTCACTGAGAGATGCTGTTGCTACAAAGTAAGGCTGCTTTATTCTGCAAAAATGGATCTTAATTGCTGTTATTTTGGCCAGTCGTCAAGATGCTACTGAAATCGATATAAACGGCGCATTACAGAGTTATCTCAACGGGATGTAGGTTAACAGGCAAAGGTTTATTTTGTCCCGTTGCCACAGCATGATGCTGCCACCATGTTTCACTGTGGTGGTGATGATGTGTTCAAGATTATATTCAGTGTAAATTCTTTGCTCAGGTACAATATATTGCAAATAGATTAAAAATTGACAAGACTGTGGACAGTCGGGGGCTGGATTTCATTCAACTGTCCTACACGAGATGTTTAATTAGATTAGATTAAGGCATAAGGCAACGAAATGCAGTTTAGGTCTAACCAGAAGTGCAATAGCAGCAAGTGCAGGATAAACAATGGTTCCATAAGTACAGGACATGGGTTTTTACTGAATAAATATAGAGATGGATACTATTTTAAACAGAATTTTACTGATAGATTTGTCATATGAGTATAATGTATAGAGAACTAGTATTGTGAACTAAATTTACAGCACTATATGTACCAAATATAATATACAGGTGGATATTACTATAAATAGAGTTTTACAGATAATGTTTGGAATGTTGCTGAGAAAGTACGATCATAGTACAGCTAAATGACCTAATTAATGTCAAAGTGTGTGATAGAAAGCCTCTCGTTTGACTGTGAAGCCCAGAGGAAGGATTTTTGACATTAAGACTGCACGGAGCAGAGGTTTTGGTGATGTCCAGCAAATCTACTTGACCTTTGGGGAAAAAAATAATCAGTTGTTTTTGTTGACATTAAAAAAAGTTATTTAACACCTTTTTTCATTGAATGTACCATGCATTGCATTTTCGCACTCAAAGTCCAAGTGTAAACTATCACAATAATACCAGGCTTGATAATCGCCCAATGCTTTTGCTCTTGTGATGTATCCCTTTAGCCAAGCATCTCTACTTTGATGTCTTGTCTAAAGGATGCGTGAATTGCTGCTTCACTCTTGATAATCCGTCTTATTAGCAACACTGTATGACGTGCTGAAAATAAGTTGCTTTTTAATTTATTTATGGGCTTTTATTTATTTAAGTTAAACTATTGAATATCTCCCAGTAAGATTAAAGTGCCCTCGAAACCCTGCACAATTTTGCAGGAAGTATCTTATCTGATATTATTGCTGATGTTTTCCTACTGTTGCTTTGGGTTTATACTCACCTGAATGATCCCGACCAGCAGTCCTCCCAGACATGAGCCTTTAAAGAGGAGCCCACAGCTGCTGCTGATTGGTCAATCAAGCGAATTAGATTGGCAACACCTGGCTTCTGCTTAGCCCCTAATTTCTATGGCTGCTGTGAAGGTGTAATTACTTTTTTTACCCACTACTCCTGCTTTTTGGCTTAGTTCTTGCACTAATAGTGATATCATGCCCCCCCCCCTCTCTTTACAGAGTTCTGCTTATCTATTTATAAGAAATGGGTTAGAATTAGCTAATTTCTCTTGTTAAACCTTGCAACTTAAAGAGGAACTGCTTTTTTATGTCGCTATAAAAACAAAGAAGGCTTGATTGTTTGGATTAATTTTCGGCTCTTTAATTGGCATGTATTTATGCCTGGTTGTTGATCCCCCCCCTCCCTCCCCTACTCCTGTTTGATTGGCTGAGGGAGATGAACAGCTGTTGAGATGACCCTGCGGTGACTCTCAGTGGAAAATCGGCGACAGTTGTGGCTCTCAGACTGATTGGTGTGTGTTTGTGTGTCTGTTGCTTTGTGTGTTATTATCTCAAAATATGGTGCTCCACGTGTGGCTTCTTCGCAGTCTTTAAATTGTAATTTAAAGCTATTATCAGGGATCCATTAAGACATTTTCAATACCTTTTTATGTATTCGTTCACATTTAGTCCCGATTCAACAAACAGTTTTGGTTTATTTATGTCAGGTGGGTAAGAGGCCGGTCGAAAACGAGCTTTTCTGTCGTTGTGTTGGCTGCGGCCGTGGTAATTGATGGCTCAGTGTTTCTATCGATCATATCAAAGCAAAAAGCGAATAAAAAGACGGAATGCTTTTTGTCGCGTAAAACTGAAAGGCCTTTCATGTCCAACTCCCACAATGCGGCTGCGCTTCCAATAGGTTGAACTTTTTCCAGCTGGCATACGTAAACGCACAAATTGAGCTGTGTTTTTCGTGGTATTTGTGTGTTTAGTTGTGCATAGGCACGCAATGTAATTGCTCTGCAGTACAGTTTTCGATGGCATGAAGCCATTCCTCGGTATTTGACCACTGCCAACGCACAGTCGCCAGTGGCTCCAATCTCTCTTGGCTCCGTCATGTGAGATAATAGAATCTCTTGATTAGAATACTCATTATGTGAAATGAGGTTTTCTTATTCAGTCACTTGTGTTATTATTTTCTGACTGATAATATCAATAAGAAGGCCCCTGCATCTATCATCCTTTTTTTTTCCCCTCCCTCTCTGCATTTCTCTTGCTCTTTGCTTCCTCAGCATAATCCCTGCTGCTTCTGTCTCACAATCTCTATTTCCCCAATACCTTCTGCATATCCCTCTTGGTCCTTGTAATTTCCTCCTTAATCTTATTATCTGTCCTTTTTTTTTTTTTCTTTGTCTGAACTCCCATACTTCCCCTCACCCCATTCATTTAGCCCTTTCTGTTTTACAGTGTCACATATCGGCAATGAGAGAAATTAAATTCCTGCTGCTCCCACGCCAGCTCTGTTAGGTTTTATTGGATGCTGATCCAGCTGATATCTCAGACCTTGAGAGCAGCACAGGCTTGTCTTTTCTCCTGATATTTAGGGTTTCCTCATATTGTTTCCTGTCTGGAGAAGGGGTTTTCGGTTGTGTTGCATATTTTCTGTAAAAATGTGCTTTCTTCTGTTGGGGAGCTAGCTCAGCTGGGAAACATATGAAATTTTATTTGAATATTTTAGGTTTAAATGGAAAAAAAAATTCATGCTTTCTTCCATCTGTTTAACCATTTGTCCTTCAACGTTTCCATTTATTTATGTCTATTCAACCGTCCCACTGTCATCCATCCATCCGTTCATCCATCATACTAAAATGTTTATTAAACCCCTGTTTTTTCCTTTTTTATTTAAAAAAAAAAAAAAAAGTTTTTACAAAAGAACAATGTCCTGCTAAGAGAGGTCAGAAGAAATGAAACAGGACCTATTATGCTTCCTTTTAAACAAGTTAGTATAGGTCTATGGGCTATAAGAAATGTGTTTATTACATTTTTTGCACAAAATCATTCTCAGATTATGAGATTTCACCTCCTCCGTTCTGCCTGTTTTGAGCTCCTATCAGAATTGGCTGTCTTCAGGGCTCTGTCGCTTTTATGCAAATAAGCCGCAGCTGGCCACGCCCTCTCACACATTGTTTATACTCGCACTTTATCCATGTGAAAATGGCTGCAAACAGATGCACAATGTTGCGTCTTTGACTCAGACCTAGAGGCAGAAGAAGTGGAGAGCCTCCTACACAACAAGCAAGGATGTAGCGATCGGTTTCTAAACGGACACAGGACTATCAGTAGCCTATTAGCGTTGGTTTGTGCTAATTGACAAATCACGTTCATGTCGAGCAACCATCGTACAGCGCATACCGCCATAAAACCAGCTGGTGAAGAGGGCGGAGCTCCGTTTGGGTTGCTAGGTGAGGGCCAGCGCCCGGCGATTGTGACGTAATAATCGGGAGTTTTTTTAAAATGGCTCGCTTTCCAGAAACCCACAAAACATTTACTTATTGCCAAAAAAAACCCAAAAAAACAGCTGAATGTTTTTTTTTTTTATTCACGCTTGTACTTTTTCTAGAAGCAGGAGAGACCCTATTACAGACCCTATTAAGAACAGACCCATTTTTAGATTAAATAATATATTTGAGGTGTCCAGTGGAAATAGTGCATTACTATTTTAATCCTCTCAGAAAAGACATTAATCTTCTACATCTTTTTAATGGCTAATCTTCTCTCCCCCACCCCCCATTTATGAAGACATATTTGTATCCCTGCATGACTTTTACCTCTCATTGCAGTTCCTGTATTTGACATCCACAGAAACCTTTTGATAGGTGTTATTTTCTATCCCCCCCCCCCTCCTTCCTTCATATGGTGAGGTGCAGAAACCAGCTTGACCTTTACACATGACATGCTAGCAGACGATTGCAGGAGCTGACAGAAACATAGGGTGCACTCAGTTACAAGGCCTTGGCAGAGAAGCGCCTTTCATCAGCGTGCAACTGCGGCCAGGTACGGTTTAGAGAGCGGAGTGGGTAAACAAGCTTTTGAAAGTCCGGATTCGTGTAGTAGTTCTAATCCTTGTGCAGAAAGACCCAAGATACTTCTGCAGGTTGTTTCATTGAAGCGTGGAAGTATTGATTCAAAGCATAAAAAAAAAAAAACTGCAGAGTAATCAGTGGTATTGATGTAGAAAGGTGTGCTTTAAAGCCACTTCGCAATTTTTCCAAATCGCTCTCTGTTGAATTTGTGAGGATGTCTATTGATTATTTACGGGATGAGTGAACGTACGTACATCTCTAAGCATGCAGCACCACACTTAGTCCTGAGTTTTGTTGTCTCTTCATCCCTTTCAGGTGCGGACCGCTTACTCGCTAAACAACTCTGTCAGCCTGGCACTGCTAATAATGATCTTTCAGTGAAATTATTGGCAAACGATGTGAATATTTTCTCACAATTATCCCAGAAAGCTACAAGTTATCAGATAGTTAGCTAACGGCTCATAAAAGATCACAGTTCACAAACCTCAACATGGATTCATAATTAAGATGACCCGATCTATATCTAGAGCAAGGCGTCTGGGGCTGCTCCCGTCCATCACCCTTTCACCTTGTCTACTGTTTGGTCTGATGCCTGGAAGTTCGTTAATTAGCTTGCCATTTGCGGACCTTGCAAGGATATGTGGCTATTTGCCTGCATGCCACGTCCATTGTCTGCTCCCAAGGTGTGACCAGAGTGCAAATCTCACTTTTAATGAGGGGCTTCTTATGCACGCACGGCGACTTTGAAAACACGTTCCAAAATATGGATAGATCCGATTATCTATCCTCTGAAAGAGGTGATTTTCGGATTATCAGGTTCATATTAGACCTTGAAATGTTCATTAACATTTACTGACATGAGCACAAAGATGGATGTGTTTTGATCCTTTCTGCGAATCCTGTTTTATCGCGTTGCCTCTTTAATTTTCCAGTAAATATCCATTTATACTTCCTCTGGTATTGATTACGGTCCTCTGTTTACATCCTGTGTGGAAGAGACGAGAAACATTACCTTAAATCTGCTTCATAAATAAATCCCGTTGTCGACAGATTACCCAGCACAAAAGGCTGTGTCATATTTGTGTCAACATTATATACATCTACAAGAAGCTTTTGAGGTTTTTTATTTTGCCTCATCAACAGATAGAGAATAAAGCAAATTGAAGTGACAGAGAAACAAGAAGACAATAAGCCTCTTTTAATTAGATATGAAGTACAGACGTTGCCTCCATGTTCTTGGCCAACATTTTAATCAAAGTGTCACATTCATTCTGCCCTCCAGAGCACCATCATGTTTAAATGTTGCTGGAGAGCGATGAAGTATACCATGATCCTCTTCCTCCTCAGCTCCCCACCACCACCCTACATCTGCTAAATAAAAGTTGACTCAGACTTCATCTGATGCTTGTAGAAGAATCGAGTCATTTCAGCCCTCTATATGTAGTGTGGTGAAATAACGAAACACTTATTAAAATTATGAAATTATGAAAATCTTCTGGAGAATACGTTCCTGACTTGACTCAGCATCAATAGTGGCCTCCTTAATATTGCAACTTTTTTAACCACTGCTCATATAAGGTAGAGTGAATCATATGTCTATGCTAATATTTGACTTTATGTCCAAAAAAAGGTCAAAATAGTGAATCAGCTGGACTTGAGTTCTTGTAGTTGAAAACATTTTGCTCTTAAACTAAATAACTTTCTCAGTTCTAACTTGGTGAAGGCGAACTTTCAAGCATTTAAGCTGTAGGGATGTGTGGTTCAGCATTTTTAAATTCCCATGTATATTGGCCTCTCTATAACAATAGCGTGCCGTTAGTGTTGTTATCTTGGCTCAGTGAGAGATGTTGGTCACATGTGAGAAGGAGTGAATTGGTGTCCAACTGATGGTGCATTCACACCAGCCCTGGTCAGTCCACTTTACTCTGACTCTAGTTTGTTCGTTCGGACAGTTCGGTTCACTTGGGGAGGTGTGAATGCGCAACAAACTCTGATTCAGACCAAAAAAGCGAACTCTGGTCCGCTTCAACACCCAGGTCTCAGCTCGGTTGAACTGAACTCGGGAGCGGTTAGAATACATACGGGAATGCCAAACGTACAGAGGACCACAGAGATAAAACAATCTCTGCCTCGTCCTGCGCTCATGCTGAGCCCACTGTTGAATGGTGCTTGTGTGGCACACTAGCCAAAGACCGCATTGCAATAACACGGCTAAATTTTCTTTCCGTTTTTGAACCGGGTCTACCGGACTATCAGGTGTGAAAACGACCTCAGACTTAATGCTGGACTGTATGTGTTTGAAAGCTGGAATCCTCCTCTGTTTAGAGTTAGTTTTTCTATTTTGACACTATCTTCTCCGTTCAAAATGTGAATATTTTGTTCCTCAAAAGAGCATCCCGTGTCCTTGAGGTGTCGCTGCATTGTCGAGTCTTGTTCTGAGGAGTTGGCTCTGCAGTGTTGAGGCATGCTTTAACGACCGCCCATTACTTAGGGGTGGACCTGTTTTGGTTGAATTTGCATGTTATCTAAGCCATTACAAGGCCTTTGTTGGGCAGTAGTATAAAGCTTGTTACTCCACATTACTCCAGACTTTTTGAATTGAGAAAGCTTCCTGGAGAGGAAGCGAAACGTCTTCAACTACAAAAAACAAGTCCAGTTGCTTTGTTTTTTTACTTTTTTTTGGAGTGTTGAGGCATGTATCAGTGGACAGGATGTTTAGTTTCTCCACTATGGAGGTCTGGATTTCCTGCATACACCACACTGCTCAGTTTGTGCTTGGAGCACTTATCCTTAGGATGAACCAGCCTCAGTCTGAGAGTTCGGGTTGGTCCGAAAGGCACTGGGATGTCAGGTTGGGAGAATATCTTTCTGAGTTTCTTAGATGCTCCGGCAACGTAGGGGCGGGCGATTATTTTGCATTTGTTCTTTTGTGGTGTTCTGTGGTGCGATTTCTGGATTTCCTCACTGTCTTGATAAACGGCCAGTTGGGATGTATACACGTTTGAGGAGCTCTTTTCATGTGGGTCTGTTCTTTTCTTCTCTTTCTTTCTGTTGTTGTGGAGAAGTGTTCGGCCCAATGGTGTTTAGATGACGGCAAGTCAGCAGCCGCATATTTGATTCTTTTCAATTCAGTTTATTTATTTAGCACCAATTAACAGCAAGAGGTGTATAAAGCAGCCTACTAGGGGAAAAAAGCAACTAAGTAAAAGTAAAAATACCTTAACAGAAAAGGAATTTGGTAAAAATGAAAGTCACTGGTGAGAAATGTACTTCAGTAAAAGTTGTAAAATTGCACACAATAATTAGGAAGGTAAAAGTACTATGTGTTTCTACATAAATAGAAGCCAAATGAACCAAATGCGTCTCTTATAGAGGGATCATTTGGGTAAACACAATCATAAATGATCTAATCAAATAAATGTCTGGTGACCAAAAGCTTGTTTTCAGTATAGGATGTTAATCAAATAGTGGTTGGGATGTATGTGTACATTGGACCCTGTATGTATAATTTTGACTGTACGGAACACTTTTGAGGATTTTGCAGAGAAAAACTCGCTAATTTAAAAGGGGAAATTGTCTTAAATGCACTTAGTACATAAGACTGAGTATAAAAACCAGCCATTTGTCTGTTGCTGTTTGACTCATGGGTCGTAGCAAGGACAGAAGCTTCCAGCTTCCTCACAGGCAAATCTTCCTCTCCTTTCCCCGCGGTCAACAAGGTAGCCTTCAAAAGATCGACTGCATGCGGCCGGCTCCAGGTGGGAACCCCCGCTGTTTAGCAGGAGTTCAGCTCTGAGAGATCTCTGTGGCTGGAGCTCCGTCAGAACTGGTGAAGGTTATTGAAGTTTCTGGAGCACAATCAATACAGGATGTATACAGAGCCCCTCTTTGACGGCCAAGGACACTTGGAGCTTTAAACTTCAAGCTAGCAGCCAGGGATAGCAGTCAATATGTTTTGTGACAAGACGCTTGCCAAGGGATTTAGTGGGAAAACAGCCGATTTCTGTTAAGCCTTGAGAAAGAAACAAAGTGGATATTGTTCTCAGCTGCTTTTAAGGCTTCTCGAAAACGGAGACGGACGGAAGCGGGAAAAAGTGAACGAACCCTCCACATTTCTGCCTTTGATTTTAGCCGATTGACTGCTGGGTTCGCCCTATGTCAAGTGCTCACCTGCAACGCTTTGAGCGACGCTCTCCTAATTGCTCTAATTCTTTGGCTGTTGGGGCCTAATAGGAGGTGAGTACACACTTCCTTCAGACGTGAATGAAAGCATCAGGACATTTTAGCGATGAACGGATAGACGGGGGCGCCGCTAATGATTCAGAGCGGCAGACTTCCATTAAGCTTCTCTCCATTTTAATTTAACTTTGCACTCAGGCAGCGGACTGATTTGAGTTTGGGACGCGACCCAAGCAATTCGTGTGCACAACGAGTTTGATTGAATAGTTCTGGTGGAAATGATTATAAAGGAAGCCCTGCAGAGAGATTTGTTGTTGTTGGTGGCCCCCGTCACACGCAAACGCACACATTTACTTTTGGACTTGCGCTCTCAGTCGTGTTATTTGGTGGAATAACTTTGAACATATTCTACATGATTACATGCTTGTGTTTTTATCTTGATGAGTTTTCATTGTTGGTGAATTCAGCCGCTTCGTCTCTCCCGCTGCTGTTTTATTTGTCGACTCTCTGTGACCTTTTAATGGGAGTCATCTGAGCTAATTAATGGAAGCAAGGATACTTATCAGGACGCAGACAAATTGGAAGCATTGCAGATGTGACGCATTCAAAAAAGAGAAATTCAACTGTTTTTCTTTCTTAGCTGGTGGAACAAGACAGAAATGTGGGCAGCTTGTGTTCACCTTGCATTCTGCCAGTAAAGAGAGTTTGAAGATTAGAGTTCAGTCATGTCTGTGAATCCTGATTTCAAGCTCTCCAATACTCGTGCAGCTTGCGTCAGACCTTATCAAAGCTCCAGGGGTTTAACTAAATTAGAACAGGCACCCATTTGGAACTGGGCTCTGGGACCAATTACCTATTATCATTGTGGACAATTGAATTTGTTTACTTTTGTGTCTTTGGAGTGGTGTCTGTGGATTATGTTCAGGGTGCAATCGACGAAAGCATCTTTTTTGTTTAGGTAACCATCTGACTTATCGTGTCTTTATCTTTTGTTTACGCTGACTTTGAATTTCTCACCTTTTTATGCATTCTCATTCAACCCTGGGTTTGGGTTCTAATAATTTTTTTCCAGGTTCATCCTTCTAACTCCTCTATTGTTAACTTTTTCAATAATACTGAGCTCTGTAACTCATTCTTTACATATTTTTCTAATGATATGTTAGAATTAGCGATAGACACTTGCTCCCAATCTGTTTAATATATAATACATTATTTGTTTAATACAGTATTAAGCAGACTAACTTGAGTATCAAAAATAAAATAATATTTTTTAAAGTCCTTCTTGATAAACCTTTTTATTTTAAGGATTGATGGATGTTGTTACCATCTTAAACAACTTTTTAAATAAATTTAATTCCTCAGCCACAACCTTTCTAAAACCAGATGGAGATTTAGTTTCTCCTGTTTATATTTGAAAATTGTGGTGCTTTGGAACCATTCTGTATCTTTGAAGCACTAAGGATGTTGTTTTATTTTTTCCGGTATGCCCTTTAAAGTGACCTACATTGTCTGAGTATAGAAACTCACACAATGATTTTTGTGACCTCAAAATGAGACTGTTGAATTATTTCAAAACCTCTTACATCTTTAAAATTTATTTCCTGCACGGCCTAACTGAAAAACAAGCAAATTTGTTAGGGAGAAAATCTGAGAAACAAAATTGTGGAAGGTGCAACAAATTGCAAAAGTGAGAACACCCTCAAAGTATTTGTTGATGCACCTTTTGATTAAATTGCGGCATTCAGTCTGAAGTTCACACCTACCGTCAATTAAAGTAAATCGTATTAACTACAAATAAGGGTAAGATTTCTGCCAGGACTTTTGTGTTGTTTGCTTATTTTCAATCTTAAGCAAAAGTCCCATTGTGCAGAGATGTTACAAAAGAGTAACAAGAACCTCACTGTACAAATATATCAGTCAGGAGGAGGGTATGGAACATGTAGAGATTAAAAATGTGTCATTTGCAAATGGTTATAGTCTACTGAAGGCAAAGGCTGAACTATTTTTTTATTATATCCTGTTTTTGGCACAAATACAAAACTGAACTTAATAATAATAATAATGATGATGATGATTACTTTATTTAAAAAGGGACAATGTACGCCTCAAACATAAACCAAAAGATCACCACACCCACCGTACAAACATGGTGGTGGCAGCATCATGGTCTCCGGTTACTTTGCTCCAGATGGTCAAAATGTGTCCTCACCACCTTCAGAGAGCTTTTGCAAGGCATAGTGGGTAAATATTGACGAGTCAAGTTGTGACATGCCTATAAAGTCATATTCAATAAGTTAGAATATTATTGAAAAGTTAATTTATTTCAGTAACTCGGTTCAGTAAGGGACACACATTATATTGCTTAACAGATTGTTGATGTTTCAAAGCCTTTATTTCTGTTAATTATGATTTTTTTTCACCTAAGCCAAAAAAACAAACACGTAATTTAAGATCAGAATATTCCATCAAATAAAAAAACTGTATTTTAATGAGGAAACGTGAGCTGAATAAAAAGTATGTTTAATAGCTGCTGAAAGGTTCTTTTTTTTCTTTTTCTTTTTTCAAAAGGTAGTTTTATTCTGACAAACAAGCCTCTTAGCAACACATTCTAACTTATTGAACAGAAATGTAGATTTTGCCGAAGATGCGGAAATAAATCACGAGTTTCAAAACAATATTAGTCTTATAACACCGTTTATTTCACTTTTTATTTATTTTCCGTATGACAGATTTATTTTGCTTCTTGTAATTTATGGAAGTTTCACTTTTTTAAGTCACACAAACTTGTCTTTTTTGTAGAAGTGGTCACCCTATTTAGATCTTTTGTTCAGTAGTGAAACATCAGGACGGCAGAAAAGGCGTCAATAATTAAATGTTCTCAACTTTTTGTGGTTACATTGTTTACCCAAATTCATTGCATCCATTCAGTCCTTTAAGGCTTGAGGCTATTCTGTCAAGTAAAGTGTAGCACAGCAGCTAGCTGGAGCTTTTTTTTTTTATGCTAACGGATATTGTGGTGACATAATTTGATTATTTAAGAGAAATAATTTGAGGTTTGTCCCTTTTAGATCAAAGTAATCTCCATAGTCTGTGTGGGTTAAATCAATTTTTCCATAAAACGGCCACTTTTTAAACCATTATCTCTCGTTCTTTCCATCGTTTTTATCATCTGCCTCCCATCACTCTCTGCGTCCTAACGGTCCAGTTAATTGCCTGCAAAGTTCACTCTGACTCTGGGCTAATGCAATTTAAGAGGGGTCGGAGCCCCTTCATCAGCCCCGCCGATGGCATTTCATTAAGTCTGCCTGGGTGTTAGCTCGCGAGCGAGTAGGAGGGTTTCACTCCATCAGCTCATCGTTAGTAATTAATACACTGATGGGATTAGCTGCAGCACGAGGCCGGTGGCGAGCGGTCACCACGCTGTCGCAAGTCTCCGGACGGCACGGGTGACAGGGCGTCAAGCTCGGCTGTTGAGTTCGGTTAAAATCTGTTGCGGGGCAATTCATCGGTGTTAGATTTTAAATTAGCATGTTTTATAACATTTCCAAACACTTGCCATAAGCGCGGAGTGACTTAACTTGACATGAGGCCTTTTTTACGTTTTTAAAGTTCTCCGTACAGTTCTCAACCCCTCTGTCCTTCCACCCCCCAAAAAAAGTATTATTTTTGTTAAGACCGCTTGAATAACATAGTTCAGTTTATATAGTCGCTTCTTTGTGAACTTGGGATCAGATATCAAGCCTTGCGTGGAAGGCTTTTCCCATGCATGACAGGGAATGCTCTGCACAGCGTTAATTACATCATTATGGTCAGGATGGATCTCCATCTGCTCTGCCATTACTCCTGTCCCATTCTGGGCTGACCCACACAGCGCTTCAGAATTAGACACACACAGGCTAAATGGCCCTGATAAATTATGAAGCTATTAGATATGGGAGGCTATTTTGGAACATATGCATTCACAGAGAGGAATGAGGGGTGGGCGAGACAGAGAGAGAGAGGCAAATATGAACCGAGGGAAGACGGAGCAAGAAAAGGGGGAAAAAATAGAAATGTGAGAAATGAGAGTTGAAGCTTAAAGAGACTTTGAAAAATGAGCGCAAATGAAAGCAATGGAGGGACCGTGCGGATGGAATGATAGAGGAAGTGAACTTTTTCTGTCTGGACGGAGTTTCGATGTGCCTATTCCAGACTATTGTTAGAGGTTGATAAGATTTTTATGAAGCATGATCAGACGTTGATGGATTTTATCATTGATCATGCGGACAGATCAGGGAACGGGAATGGGCAAAAAAATGGTGTTCATGTCAAGTCTGCAGACTCTATCTTAGGGTTGGGATCTTTTTCAGGGTTTGTAATAAGATTGAGGAATATGGGTATAATCTAATATTATTGTCAGTGGGATATTATTTTTCTTCAGTTGTTCTGTTTGTGATTATCCAATAGCTCATAAGCATCAGTTTAAACATTTGGCTGTATCTCTTTCAGATCAGAAGTCACACCCGTACTTTAAAGGTTAAAAAAATATAAAGTTTTGTTTAACATCAGCGTTCCTGTCTAGTTAAATAACTCTCAAGTTGTTTTTTTTTTTTCCTTATCAAGATCACTTTCTTTAATTATGCAGAAAGTTAAGCATTTACTTTTAATTGCTCTGCAGCCGTTCGATTTTATTTTTTTTTCCAGTTTGGGTTCAGGTCTTCATAAAATATACAGTTTCCATAAAGATCAGTATGTAGTCGGCAAATTTGTTCAGAAACACAAAAACTGAAGGACCGCTCCTGGTCCCTACAAATACGACAGTAAAACAGAAAACATCTTTATCCGTCTGTTTTGCTGGCTTTAACACAACACACTCTGTGCATTTAAGGTTCTGCTGATGGAGTATCTGGACGTGAAGAACAGCCGCAGTTCCAACGAGCAGTCGGCTCAGCTCTCCTACGCCAGCACCGGCAGTGAATTTGCCGCCTTTTTTGCGAAGAAAAAACCCCAGCGTGCCAAGCAGTCTCTGTTCAAGTAAGAATCACGTTCTTGGCTTGTTTCGTCATTTAGACGTTAAAAAACAAAAAAAAGGCATAACGGGCATGAATGTCAAATCTCATTCTGTGCACAAAGTTGAATTTATTGTATTTATTATAAAAAAGGAATTTTACCAGAGTAATAAATATCATACGTTCAAAGCAGAGATAAACTCTAGTACACAGTATAATAGTAATTTTTCATTTGTGCATAACGAAGCAGTGTCCATTTATCGAGGCGAGTAATAGGAAGGATGACTGAGGAGGTGATGAGTGATACTGCCTGAGTTTTTTTTGGCCCAAATCAAGAAATCATTAAGGTCGTATCGTCATGGCCTTTTTGTAAACAATTGAGTGGAAGTGATGTAAGTTATCAAGGAAGAAACCTGATTAGGTTAATACTTAGAAATTGACCTTTTACATACCAGTAATTAGGAAGGTATGCTATTGATAGAACAATTAACAAAAGCACTTGTGCAAATAATATAATGGAACTATATTTTAATTGTATATAAATGCTTTTATAAACCAGGAGCTCCTTTGAGATTATTATCTCTTTTTTGAAAGAGACCTGGTTTAAAAAGCACATAGTTACAAGGTAGAAATTTGACTTTACAGTATATATAATAACAAAATAAAACATGTTATTGTCAAAATTAACATATTGTAAGGCCAAGTTTGAGTATTAGTTGCACTCGTCTGTCTTCTGAAGACCATAAATTTGCTTTAAATTAATCCAGAGAGGCAATCCAATTAAGCTTTAGTGTTATCTCAACATAATTCCATAAGCAAGGTGTACAATAAGAAAACATAGCTCTACATAGTTCAGAAAAAGTTCAGGGTAGACTAAAGTAATCTCGACTGCATCATAAGTGTTTGTTTGTTTTATGTATGTAATAAAAAAAAACAAAATAGGTGTTTACCTTGTATAACTTTTATATATAAAGATGCACCCTGAAACGAGAGTTATCCTCCAGCCAAATCTAAAAATATCTGAGGGATTAGGATGATATCCTCTCTTGAAGAGCATCCGGGTAGAAATACCGACAATATAAGGGAGTGATTTATTGAAAAAAAACATTCACTTAGTTTAGTTAACATTAATGGTCGGGTTTAATCCAAACAATGATGTCTGCAAGAGCTGAAAGGCAATTTGAAGCTCCTCAGCAACCTGGTTCAGAGTAAAGCCAACTAGGCATATTATGATGTCAGCTGCATAAAGGCGCCTTTTATTTGGAGACATATCCTTCCCGATGTAATTAGTAAAAATCAGAAGACTTAAAATACAGCCTTGGAGGACTCCTTTTAAAATTTTATGAAAACTAGATTTAAAGTATCTAAAGATGGCTATATAAATACAACAGCTAGGTTGGTTATAACTGGTATTCTAAAGTGCTTTGATTTCAGATACATTTCATTTCCAGTTGTAAAACAATTCCAGTATTATTTTAAATGATCAGATTTATGTCAACAAACGGATTCATAGCCCAGAAATTCTTGGTAATTAGCTCTCACTCTTTAATTCTCCTGATTAATATTGCATGTCTTATTTGTAGGTTTGAATCATCGTCCCATGCAATCAGCATGAGCGCCTACCTGAGAGAACAAAGACGAGAACTTTACAGCAAAAGTGGAGAATTACAAGGTAAGGAAGGGGTAAAATTAGACAAGCTTACTGTAAAAAATACTGATGAAAATAGTGACGATAGAAGAACAGCAGATAGGAATCTAAGATTGTAAAGCGGTAAGATTTCTGTGTATATTGCACTGGAAGAGCAGCGTAGTTAAAAGTGGTGAGCTTTGGTCACGGCTTGTAAAGGTGGAGAGATTCACTCAGATGCTGATTGAGGTGAAGAGTTGGAATTGGGAGTATGAAAGAGGAGGGGAGTAATGGTGCTCAGAGACGGAAAGGGCATGTCACAGTTCGAGGAGTTGCACTTAGGAACCAAAAAAAAAAAAAAAAAAAGGCAGACAACAGGAGTGTGGAGCGCCAAGCAGCGATACAGAAAGAGATTGACGAGATGCAGAGAACGGGGTGACTTTGCAGAATCCGCCTACAGGGAGAAGCCCTTAAAAAGCTCTCGCTCACACATTCACATGCACAAAATAGCTCAGTTAGTGAGCTACACAGCTGGACCCTGGAGAGCCCGAACGCCGCTGCTGCCCCTACCTCTTCTGTTTTTTTCCCTCCTCTCTGGCTCTCTTCTCTGTTCGTCTGCCTGTGACCTTGAGGTTTCAATCAGCGATGCCTGATGGCGATGTTTGCTGTCTGCTGCCATACCTTTTCTTTGTTGACTTTCGATGGGTAAAAAAAAAAAGAGATTCTGATTACAGTTTCTGTATGTTTAATACAGCTAGGTAAAAAAAAGTATTTACCCCGTTACAGATTTCTTCAATTTTTGTTGTTTTGTCTCACTTGAAGGTTCCAGTTTATCAAACAGATGTTAGTATCGGAGAAAAATAGTGTTGAAATTATTTCAATAAGGTACATTTAAGATAAACTGAATTCGATTTATGTCTGGACTTTGACTAGGCCATTAGAAGATAGACTTGCTGCTTTGTTTCAGATCAATCTCCTGCTGCGTAAGAAAGGTTTGCTTGAGTTTAACGTCACAGACTGATGGTCAGATATCTTTGTTCAGATTTTTCTGCAAGGTGGCAAAATTCATGGTTGCCTGCAAAACAGCAAGTTGTCCAGGTCCTCAAGTAGCAAAGCAACCCCAGATCTTCATACTACCATTTTTGTTTGACGACCAGTGCGATATTCTAGCCAGATTAGCTTGGACTTTTTTTTTTTTTTTTTCATCAGTTGATAAAATGTATTTCCTAAAATGTTTTGCAAATTATAGACACTGACCTTAACTGAGGCAAGTGAACCCTAGAGAGCGTTAGATGCTGTTCTGGGTCCTTTTGTGACCTTCTGGATTAGTCCTTGATACATTCTTGGATTCATTTTGGTGAAACACTATTCCTTTGTGCTCCTGGAATCCAAAAGAAATGGCTTTGTAACCCTTCCCACCCATCAATGTCTTTTTCTCATCAGTTCTTGAATTTCTTAAGGCCATTTTTTCTTACGTTTTGAGGTGTTTGATTCTGCTTCCTGTTGTCAGAAAGGCTCGATTTAATCAATTTCTTGATTCTGTAAATTTCGCAGTAATTAGGTCTGTGTTTCATTCATTAAATGGTCCCCATTGCCTCAAGAAATTTAGTTAATTCATGATTACTTTAATCGACAAAACTATTTTAACCTGTTATTCGTGTTATCCGTGTCCAGCATAATAGTTTGATCTAAAACATTTGAAGCATGACAAAAAAAAAAAGCAAACCAGAACAAAGCATCAACTGAGAAAATACTTTTTCAGCACATGTTAAACTACATTAACAGTTTATTGGACATACGGTCACCGCAGATTTTATAATGCATTCCTTATTTCCGTCTTTAACAGGAAAAGCTGCATAACCACGAGGGTGTAAATATAAACTAGAAGAGCAGCATTGATTAACTGTGGATAAAAGAAAACTCTAAATAGTCTTCACATAAAGCCTCATTTTTTTTTTCTTCCATCTGTCAGCGCTGGGGAAAGAAGGTGGAAAACTACATTTTTTTTTTTGACTGACTGAATGCCTCGGAGCGCTTATAAGAAGATGAGATTCCTCTTGGCTTTCATTTCACCTGTCACAATGTGTAGCACCGTTCGTGAGCCCGAGCCGCGGCCTGAATGGCTGAAAAGAGATTGAAAGAGTAAGAAATCATTTAGAAAGTGAAATAAGTCGACTGTGATGGAGGGAGAGGAAAGATGGATGGGGGAGGGAGGGAGCAGGAGGAAGGTTAAAAGTCATTGTTTTCATCAGGGTCCAGTGAAGAAGCCATTAAGAGACTTCAGAGGGAAGAAATTAAAAAAATATGTATTGAGACTGTGTGGAAAGGGACTTTTTCCCCTTTTCAAATTAAACTCTGTGGGCAGGGAGGGAGAGGAAAAGAGTTAGAAAATAGAGATTGAGTTGATGAATACTTTGGGCTTTGGGATTACTCTATACTTAAAGATTAGTCATGTGTGTCTCCTGCTTGGTCTTTCCTAAAGTCTTTCCTTTTTTCCTCCAGTGGTCTACTTCAAGTCAGTCCAGTTATTAACTCCAACACCAAGGAAGGTAGCCTCAAATGTGTTTTTATTTATTTATTTTTTTTGTCACTGTTCTTGTTTCCTCTTGCATCCACTTATGCCCTGTTAATATTAGACACAGTGACTCACTGTAGACCAGAAAGTGATTTCATTTCAGCACAAGTTGCTTATAAGTTTGACAAACATTCGAAATTCTTTCAAATCACATCATCCAACCTTACAAGCATGTTATGCGTTTGTCCTTATAAAGATCTATCAGAACTCAACGTGTTTTCACATACACGGTATCTTGCCAAAGCGTTCATTTCCTTTCAACTGAAGGTACTCTCACAGTGCTTACAGATCATTTTTATGCTCGTTCCATTTTTCTTTTGTCTGCCACATTTCAAAAAAAAAAAGAAAAAAAAGAAAGAAAGTGTTGGGCTCTTCTTTATGGCTTTTGCAGCCGAGTGTTGTGAGCGAGCTCCACAAGCAGCCTCTATTTGCTGATGCCCTCATAAAAACGGTCAACAGCTTCAGCGCCACGGTAAAATAAGAGCCTCAAACCTAGATACTGGATTGCAAGTTAAAGCACGCCTCCAATCCAGGGGTTCTAAAAACTTCAACAACTGCTTCGCCAGTTTGTCTGACGGGAACTGTTACAGACTCAGGATCTTGTTATGCCGCTGCTAGTCTGCCAAAAACCTCGCAAGGGTTTGAAAAGGATCCTGTTATCCAGAACTAGGCAGACCAAGCTTGGATCTGCAATAACGAAAGATGTGTCAAACTTATAAGCCGATGAATTGATTCAAAGCTGTTTAGGAGACTCTTTATCTAATGATAAAGTAAAACACTGTGCTTGTATAGATGTGAACCACTTGTACCACATAATTACAAAGACAGGATATCACTGACCCACAACCACCTTCTATATATGGATGCTTTTATCAATATCCTACGTCAAAGCATGTCATATATGAATTGTTATCGTCATCGCAACATTAGGGCTTTGCCATGTCAGAAATTAGAGTTGGACTGGGGAGAAAAAGTGGCTTTGAAGTCACAAACTGGTCTTCCTTCTAACTGCTGGGTTGACATTTTAATGAAAAACATAGAAATATATCAGGACAGTGCTCAGATAGCCAATATAACAAACAGCAACAACATACAGCATACAGTCTTTAAGTTAAATGAAATAACTTAACAAAGCTAACTTGAACCTAACAAAATTTAGAATTAGAAAGCTAATAAACCTACATTGTTCTCTATGAGCAATCTCAACAGAAACGGACTCTTTTCTGCTACGCTATCTGTAATCTTATCACGCTCCAGTATTTTTTGCACATCTGGCTTAAGGTCATATTTAGTACTAATGTTTTAAGTATGCTGCTGCACTTTCCTGGAGGACTTTCTTATTTTATCTCAGCTTTTCAGAGCGGCTTCACGAATGCGGACCTATTTATTGTTGCTCGTACCGTCATCGATAGGCAGGTAATGCTCTGCGGTCGCGGAGAAATGACACGGCGAGCTAGGATGTTACATTTCAATAAACAGGCAGGCCAATTGTGCACTCCTAAGAGATGTTTTGCGTGTAGGATTGACTTGGACTGTCCTCGATGGCCACACCGAGTGTGCATTACCAGTGGCTGACATGCTAAAGCTCTTTAATAGCAGTTGGGGTGTTATGATGAAGGGAAATAAAGAAAAGAGCCACAAAAATGATGCTTATTGTAATCAATGTCATCATCATCCCAATGTTCAACAATAGTATTGAAATTGCATGTTCTGATATCATGCAGCTTCAGAAATAATCTAATTTGATATGGAGAAGCTATCCGTTTTGGCAAACAAATGTTTTCTATGTCTCCAAGATAATGAGACGAGTAAAAAAAGAGGTTCAAAGAGATGGATGCCACTAGAACGTCTCTGTGTGTGGATGCTGCTAAAATTGTACACCAGTTATTTGCTTTCCTTTTAAATCGGTAAAGTTTGCCTCGTTCGTCTTTCCCTTTGCAGAAGTTTCCACAGGTTCTGCGTCTAAGGAACGAGGAAGTTGTATTAATGCAGCCGTGTGTTGTGCTGTTGCATTCTCAGAACTCTAATGGGTTTGAAATTAATCTGTAATCTAAGTAATTCATTTCTCCTGAGTGTTGTAGGGACCTCCCATCTATCATTTTTATCCACACATAAAGCTGCGCCCGGCGCTCATTCACATGCTCCAAATACACACGCAAACGCACAGGGAGACTTAATTGCGCTCCTTCTCATTGTGTATGCTTCAATTAGTCCAGTGCTTCATCTAAAGACTTCATTACAGCTCCATATGTGGCCACATCTGGAATTTGTGATCTGAATGTATGTATTGAAGGTGCAAGGCGGGGAATGGTGTGTGTGTGTGTGTTTGTTGGCTTTACATACACCCACTCCCCTGGCTGTCTGCGTGTAAATGAATGCGTATATACTGTGTCGGAGGTGCATTCGTGTCCTTTGCAGAGCACAGATCCAGATTCAATCACAATCTCCATGAATAAATGATGAAAATAACACGTTTTTCCATCCGCGGACGCGTTGCCGTTCCCCTATCTTTCTATGCGTGTCCCTGCTGCCTCTACACTTTCAGATGTTTGGCCTCTCCTTTTTTTTTTATTGCCTTTCTGCTGCGCGTAGGCCTCGGCGGTCATCTGGGAGGTGAAGTGTGAATATATCCTAATAAGTGCTGCAGTCTTGCAGTGCCCCGTAATGCATTTATTGCCTTTTTTTTATATATATATATTTTATTCCTCTTTGTGTCCTGAACCTTCATCGTGTTTTGTACAATATTGCCTTGCCCCAGGGCACGTGTGAAGTGACAGCCCCTCCCCTTTTGACTGCAGCGTACGCATTCCGCCTGTCGCCGCCCGTTCGCACACAAACAAACGCATCTTTTCCTGCAAGCGTGTGCACAAAAACGGCCGTTCCCAATGCTCCCGGCTTTGATTCCCTCTTCCCTTCTAAGACGTTTTTCATAATCAGTTTGGTTCAAAATCTATTTCACACATTCCCTGCTTCTTTTCCTTTTGATATTCAAATTGACTCGTTCACAGCGTGTCTGGCACAGAGAAGAGTCTGGCCGGGCCTCCCTAAGCAAGCAATCTAGTTACAAACAAGCTCTCTTTCTACTCATCCTTTAATACCTAATAGTAGGCCTATGGTTGCAGGATAAAAAAAAAAAAAAGCCCGTCCTGTATTAGGGACTTCTTGTTTATGCATAATAGCCCCATATTCCCATGACAGAACACAGAACGTTGAGTCGGTGGAGGAGGAGGAGGAGAGCGGAGAGACCAGAAGTGGCGTTCGTTGTCAAGCTGATTTGTACAGCCCGATTGAGGACGGTGGAGGAAGAGGTGCAAATGGAAAAGCGTCTAGTGGGAGATGCAGGGGTGGAGGCGACAGCGAGTAGGATATTACAGGTGAGGCCGGCACATGTGAAAAAGGCACGCGCTCGCATAGGTGTGTGCGTGCGTGTTTAGAAGGCGTAGTACCAGACGAGGTGTTTTCTTCCAGGTGACGTGCGATGTTACACTGTCGGGCGTTGGGATTGCTCGCTGTGGAAAGCGATGCGTCTAGGGTGAGCTCGGCCCTTTCAGGAGCTTGATGTTTTCATTAGGACAGGCTGCCGGCCTTATTCCCACAGTTAGACGCCGGTGTCACTCGTCCTGAGGTGAATAAACATGACACTTTAATAGACTACACGGTTATTTTTAAGGATGCACTGCAATTACGTTTAATTAACTCTTACTCTGGACTCAATGGGTTGCCCTCATCAGTTATTTCTTTTCCTGTAGCTTTTTATGTTTGTAGGCAGATTTTATGGCTGGTCGTTGTTCCTTCATGTTTTTTTTGGAGTGATCAAAACTTGACTTCCATTGGCCACGTAATTATAATTAATTACATTCATAAATGCACCATTAGATGAGATTGTAAGTTGTAGGCAGGAGGAGTCAGTGGTTATTATAGGTTTATGATTCTAGAATGGTAAAGAAGTCTGCTTGGTTGCTATTGATGGATCATATCCTTTTTCAGTCTGCCTTAATTTAGTCTTTTAATACTTACATTTTGGTTTATTAAGATTTAGCGAGCCCTATGTGAAACATAACATGTTTAGGGGTTTAATTTAACAAGCATGTTAATTTCATAAGTGCCTAATTATGACCAAAAGAATAATAAATGTAAGCAAAGTAGGGCTGGGTGTTTGGCTCCCAATGTAGAAAACTAATATTACTGCAGGGCCAAACGGTAAACTCCCATTTTCCTCACATCTTGCTTTTTTTTTCTGTTTTTACTGTTGTAATTTTTTTTTTTAACTAATTTAAAATTTTGCAGCCCTCAAGAAACTATAATTTGAATACTGGAGACGCTGTTGCATGCAGTCCGCTTATAATCCTTTCCCATTGCAAGAAAGCTAACTTGTTAAGCTTGGGTAACTATTTTTGTGCGTTTGATGCTTCAAAAGACAGAAATTACTGAACATAGACAATGTTATGTTTTAATGTAAAGCAGAAGGATTGCACGTCTTTGAAACTTTACACCCAGCTGAAGGAAATAAGCAGTTAAGTAGATTGTTGCGGTTTTCTGATTGACCACCTCGAAAAGAAAGAATAAGAAATAACGGATTAAATATTGAATCTCATCACTTAATTCATTTCTTGTTGGACCAGCTGGCACATCAGTAGATGGTGCGAGGCTTCTGACCAGACTTGGGTTTAAAAACACACATTAAGTCATACCATAAAAAACGATTACACGTCATATTCAAGATGCTACACTGATGTATGAATAGATATGATGCCTCTTCTGTCTTCGATGCCTTAATGTTATGAGTCATTTGACTTGAACTGCAGCATATATGGGTCGAGAGCAAAAATACAAGGGACGCGTTTTCCCCGGCACAGCATTACTCCGAACAGTGGCTGCAGCTCTTTGTGTAAAACAGACACACTCAGCATGTCTTATCTAACTGTGGTTATTCTGTTTGTTCAGCCTCATCATGTTCAATTTGGCTGTAAATAGATGTAATAAGATAATGCTCAAAACAATATCAGAGATGTGTGCACGTTCATGCACACATCATGTGCTGTGGGCTCAGTTATTCAATTACGGTTGTTTTGCTTCTGGAATTAGGGCTACGCTTGGGAAAAGTATGGAAAATTAACTTATAAAAATAATGTTGGTTTCTTACTGTAAAGTACCTCATCAGACATGCTGTATTTTTAGTGGGATAAAGCAAGAGGATGGATTTCTTCTTTTTTTTTTGAGGGATGTGTATAACGAGCCCCCGGATATTTACAGAGCTGAAGCTCGGCAGTTAAAGTTTTTAAAAAAAAAAAGTAAATCTATTAATTGGTGTCTGCTTTAGAAGGCAGGATTTCAAAAACCTGAAAGAGTCGGTTCAAGGAAGGCTATTAAAGCGGTTTCACCCTAATTGCAGCTTCGTTTCGATCTTAACTTCTAGACTAGGGGTGTCAAACTCATTTTTATAGTGGGCCACTTTGGCATCATGTAGTCATTAAAAGGGCCATTTGCACCTGTATAAACTTTTGATTTTTTTGATCATTTCATTCCAGTTCACATAAAAATGTAAAACATTTTACAGTAACACAAAATGAGCACCCTTAGGCTCATTTGAACAGTTTATCTGCAAAATAAATAAATAAAAGTTGATATTGGTGTGAGTAAATTTTAAACATGTCATTCTGCATCACTTTTTCTATTTTTGGACATTTCTGGGTTATTTTAATGTGTTATGGAAAATCTGACCTAGTGGCCGGATGCTGTTACTCCACAGTTAAAAAAAAAAAAAAAAATCAACTTTCGCTACAGGAGGCACAGTTTCAGCTACTTTATACAATTTAAAAGGATATATGCCTCTACTTCATGGCATTATATGCCTTTTTTGGCTCTTAAGGGCCAGATAAGTTGCTTTGATGGGCCGGATCCGGCCCGCGGGCCTTGAGTTTGACACGTGTGATCTAGATGCTTTTCATCTGTGGCATTTAATGGAGAGAGAACCTAAATACAGACAAATTGAAGAAGAGACATGAATAACGCAGGGTAAATTTTAGATTTCAAACTGCCTTCAAAATCTTATATTAGCGTTATCAGTGCAGTCAGCTTTACCAGCTATACGGTAGTCTAAACAGTGTTTTTTTTAGTTAAAAAAACAGGTTAACAGTTAGGCAGGTGTTTGATAATTATAATTAGGAAGATGTATTTACTGTAATTTTCTGTTGAACCTGAAACTACAACCTCTGTTGAGAAATGTGCAGCCCATGTTGAAATTTGTTCAAATCGGAATTAGAGGGTCAGACCTAAGAAAAAAATGACATAGGTGTTGTCCAGGATAAGGCTTTATCTGTATGCAGGAAAAGTTTGGTGTATTTTTATTTATTTCCAAACATGGACCATTACAGGGGACGATAGGAAATGTTTGATCATTCTGTGTAATATGATTGATTTTGACTTTGTAAAGTGCCTCGAGATGACATGTTTCATGAATTGGCGCTATATAAATAAAACTGAATTGAATTGATATCTGTGCTCTGTGTGAAAATCTATTAAATAAAACCCAACTTTTTGAGTTTGGTACCTTTCTGTTCATTTTAGAGGTAACTATTCATCCAACTGTGCTCCATAACTTGTACCGACTTAGCCGAGCTCTGTCACGCTTTGAACTCTTGGGTGAAATCATGGACAAGGGTAAAATGTGAGATTTGTTCAGTTACACACGGGGGGAAATGCAATCTGGATCCAAAACAGACAAAGGGATGCAAAGGACAACACGGGGAGAGCAGGAGAAGGCTATAATAGTTTACTCAGTGCAGACATTTAATCAGAGAGAAGGAGCCTGGTTTATTTTCCAAGCCTGGGGCTAATTTTAATCAGCATTGGAGCTGTCATAATTGGTGGCTTTGACTGCCACCCCTGTGTTTACTTTTAATCTCACACTTGCTGATTGGAGAAGAATAAATGAAAAGGGATGGAGGAGGGAAAGACTGGTGGAAGAAGGGCACGGGGAACTTGCGGCTGTAGAGACTTTGACATCCACACTGTAACAGCCAAGCTGTTAAATACACAGTTACACCTTCTGGCATGCCCAGCATGCAACAGGTCCTTCCACTAATGTAGAGGTGTGCAGTGAGGCTGCCTGAATCCCTGCTGGGTCTAATCAGAGATGTGATGGCACTTAGTTTTCCGGGTGGTTATTTCTCCCATATCTTCAAACACATCCACATATACCTTGACTTTCTGCTCACTTTCATGTTATTCCAAGAACAAAAGAGTGTTAAAGCTTGTTAGGATCTCCAAGGCAAATGGGTGACACTGGGCTCCATTGAATGAATTGAATTTACTCGACAAAGGCAATTTAGATAAAAGCACCGCATATGCTGTAAATATTACATTTACCACCCCTTTTAGGTTCGGCGATGTGGTGACCACTTTTAACACGTCTAATATAATGTGTTTTATTCCTTTTCTAGGTTTAAGCCACTTTCCAGTAACGTTGAAACAATTTTTATTCCCGGATTAGCCGAATCAAATCTGTGAACCGAATCAACAGCACATGCAAATAGACACAGAAATGATTTGTAGTTGAAGGTATTGACTTTCAAGAAACTTTACTTTCAAGAAAGATAATTGGATTGGCCAAAAAAATATCGAGTTGCTTTTTTTTTTAGGCATCGGCCTGTCTCAGGTTTTGATAAACTGCATGTCTCTGCACTAAACTTGGAAAGAAAAATGTGAAATGTCTTGTTGAATGCATCCTTTTTTTGCACCAGTCAGTAAACAGCAACGTCCTTCACAGACATTCTAGTTGTACTATTCCTTGTCTTACCCCTGCTGCTGCAAACGTGGCATTACTAAGTGTAACGGTGTTACTACGACATCTATATGTTGCCATTTTAATTTTTAAATGTATACAAAAAGGGTAGAAATGACACTTGCAAAATTTAGGTGTAGTTTTCAAATACTTAGTGTTCTGAATAGTGTGTCTTTTGCTCTTTATAGACAAACATTGGTATACCAATCATAACCTGGTTAATTTGTCGGGTAGCTGTTGAGGCAGAAGGCAGTCTGCAGCAGCAAGTGGAGGAGAGGCAGCACTAATTTATTCCTATGCTCCTTTCTCATCTCATACAAATGGCTCTAAATCAGAGGTATCACATAACATTTTTGCACTTTTTTTAAAATTTAACTTTTTACAACCTTTGATATCAGAAAGCAGTCCATTCCTGGTTTAAATAAGCCGTTTTCATTTCAAGATTGTCACCAAGAAAGTAGCTGTAGGTGTTGTGGCCACATGAAACACATAACCTAGATGAACTTAGCAGGATCAAACATGGCGGTGATCTCAATGTCTGCATCTGGATGAGAGACCTGCGGAGCATATCGCTGACTATTAACCCTGTTCTCTACAAATGCAAAATAGATCAGACTTCTTTAACGTAAAATTAAAGACATTATTTATTTGTACGAGCACGCAGATGACTTTGAGGTAGCATTTGATCAGCTTGGTGTCTGCAGAAGTTGTGCTTTTCATATCCCTTCAAATTCTAGGGCTTACGGATGCTAAAAGTGGCATTTCTTTTGCTTTGAGGCCCCTCGCCTGCTGTTTGCAAGCTCTGCACATTTCAAGCTAAATTGTGCAAATAGTTTGGAATATATAGCATAATCCAATTTTCGCCCTCAACAGTCTCATTTGTCTGTAGCTGCTGCGCTATGAAAATGAGTTTGGGAGTGATAAATTCAGGCTGCACTCTTTACGTACAAATCAGCTGCATTTAAATGTGCATGCTCACTGTCAGCCAGCTGCTTATTCACAGAACGGAGACCTGCTGAAATAATAAGATAGGTCCCCCATGTCAATAATTCATAAACCTGTGGTCAGTTCCGTGCATCCTCTTCCACTCAAACCTGCTTCGTGTCTGATTGGGTCATAATGAGATTCTTCTATTATTAAAATTAATTTGATGGAATGGTTTCTGCTGCTTCACCAACCTCCAGATCAAATCTGCCCCACAGCTGAGAATACATTGCATAAATAAGTTATAGTATAAATAAATTCAGATGTGTATTGAGTAATATTAATTATTGAAAGTGTCACTGTGGCACACGATGCATCTCAGGGGCTCTGATTTTTATGAATCCACATCTGTCAGTGCTGTTATGACAACAATACAAAGAATAAATATTAATAATTTCATGTATTGTACGCCGTTCAAACTGAAACTGTGTTGGTGGAATTGATATATACCAACTGAAGGAAATCATTTCTGGACATGTTTCTCATTTTTAAACTTTTTATGCGGTTTAGTCAAAAGTATTATTATGCATTCCAAAAGTATCAGTGCTGCCTAAACTGTTTAGCATTTTGCTTCACCTTACAACTGTAGAATTGAACGTATTGCAGTGGGATCTTTTTTTGATAGACCAACACAAAATGGCACACATTTGTGAAGCTGGAAGAAAATCCATCCAGCCATTTTATAAACTTTAAAAAAACAGTGAATCTGTAAAAAAAAAAAAAAAAAGTTTATTGTGCATTTGCCCATAAGTCAGAGCAGCAGTGAGGAGGCCTGCTGTAAATTAAGACTCGGTGTGGAGATTCACAGCTTAGGTGCGAGAATCTGGTCATACAATGACTTTGTGACTCTACAAATCCGGCATCTATGGAAGAGTGACCAATGGAGCACCTTTGGCTGTTTCCCACAAGTCAATTAGTTATGCCTATATAGGCTTAGGTTTCTGAGGGACATGAAAATCTATTTCTCTCACTTTGCCGAGTTCTCCTACCGTTCTCTAATTTGCATTATTTGTTATTTCAACTTTTATTCATCCACACTGTATTCATTTTTTTCTTCATAGTAGGTACACCTGGTCTGGTATTCTGTTAGTTGTGACATCATCCATGGGGGCAGACCATCTGCTATTACCATATAACATAGAAAGTACTCCTGGATCAGTGTGTGCTTCTGTGCTTTTTGTATCTCTGCTCTGTTTTCTCTAACCATCAGTCGGTTGAGGCAGATGGCCGTTTACACTGAACCTGGTTCTGCTGGAGGTTTTCCTTCCTGTTAAAAGGGAGTTTTACTCTCCACTGTCGCTTCATGCATGCTCAGTATTAGGCTTGGGTGATAAACCAGAAATTTACCCACACCAAAATTTACGACAATAACCAATGTCATTTTGCCCATATCTGTATTTCTGTATTAAAAAAAGTAAAGAAAAAGTTGTTTTTATAGGTAAAGGAAGGCTATGCTCCTGTCCCTTTTAAGATGTTGTGTTACGTGTACAGTCTGTAGACACGTGACTCCACCCCATCCAGTCTGAAATAAGAAGCAAAATAGACAGGGAGGTTGAGAAAATTGGGGAAATTTCAAATATTTAAGTAGTGTGTTGTCGTCCATTTATCGTCAGCAAGGTGAACTGCTCTATATATCGCAACATTGCTTTTAGGCCATGTTGCCCAGCCCTGCTCAGTATGAGGGATTGCTGCAAAGTCATAGGCAATGCAGACAATTGTCCACTGTGGCTCCACGTTCTTTCAGGAGGAGTGAATGCTGCTTGTCAAGAAGGAAACTTTTTGACCAATCTGTCTGTAGGATTTGACTGAATTGTGTAAAGTGCCCTGAAATGACATGTGTTGTGAATTGGCACTATATAACTTAAACTGAATTGAATTGAATAGTAGTAGCCACTGCAAATATGTGAAGGAATGTTCTCTGGTCACAATAATTGAAAACTGAACAATGCGGACTGCTTGCAAAACCCTGTGGGGCAGGAAACCACCTCTGTACATCATCCTGAATCACCTTATTCACGCTGTAACATGGCAGTGGCAACGTCATGCTGTGGGGATGCATTTCTTTACCCGGGACAGGGAGGTTAGTCAGAGTGGTTGGGAAGATGGATGGGAGCATCTTCTCTCGACCCAGATCAATCAACACTGGCGCCCCCCATGGGTGTATCCTCTGCCCTCTCCTCTTCTTACTGCAACTGTACAGCTGCATACCCGTCTGTGAAACTCCTGAAGTTTAGAGATGACATAGAGATGATCCGTCTGTGGATGAGCTTTGAATCCCCCCATTTTGAAAGAGGGCCTGCCCAAGTTCTAAAAATTCGGAGGTGCACGACCTTGGGCAGCGGCAGCTCATGGAGCCCGCGCTCGGGGGTGGGGCCAGGGAGTATATAAAGCTAGCTTAAAGGGCTATCAAAATAGTTGTCGATCCAACTCACAGGTTATTTAGATGCTTGCCTTCAGGTCAGCACTACAGAGCGCTAATGGCTAAAACGAGCCGACACAGAGCCAGTTCCCACCCCCATGCTGTGTCTCTGATGAACACTCTACAGTTAGGGTAGCCAGGTATTATACCAAGGGGGGGGAAATCCCCTGTACATCCTGCTCCTGTTTTTACATTTGACCCCTGAATGATGTCTTTTCTGTTATACATTGTAGTTATTGTGTGCTGACTGTTACTTTTCACGATACAAACGTTGGAATACAAAGTCAAATTCCTTGCTTGCGCCCTTAAACGAAATAAAGCGAAATATAGTTGATTCTGATTCTGGTGAATGAAGCTAAATGCAGGTCAATGCTAAAAATAAATAAATAAATAAATAAATATTGTTAAAGATCTAAGACTGGGTCAGAGTTTCTCCTTCTAGCAGTCTGACTTTACACAAACAGCCAAAGCTACAGTGGAAGGATTTAAATTAGAAGCTAATCCATATGTCCGTGTCCTACTCCAAGTCCTGGCCTAAATGCATCAGGGAATCTGTGGCAAGATATTAAAACTGATGCTTGCAGACTCTCTCGATGCAATCTGACAGCTTGGGGCATTTTTGCAAAGATAAATGGGCAAATGTTTCAGTCTCTAGATTTGCAAAGCTTGTAGATACAAACCCCGACAGATTTAAAGCTGGAATGACAGCAAAAGGTGCTCACACAAATATTGACTCAAGGGTTGGCTGAAGATCAATGCAGGACGCACTTTTCAGATATTTGTAGAAAACAAGTTTGAACGCTATGTGTAATTTACATTTTGCGTGTGTGTAATTGTGCAATTTACATTTAACAACTGTGCACCTTGCGTGTTAATCCAAATAAAACATTTTGATGTTTGTTGTTGTAATGGAGAAAAAAATAGAGCACGTAAAATGTTAAAGTGGTGTGAATACATTTGCAAGGTTGGGTAATAGTAAAAATTCTGACATAGATAAACAGATCCTGAATATTATGAGCTGTTTTTTTTTTCCTCCAACCTTATTTTGCATCGCAGAAGCACTTGAAGCTTACGGATCGCAACCTGTCCTCCGCCTGCCGTCGGGGCTTTACTCACCTCTCCCTTTTTTTTTTTTTTCACACAGACGTCTAAATGTACACAGACACGCTCGTGCTCTCGGGGGACGCAGAAGTCTGTTAAAGGAGGAATCACAAGTTCATCCGCTCCTCGTCTAAAACTGGGGAGGGCTGAAATTCATCACAGGATCAGCCTGTTTCTCATCAAACCCAGGAAAGTGTAGCTAATGCAATTTCACTAAGTCACTGCCTGACTTGATTAGCTGAGGGCTGGGGAGTGCATAGTTAGACGCCACAGGGGCCTCGATGGGTGTCGCTGTGTGTGGGAGTGGGTTTTAGCTCGTAGTGGTGTCGACTGCGTGTCACATTCCTTATGACTCGGCTTCCAAGGCTTTGTGTGTGTCGGGAGTCGCTGACAATGTGTGTATCTTTAATGCAGAGGGGTGTTATTATAGATTGCTGGGTGCCATGTGTGCTTAGGTGTATGGACAGGTGTTGCGGGCAGAGCCGTGGCCCTCGAGGGGGGATTTCAGGCAGATTTGGCTACATTAGAATTCGTCACCTCTTCCTGCCCACATCTCACTTGCCGTCCCACTGAGCGCCATGCCACCTCCACACGCTCCCCTCGCTAATCCTCAATCAGACTACATCTCAGGAGACACGAATGGCCACAAACACACAACCCAATACACAGACCGGATCACGGTGGCAATCCAGCTCCAGCGGGCTGCGCGCAGACAGCGCTGGCTGGGGTTTGGTGGCACCCTGACCTAAAAAGCAGAGCCGCCCTGTCACGTCTTGGCAGCTCTGAAAAATGCCATGCATATTAAAGCGCCTCTAATTAATATTCATCAGCGCCATGCCCCGTCGGCAGCTGGTCCCCGACCCGTCGGATCAATGAGGTCTCTGCCTCGCTCCTTTGTCTGACACGGATGCAGATGTTTAGAGCATGAAATTAAATTGGCCGCCGTCATTTGGGAACGCATAAACGCTAGCCTGTTGGCGGCGCGCGTTTGTGTGTCTTTTCCAGTTTCCAGTCGCGTTTGGCTCTCGAGGCAAACAAGTGACGCTATCTTCCCCCAGAGTGTGCGACGTGTTGATTTTTTATTTTTATTTTATTCATGGCAGCTTGAATGTTTGCAAGTTAGAGACAAACAAAACAAAAGTTTAGCACGCTCTTTTGACACGACGGTGATCGGTGAGTGGGAAAGCAGAGGGTATGATGAAGCAAGGAGGATGAGTGCGTTGGCGGCAGCTTTGTTTAGGCGTCTGTAATTGAGTCTTAATTGAATTGGCACTGGAGGTAGGATGAATGGATAGTTTGATGGAGGAAGACAAAGTTTGAGTGAATTGGACCACATCTTTCCCTGCACTTAGCAACGAGAAGGTGGGCTCCACCGCTCGGGGAAATTTCCACCGCAGCAGATGAGAATCAGAAACCCTTGACTGAAGAGCAAGGGATGGGAAAGAAAGCTTCTCTTGTCATTTTAATGAAAATACGGAGCGTGTTGCCTGCCTCACTTGTCAAATGAAACTTGTTCTATTAGAATTGATATTAGGAGCCCAACACGGGGAACAATGGACTGATATGCATTTGAATGCAAGGCTAGGCAGACAGCGCAGGTAATACAGAGCAGGCTTCTGTAACGTCAGTGTCTTTGTGTTGAAGCACATGAGCTTCACAAGGCCGTATTCATCATGGAAACATGGCAGTGGATCAAACGGAAGCCGCAGAATGAGAAACACGGGCACACAAACCCACAAAAAAAATACTTTATTTTATTTTCTTCTGCTGCGGATGTGTACTTGCCCCCTTAAGATTTTATTCTGCTTTTGCTTATGTGTCAAACCTAAATGTTTCAGATCATGAAGTGAGTGGTAATACGAGGCGAAGATAACTTGAGTAAATAAAAATTCAGTTTTCAAATAATTATTTCATCTATCAATAAAAAAAAGAACTGTTAATCGCCCTATAAACCTTGGCAGCAACTACTGCCATCAACTATTCCAATTGTTCCATCAGTTTTGGCAAGTCGTTCTGGTCCCAAAGCTGCAAATCGGTCCCAGACTGTCACACTTGTGACGTCCGCCCGCAGAGTATTTCCAAAAACTCTTGGAGAAGACCTTGGTGTTCAAAGACAAACCTTTGTGTTATTTTTGGTTTGCCGCAGTAGTTTTCACCTTGTAGCTCCCACATGGAGGTCATTTTTGCCCAGTTGTATTTTTTTTTTTCAATCATGAACACTAACCTTACCTGAGGTAAGTTAGGACTGTAAAGCTCAATATATTCTTAGTCTTTTTGTGTCCTCCTGGATTATTCGCTAATGAGCCTTTTAGGCTCTTGGCCTCTCCTGGCAACATTCACTGCTCCATGTTTTCTCCATTCAGGGATACTGACTCTCTCTCTCAGGGGTCTTCATCTCCAAGCGGGTTCCAGTGCTTAACTGGTGTTTGAGCTCACTTAGCACCAGTTCTTTGTGTTTTCTCTGAAGCAAACCCTGGCCAAGTATGCCAACAACCATTGCTAAGCTAGCACCAGTTCATTGCTGGACCAGAGAAGAAGAGCTGCTTTCCTCAGACGCTAGAGGCGGCGTCACCAGGTGCAGCAGCCAATCAAATTGTTGGGAGTGGCATGTTTAAAACGTAGGAGTCTAGTTTAAACACAAAATGGCAAAAACAGCACTTCAACAATAATAGAATGTCACAATAATAAACACTGATCGTCTCTTAAATTACCTGTCAGCTAAAGTGTTTCAATGAGCTGCATTCATGGCCGATTGTTTTCCTCTGAATCTGTGAGCGCCATCTCTGACTGAGCTATTTGCCATTTTCATTCTTTTAATATCACCAGTTGTTAATAAATCTAACTCTGAAAGTTATGTTTTATTCCTGTTTTCTGGTGCAGATGATGGATCAGCTGATTAAAATTGTGAAGCGTTTCACACGAAAGCAGAATAAAACATGGAGCGGATCAACCATTAACTGGATGAGATGTTTATAAGTAATGTTTTGCCTTTGTCTTCGGTCATGAGTGCTGGAAAAGCAAACCTGGTTCTTTTACAGAAACAACTATAAACTGGCTCTGGCAGATCTGTTTGGTTAGGAAATGGAACCTTTTTGGTGGTTTGCTCAAATCTTGAAGTCTGACAATGACTTTATCACTCATGCAAATGAATTTGTTTCTCATCTGGTCCTGATTTTTTTATTTTTATTTTTTTATAAATCAAGGTATGACGTTTTGCTTTTTTTATTTTTATTTTTTTCGATCTTTTAGTCTACTTCATGCTGTCAGACAAGTTCTATTAGAGTGATTTCTTAATGCTACGGGTCGGTCAGTAATCAATCCTGGGTGTGTCGAGTAAAATTGTACTGAGTAATTTGGTTAATCACAATTGATGGTTCATTTACTAGTGAGGGTAATTACTTTTTCACATATGGACAGTGATTTTTATTTCATAAATTAAAACATCATTTGAAAAATGTTTTTTTTTTTGTGTTTGCTCAAGTTATTTTAGTCTGATATTTACATTTTGTCGATCTGAAAACTTTAAGTGCAACAAAATAGTAAAAAAAACAGAAGAAACCTGTGGGGGATCCTGTACAAAAAAATAAATTCTCATCACAGGATTATTATAGGAACGGCTTTTCTGCATGCCATGAGTAGAATTTAGAGAGTTTTTGTCAATTTGTTCCAGTTTCTTGAATGCAATATTGTAAAGCAAAGGAAACGTACAGTAATTGTCAGTGAATACAGTATGGCTGCTCGATTTTACCTCTCATTCTCCTGTTTGACGAACACGTATGTAAACAGATGTTCTTGCGCTCAAGCGTGATGCTCTTTGAAAACATTCGCACAAGCCGACGTACGCCCGGATGGCCCCCCTGAGTCTGTGTTCGGCCATATCGACAACAAGTGGCAATTTCTTTCTCTGTCAAATCTATTGATTACTTCTGGATGAGTGAAGGTAATGAGCTTTGGTGTCCTTTGTCTCCCCCGTGATCTCACCTTTTCCCCTGTCTGCAGCAGGCTCACCCACCCCCCAGGACGTTACTGGGCAATGATTTTCTGATTAACCCCGTTGGCTGTAGGGTTCACCCGCACACCGACACCGGGGCGTGAAGGGGAGTGAGCATGTAATATGCAATTAGATCTGTGATGAAGAGCCATGTTGATTAGGTGATGGCTGCTATGGGTGCACTGTACCCCCTCATTGATTAAATCTTTTGAATCGCTAAAAAAAAAGGCACAGAAAAAAAACAAATGTAGGTTTGATTAAAAGTATTGATTATTGCCCGTGGTCTTAGCCAACAAAATTCTCTGGCTACCACAGCTTTCTATAACGACAGAGGAAGATCACTTTGTGCTTTCAGTCTGAATGTTCAGTATGTTTAAGTTAGTTTGATCACTTTTTACTCTAAAATGAGACTCACTAAACCCTGTTTGCAGGAAAATCACTATTAACAAATCCTATTAGCCGTAAGGGTTAATTTTAACGCTGAGGTCCCCTTATAGCCGATCCGTGCCCAAGTAAAGCTGTAAATGGACCCACATTAGTTGAAAGATTTTAATTTCAGCAGAAAGGTGACCTGAATGACTACCTTACCTAAAAAAAAAAGTCATTTTATTTTGTTTTAGTTGAAAGTTACATTAAACTTTTGCATTTACTACATACTGCAAAATAAGAGGGAAGCAATTCTTTGCACTGAAGTGTCGCCACCTCCAGCATTACAAAATTAAACAACATGGCTAATGCCCTCGCTTAAAAATAACACAAATCTAATATTAAGCATACCAGATAAGAATATAGAAGATTTTTTTGTTTAACATGTAAAATGTTAAAAAGTTTCGTATCTTCCCATTAAAACCAATTCCCACTCCTCTACTTGGACAAAGTCTCTTCTCCTTTGAAACCTGACTGAAGGTTTTCCTGTAGGGAAGGCATATGCTGCAGTCGTATTAACAGTTGGCCGTTCTGATACGTTTGAGTAACTCCTCTGTTCGCTGTGCTTCAGGTGGTGCTGACGACAACCTGATTGAAGGCGGAGAAATGAAGTTTGTGTGTAAGCCAGGAGCGAGAAACATCACTGTGATCTTCCAGCCTCTTCTAAGGTAAATCAAAGAGTAGTTTGCTACATTTCCAGCCAGATAAAATGACCTAAAGACAGTTTGATGTGTTTATTTTTTTAAAAAGAAGGAATCAGCAACATAAAATAATCAAATACATGTAGTGAATATACTTAGGAGAGAAAATGTATTTAACATTTAAAGAGTATATGCAAGTACATTAGAGTTGTATAGGTCGAAGCCTATGAAAACATTTATTGCTCTTGATGCAACACTATATTTTCCATCTATTTGTGATCCTGGTGGATCAGGTCGATATTGAGTCAATGAGTGATAAAACGATTCCTAACTGCAGATGTTTTTTTTTTTTTAAATGGTAACCGTTATCTGTCCTTGTGTGAAGGATCTCTTTTGTCAGGCTGGCCTGACGGAGAAGGATGGTCGAGCTACTTAGGACCAATGATGCCCGGGACATGACTCAATACCAGTAAAATGTTAAAACTAATGATATTACGCAGCCTCTCAGTGACCAGCTATTGATTTTAGCTGCTTTAACGTTAAACAGACTTTCATAAATCAAAGATTTGAAACGATGGATGTCAGGACCGCTCTTTCATACGAACCCTAAATTGGGATTGACTGCCACCCCTCGCTTTAATTTCCTTTGAGCTTGTTCACCTCTGAAGGTCTGTTTTTATGATAATATTCTGTATATCTGGTAGTTTTCTGGTCCGTGCCGTAGTCCCACTAGAGCAGAGTAAATCTAATACCGAAATGCTTTGATTGAATTGGCGTTCAGGCAGTGATGCATTACCCTTTAGGATCCATTAAAATGGGATGTTTCTTTCCTCCACACTGACCGCCACACATGCATAGACATTTATAAGGGGCTGCATTTTTAGAATGCATAAAAAGGGAGATTTGTTACTCAGATTTGCTGCGATCTGGCAGGTTAGCAAATGTTTTGATTCAAAAGGTATCCTGAACCTGAATGGCGAGTTAAAGGTCCATAGGTCCATCCATGCAATTTATTTGCCATACAAATATATATTTTAGAAGTAAAAACATAGTAGTTAGGAATAAAAACACATATTCATGTATTTTTTTTCCTTATTAAGTCTTGGATGAGGGTCTAAATGAATTTAATGGAATTAGGTCGGCCAGCGAGGTTAGTTAATACAGATTAAACTTCAGTTACTAAGACCATCTCACATCTCCATCTGCTTGACTTATATTGGCAGTTGCCATGCTAGTTTTCGTCCAGTTGACTAATAGTCATTGAACGCAAATGATCCGTTTAGATTAAGAGGAAGAAGATTAAGAGCAAATTTTATCCGTGCAGTCGGGGAAATGATTATGCCTTGCTGAATTTTTAAATTTGCTCGCTTAAAACTTATTTATTTTTTACATTTCTGATTGTTTTATTATACTGAAAAGAAACAGAATATCAACCAAAAATCTAGAAAAAAAATAACAGGCGATGCAAATGTTAAAAATTGAAAAGATGACTTGAAACCTGGTGGCTTGAGCTCCTATAGGATTAATGAATGGAGATTGGCTGCTGAGACCAGTTACTCCAACACCTTATTGTGCTTCTAATTTAGACATGTCTTTGTTACTACGATGATATATTTTTTGTTATATGGCTGGAAAACATATCCAAAGCCCATCTTCAGTGTTCTGGTTAAGGGAAGAAGGTTTTCTTCAAATATTTTATGGTACACCACCGTCGGGTAGCTCCTCAATGCATTAAAGCTGTCTTGTACTGTTGACACCAAAGAACAGGCCCAAAGCATAATGTCTCCATCTCCATGCTGTGTTCTTGTGTCAAATTCAGCATTTCAAGTCCTCCGAACATCGTGACACAGAAGAGATTAATAGTGGTCTCATCTGACAGCAGCTCCTTGTCTGAATGATCAGGATGTTCTGTGCTAAGCTCACTGGGAGCCTGTAGCTTTTATAGTACGAAGCTGCTAAATTCTAGTCTGTTGCGATCAGTGTTACCAATGCTGTGCTGGACTGTGGCCCCGGCCGCCTTCGGTTCATTAACAAGCTCGTCCTGTCTAGTCGTAGGACGATCCCTCGCTTTTCTTGGGATCACCCTCGGCCCATAAACCAGGATTTAACACGAGGGTCCAGACTGATGGCTTTTTCATACTTCCAGTAATCTCGACAGCTGCTGTTACCTTCTCACCAAGGATTTTTTTTTTCTTATCACAGTGCAGCAGAAAATGTACTGCAGAAAAGTTTTTTTTTTTTTAACCCTCAACTTATTTACAATGAGTTAAAGGAAGCTGGGATCTATGTGTTCAGGTCTTTCTTTCTGTATAGTGGGCACTAATGCAATGTTCCTAAAACATTGGCCTTAAAACTGCCTCTATTTCCCAGACATTCAGACCCTATAACTGTTACTATCTCCAAGCTTTTGTCTGAATAAATGACCAAAACTAAAACGGCGACTAGCTCCCCGCCTGTTTCTCCCGTGTTGTCTGTAATGGTTCGTATCAATCAAAGCAAACTGCCTTGAACGCGGGGCTCTCCGCTCTCTCCCCCCTTCCTCTCCCTTCCACCTGGGTTATCCCGGCCTTTAGTGCCAGTGGAGCGCTGTTGTTTGCAGATGATTTTCTAATGGCGAAGCTCTGGCACGCCGCTGATGGATCACTGCACCTCCTGCAGCCAGCCATGCCACTCATGGCGGCTTTAATGACAAAAGCCGCTGGGGGTAGAAAGATTAGTGTCGGTGCGTGGGAGATAAGACACTCGGGTCTAAATGTTTGATTGCAAATGTTTTCAGGGGCTGTGTGTTAAGTTCTCAATCCTAAAATCAAGTAATGTCACACTTTATATAGTTGAAAAACCTCCAAAAAAAAAAAGGATTTCTAAAATATAATAAAAACCTCACGCAATAACTTTTTTGTATTTGCATAATTTAAATTAATCAGCTTTGGGGTCAGTTTCTCACTCTTGCTAATTGATGTCCCAATTTTTTAACCACGCGTTGCTATTTCTTCGTTTACTACTTCTGTTTCGTATTTCAGATCCGTAATCCTAAAGCAGCGTGGATCGGTTTATTTTTCCTTTCTACTAAAGTTATTCGCAGGAATTATAGAGATAAACAATCGTAACAATGCTCAAATCTAATGTAAAATTTGATATTATTAGCTAGAAATTTTGTGAAACATCCTATTTAAATGTCCTTTGGAGCTAGTCCCACTTTTGGCCAGCTGACAGATGAAAGATGCCAGATTGAAACTTTGGGTCAAACCAAAATAACTTTAAGGAGACTCTTAATGTTATTTATTAGTATGACGTAATCATGTTTATATTGTCGACTTGAAGGAGTTAAAAGGCGTTCTAAGTAGCTGGCTGTCAACAGAGGAGTAAAATGTGTGGTGGCAGATTTTGGACAAGGAAGAATTGGCAAAAGGGTTAATGGCCAGCTCCCCAAAAATATCCTTGGCTTTAATGTTAGAAACCCTTAAAGGTATATTAATAAAAAAATGTACTATGGTAATAAAAAATAAACAATTAGTGTGTGCCGACCATATGCCAAGCTATAAATTTAAGTTTACTAACTGTGAATAAATGCCACTCCAGTCTTGCCAGTGGGATCAATTTGACCATTTGGGCTCTTGGTACCAAGGAAACCCATTAAGACATGCAGTCACAAGCAATTAGAAATGTAACCAGCAATTGTGTTAGAAGGAAGCATGCAGGTAATCTCAAACAGATAGATTGAGGATATAAGTTCTTTGGCCCAGATCACTCTAGATCTTTCTTAATAGATCGGCCACCCAAACCGAAAAGGGTGCTGGTACCAGCCAAAAAACATTTTTTTTTTCTCATACTGAGAGATCTTTTGAAAGAATATAATCAGAACCAACATAAAATAACAGAGTAATATATGGTTTTGAATTGAATTTTTAGCCTAAACCAACCTCATTATCTGTTATTTGTGACTCTCCTGAACGCTACAAAAAACAACAAAACCCCTGTAACCAGGGTCCGAAATTAACACTCGCCAGTCGCCAAATGCGAGTAAATTTCCCGTTTGGCGAGTGAATTTCAGAGGGCTAGCTGCCACATGGCGAGTAAATGTTTGTACCAAATAAAATAAAAGTAACATAATAATAACGAAACCCATACGATCCGTTCACAGCTCTGTCCATCCAGAGCTCAGTCTAGACCCGCCTTCTGCGGTGCTGGTTCAGCTTCTTTCACATTCAGAACCAGTCATGGCTGCACGCTGGATCAGAAAACAGATCTGCTAACCAGATACAGTCTAAAACGCCAATTAGTCTGTTTATAAGTTTCGTTCTTATTTATTCGGATTTTTTTTAACTACCTGTGCTGCGGCTCTGTGCTTCACCGCTCTTACTGCGCCTCCCCCGCCCCCTCTCGGAGCAAGGTGCTTTTATCAGCGGCCAGCCTTCAAAACGTGAATCGCTACGTTTAATGTCCTTCCACTCGTACCAAAATGTCCCAATTAAAGTCAGTAGGAGAGTCGGTAACTGTTTTTCATGCTCTTTTGTTTTTAACAACACAGGACCAGCGGTGCTTCAGTGGGCGTGGTTCGTTGCGCTTGAATTCAGGTGCGCAAAATTACGTTACGTAACCTGTAACATCGGGGGCGCAGCGCACGAGGGTAAAATCCAGCAGCGAGATCAGCGTAAAGACGCAGCGTGAACCCTGAGTGCTTTAAGTGTTGCAGCTGAGGGGAAAATTTTGAACCATACACAGGGGCGGTTCTGAACAGGGGCCAACAGGGGCCTATGCCCATGTAGAACTGTTCCTGGCCCCTGTTATGGCCCCTGTACTAAAAACATGATGTTAAATTTCTTAGGATGATAAATGCTGACAAAGATAACGTGACTGACTGGTCATTTGGATCAGTTGCATTTTTTTCGTTTATGGTTTTACCCAATAATAAAATAACAAAATAATAAAAAAAAATATATAAAAAAAATAACAATAATTAAATTCAAGCTGTTTCACGTTAAGCTCCCGCTGTATTGAGAAAAGATCAGGGGTCTGCAACCTGCAGTTCCAGAGCCACAATTGGCTCTTTGGCTTACTTAATATTTTAAACGATGAAATGTTGACCTGTTAAGTCCCCCCTCCCCCCCCCCCATCTTTTGTTCTGTGCCCCTGTGAAAAAACACTGGCCCCACCCTGACCCACCCTGCTAAATTTGGTCTAGAACCCCCACTGACCGTACAGGCTTGATGAAACTCTGCCTCATTCACAAATAAGGCCAACATGGATAGAATAATGATAATCTGTAGTGTTTTTTATCGGCTGGATGTGAATCTGATAATTCATATTGTGTCTTTTATAATCAACTACAATATATATATTTTTTTAATTCAGAAAACAAAGATTTCTCTTCCAGGTTCCAGTCAGCCACGCCCCCAAACACGCCCCCCATAATTAACATAATTTCACTCTTAATTTTTATAAAAGTTGAGGTCTGGTCAAAATTAATATTTTGGCCGGTAAAAAATATGCCTGGCTGGTTGATTTTTACATCTACCGGCCAACTTGGCCGGTGAATAACAAAGTTAATTTCGGACACTGCCTGTAACCCTTGTTCGTTGCCTGTTTGTTTGTCAGTTTGTCTTCATTATGTGTAATGTGTGTAACGTGAACCAGAGTGGCCAAAGAGAAATTTCGTCAAAGTAACACGATGTAACAATAAAAGACTCTTGACACTCTTGATAAATCTGCAACTTTTAAAATGCTTAATCTGGGTGACAGCGGTGTCTGTCTCTTCGGGTTGGTTGTGATTTGTTGCCCACTTTTCCACCTTTTCTTTAAAAGCTACATCAGATTCCTGCACTGCATTTGCATTCTTAATAAATAAGATGCTAAGGGGCTTTACGTATTTCAGCTGGCTTTGAAAGGCCTGAGGGTCCCTGGGAAACACCCTGAGGTGGCAGGCAAGAGGGACATGTGGGATGCTTTGATCTGCCCGCTGCTATCAGCACCTCCCTCTGGCTGAATGCCAGAACATGGATTCATTTTAAAGAGAAAGAAGCTGGAGTGGTTTGATCAGTGTTTGAAGTTGTTTTTCATCTTTTTGTATGTTGCTGCTTGTCCATACGTTTGTCTGAAACAACTGCGCTTTGAATACTTTGTGTAACAATAACTGTTGCGTTTATTCATTTTAACTGGTTTAGCGCTTATAGTTAGTGAAATGCAAGATTGGTTTTGAACTTGGAAGTCTTATATAGTAACTTGTGTTGGAATCTGCAACCATATCGGCCAGAGAAAGCCCGATTGGTTCATCTCTAGTGCAGTGCTCTGTCTTTAGAGTGGCATGAACACACAAATATGGTGCATAAGGAAGGGTTTGTGCTTCTAGCAGCCAATTTTGTTTGACTTGTGGGGTCTTCCGCTGACATTTGGGTGGTATTTGCATCTCTGGACGAAGCTGGCATTTTGAAAAGTTTCTGCAGGCTTCCAATCTTTCCCTGTTAACAATCCGAAGAGTGACGAGCAACAAATATGCATGCCCACAGCCAGCAACGAGATTTCTGAGCCACTGACCTTCATAATTTTTTTAAAGTGGAATTCAATACGTGGGTTAATATGACTGTAAGCAGCTGTGTGTGTGTTTCTGTAATAAAATAGCTAACCAAACCGACCTGGCCCCTCGAGAGTAATTGTCCCTCCTGTTAAATGATTGACAGTTTGCCAAGTGTTACAAAGCCATTTCTAAGACTTTGGGATAAAGTGAGAGCTATAATCCACATCTGGAGGAAACATGCAGTGGTGGTGAACTTTCCCAGGCTGCTCAGGCTCTCAACTACAAACCTGTCAGAAATAGCATTAAGTAACAAGATAAAACCAAATCCAGACAATCTTTTCCCACTTACTGACAGAGAAGTATAAATGTAACACCATTAAATATCAGATACTAAAATTATACTGGAGACTGTTGATGTAATAAGGTTTAAAATGACAGCAGTCTTAAACGTTTAAATTTGAGTTAACCAATAACACGTTACTGATCTGAGGTTATTCTAAAACTTTCACAAGAAAATAGAAACAGAAGATTACAAGCTATAATTTATTTTACATTTGATGCCCCTTTTGGCTCAGAATATTCCTGTAAAACCAGAAAAAATAATTGTATGAAAAAGTTTTTTTCTTTTAATATTTCCTGTATAAAATATTGAACATTCAATTTAAGCAATATAGATTTCTCAAAGTATGCTCACAGCTCTACCTTATTACACCCACCTGTCATCCCACAAATTCTAAGCCAGTGTGAAAACTCAAAAAATAATACATATATGATATATACAGGTAAATAATTTCAAATTAATTTTAATAAAAAATACATGTGGTCAATAATATAATTTCTTATTTGTTCAAGGCTGCATCCATCAATGTTTTCCAAAAAGAACTTAAAATGATGTTCATTACACCAAAGTAAAACTTTCAGATTTCTATTTAGGCATCTTTAAATAAGCCTAAAAGCCATAGTAGGCTACAAAATGTTGCACTGTACTCTGTTTTTACCATTTCCAGGTACACATATTGTTGAAACCGGACCACTGGTCTTGCTGCGGCAGCAAAAGTAATTTTCATGCTGCAGAAGCGTCACCTTGTTCTCCTAATTGGTTTCACATTTAAAGGTGTTGAAATGGGACCGCTTTTTGGGACTGGACTCAAACTAAGACAGAACTTGCAAGTTTATGTGCAAAAGCGATGCAAGAAGTCAGACCTGGTGCTGGCGTCCATGCATGGATTTAAAAGTGTGAGTGGAGGAAAAGAGCCGGAGGTTGGGAGATTGACACGGTACCTGTGGGGGGTATGAAGAGAAGCACAATGGGACAAGCGATGGGAATGGATGGAGCGGAGATTAGAGAAAAAGGGGACACAAAGGCTCTGCCTCCCACTGGTGTGGCCTGTGGTGAAAATGACTCGCACAATGATTCTGCACTAATTTCACATAATTATCCACTCCTCTTTTGCACAGTGCACATATAAAAGGAAAGACTAAGCATTAGAGGAGATGTAAAATACATGTAATAAGCTAAATACGTATTTTATCAAGGTATTTTGTTTAGATGTGCACTTTGAAATTCATTTTAATGTGATTATTTTTTTTTTTTTCGCCCACATTTCTTTTTTAGTATAACCTTGATGGGAGAGTGCTTAGTGGTTGGACTTCATTTCAAACTGAATAGAGAATGTGGAAAGGCTAATTGAGAATCCTAGTGGTCAAAAATTAATTGCCTGTTTCTCTATGCTGTCTCACTAACCAAGGCTGCTCGCTATCAACCAGTTAAACACTCCTTAAGAAAACCTCAGACTAGCAATCATATTCATGACATTTACTTCAGGAATCTGGAGAATTCAGACAATACAATCAATTACATTTTTGTTCACATGGCAACATCAACCATCAAATATATAATTAAAGTATCTCAAAAAAATACAAACATCAAGCTTGGCCATGAGAAAACTAAGGCTGTGAATATCTTGGCTAGGTTTGAAACCTGGCCTTGGTTAAACACATGCCACACACAATGTACTTCCTGTCACATGACTAAATAAACTTCCTCACACAGGAAGTGAAAAAATGTCTTTGCACAAAGAATCTAGAAACATTATGAAAACTATTTAATAACTCTCACGGGAGCAGCACAGTTTCTCTTTTTGGAGATTGATTTTGTGAGATACTCTCATTATGTTGCTGCCATTGATTTCACAGAGTGTCAGAAACATTCTGGTCCATTTTTGACATCATCACATTCATGCTGCAGACATGCCCTGCACGTGTATGATGCAAAAGTCTTTCACATCCCAAAGGTGCTCTGTTCAATTGGGATTTGATGGAGTTGGAGGCAAGCGGAGTACAATGAACTGCAAACTTATTTCCATACAAATACAAGAAGTGACAACGGAGCAAACCATTGCGAGCAGCAAACGGCACCATTAATTTCTTTTGGAAACGTCAGCATGGAAGTCAACACTGGCATAAACATCCATGCTACGAGGGTTAGCTACGGTAACTATGGAGCACGAGCAGAACCGAGCAGTATAAAGGGTTTGATGTTACCATGGACAATACTAAGGTGGGTGTTTAAACAATGCTCAGTTGGTATAAAGGGCCCAAAGTTTGCCAGAAATTACAACACCACCATTCTCAACTACTGAATCAAGTTAGAGTCAAGCTCTAATGCTGCTCCTGAACTGAATTAATCTACATTAGAAATACACCAATCCAGTTTTTTTCCGATCCAATCCGATACCAATACATCGGCCAAGCGTATCGGCTGATACCCAATACCGATCCAATACTACTGTTGAATGAATAAACGGTTTAGCTTGTCATATGAGTGAAGTTATCAGGCTTGAAATACACTTTGTAAAATGTTCTGCATGTTCTTTTGCATGGTGCTTATTTAAGTTTGTGGTTTTGAATTTACCAACCTTATCACCCCCCTTGCAACTAATACTTTGCAGATGCTGCGTGTTGCAATCGGACTTGTCGGTGTGTCAAGTTTGAAATGTTTCCAAATAGCAGACTTGCCGTGTTTGCTCATCGCTAGCTACCGCGCATGCTCTGCGTAACTGCGTTGCAAACATAGAATAGAAGTGACTACATGGCTGTAACTGTATTTCTGTGTATGAGATTAATAAAAAAAATTAATTACCGGTTTGGACTGCTGGATCAGCATCAATCATTAGTTATCCAATCCAGCTAATCAGATCGGTGCATCTCTAATCGACATAGCTAGAAGGCTAAACGAAGGAAAACTGTTGTTCTGTTGAACTTTTACTGACCTTTTTTCTGTCATCGATATGCGTCTGTCGATCGATATATTATTGTTCTAGAATTATTGTCCAGCCCTAGTTGCAACTGAAATGGAAGCTCACCAGACAATTTTCTTCTTGGTACATTATTTTTTATTTAGTCCACTTGAGATAAAATATATTTTACAAGTGAGACTAGGCAGCAGAGAGGTTACATTACTAAAAACAATAAAGGAATACAATTTACATAAAAAACACTGGTCACATAAAACATTTCCACACAAATGCAGTGGTTTCAGCAAATCTTGAAACTCTGTGTCACCTTAGCTTTAAGTTGAAGATCAGTTTGCAGTTGATTCCAAATATTGGGAGCTAAAAAAAAAGCAGGAAGGATTTCTTGGCTTGTTAAGTCCAAATATTGGGAATTTTTCTTCAATTGATGAGAAGGGCTGATGGCTTTTCACCAATTTCTGTTTTATAGTTAAAGTAGGACTTGTTTCCATCAGAAAATTATTGTCTAATTTGGGTGAGCCTGTGCAATTTGTAGCTTCAGTTTCCTGTTTCTTGCTGACAGGAGTGCCGCTTGATGTGTTCGAGTACGGGCTGCAGCCCATCTGCATCTACAACTTCTTAGCTCAGAGATGGTATTCAGAATCCGTTGTAAAAGAAGGCTTTTGGAGCTGCTGTTGTCTTACTATCCTGTAAAATGAATCTGCCCAATTTCATCTGACGTCACCTATCCAAGCCTATCTAACAACTGTCACTCTGTGGCTATTTTCTCTTCTCAGGCCATTCTGTAAACCAAAGAGATGGTTGTTGAAGACAATCCTAGTAGATAAGCAGTTTCTGAAATAGTCAGCACATCTTGCACCATCAACCAAGCCATATTGACAAGAACCTGGACTCCCTTTTTTCTCTATTCTTGACCTCAGAAGGTCATCATCACCACAGGTTGGTGATTCGATGCAATAAGTTGCTGCCCTGTGATTCACTATTTGTTTTAGCAAGCGATTGAACAGGTGGACCTAATAAAGTGCCCGGCTGGTGTAGACATCTTTATCAAATCATTTACAAATACGCAAGTCATAACGCGCGTCTGCCAAGTAGTTTCTAAAATACTAAAAGGACCATGTGAAATTCCTGAAGCAGTATTGATTTATGTTGTTTTACAACCCAGTCATCTGCATGGCCTTCTCAGTTTTGCATTTATAACTTGATATATTTTGAGGTTAGGCGCTTATTCTACAGGTATAGTTTGCCAAACAGTTGGTCATATCAAAGCCAGTTTTTGCAGTAAAAGTCAATACACAGCATTACAATGAAAATCTGTAAGGGTCTTACCAAAAAAAAGATTGTTTTAATAGAAACGACACATTTTTTAAATGCATTGTGATGTAACCGTTTGTCCTGTTGATCCCTTTATATCACTTACATCAAACATGATAGTTTTCTCTGCAGTGAAGCTAAAAATGGCCTCCATTCTTTTGTTGCTGGACCCCCGTTTTCATTTCAGACCAGTGCCTTTTAATTACCAATGCAGGACACATTTTCCCTCAACATCTGCCATCAACCTCAGAGAGATGTCTGTGTGTAGGCTATTAAAATGCAGCCTGGATGGTCTAGCCTTAAGTCCTCCTCACACATACGTGCACATAAAGCTTTGGTCGGCCAGCCCTTGCTCTCTTTTCTAATCTTTTCTCACTCGCTTTGAGGATTTTCCTCAGTAAACATCACTTCTATTTCTTTCTTTTCTTACCAGAACCTTTTAAAACGTGCATATTCTAGGAGGAGTGGGTTTTAGACTAGAAAGGTTGAAGAGGGACGCAGAGAAATAAATCAGCAGAGATGATATACGGTAATAAGGGGAAATAATGGCAGAAAAATAGCAGGATTACAGAAACTGACCATAATTTTTCCTTTTCAACCTTGGTTCATCCATACTGAGCTAACAATATTATCGTCTGATAATATTGAGATGCTAATGACTTGAGGGGCTCAAATATCACCTTTTTATTATTCCTGGAAGTTAGTTTTTTTTATGTGTAATTTACAAATGGAAGACCCATTACCAAAATGAAGGAATTAACTTCATATTTTTGTTTTAAATGCACCTTGGAAAATAAAAGAAATAGACATTGAAATAATTCCTGTTTTTCTTTTTAAAAGAAAGTAGATAGACAATGTTAGACGTTTTTAAGTTTTGCATATTTTACCCTTATACTGGGACACTATGATATTTTTACTCAACGATATCAAAACAAATAGTTTTTTAACTACAAAGTCCCGGTCATGGTAAATAAGATTTAGAAATACTGAGAATTATGTCTTTATTCAACTCTTTTGATCAGCTTTAAATTCCAATTAATTGGCTGTTTACATTGGCTATCTTGAGTGGTGTGATGCGAATATTGAAATGTAGATAATGGAGTAAATAATTTAAGGATGGGTCATCCATGATTAAGGGAAGCGCCAAATGACAAGGGGACATTTAAGAATTTGTAATTAAATGTTTAGTTTATTTATAACACACAATGCAGTTTTGGCGTGAAGAGGCCAAGAGTTCCTCCTGGTCACCATTGACTCTATATGGTAACTCTTTCATGTGTTTCAGGTTCCTCTTCCACCATGTTGAAAATACTAGCACTGGTTTTTATCAGTTTCAAAAGGGTGCAGCTTCAGCCACTTTCTTGTGAGCTTGACAGTTCTCTTGTGCCTTACAGACACAATCCTGCATGGAGATCCACATAAACACTGTGGGTATGACAAAACTCTAGCACACACACACACACACACACACACAAACACTAGATATTGTGCAAGAGATTAGATCCATCATTGTTGGGGTCTTTTCTCTGGCTATTGAAGGTGGATAAACTCATTGATTGTGTTTATCCATCCCATAATGGAATCTGGCTGGGTTCCTAGGGCAACGGGTCCAACAGACACCTTAAGCACACAGTCGTCAGTCGGAGCTTAAGGGGGTCTAGACTCAGCAGTGGACTTCTTATGAAGTCGGCTTATAGGTTGCGGGAGGTTTGAAGGTTTGCGCGGGGAGGAAAAGTGGACACTGGGACTCGTCGACTGGTCAGATTAGAGGTTGAAATTGCGCTGGGACAAGTGGTAAACGAACATCACACAGATGTTCATGCAGTCATGCTGTTGGCTTCGGTGTCATTCCCCGTTGAGCCTTATTGTGTCCCGCTGGCTGCTTTCAAAGAGGATTAGAACGTTGTTTTTGTAAGAAGATTGCAGTCATCTGTATTACAGGATGCTATCAAAAAGGTGATTTAATGAAATCTCTTCATTTTGTTTCCATCGTACAATGCTTTAATTAAGCCTAACGCTGTTCGTCAGGGCTGGAACTATGAAAGGACAGAAGTGGGAGGACAGAATGCCCTTAATGCTCTTCGAATGAATGCCAGAGGGAGCTGCAGCCAAGAGAATTACTGAGCCACAGTGAGGCGCGGGGAAATGTTTTTGTCAACTCCCTGTCTACCTTTGCTGCCATTTCCCACATTTTTCTGATGTACGATCTAACCTTACAAAGATGAGAAGCATGACAGCGCTCTACCTCTCATTAAAAACACTGAAATCTAGAAAAATGATACAACAGCAACTCTGCGGCACATCCTCCCTGCGAGAGATGAGGTGATTTGGAGAAATTCTTTTGTTATTGTCTCTCGCACGTCCTTGTGTTGCTGCGCTTTGAATTCAGCCTCCGTTACCCGTCTTTCCTCTTTCCATCTTTCTTTCCTTTGACAACATGACCTGCCACTCTGCGTTACTGTCACATGAGCGAGTGCCAGCCCCCACATCACAGCAGCCTTTGATTGGCCAGGCCTTTCCAGGTCGGTGAGCTGCTGCCTGATAATAACCTTGTTTGATTGCTGGAGCAGAGATGTAATTGATTGATCTGCTCACCCTGTCTGGGGCCCGGGCTTCAGAAGTAGCCCTGTGTGTGCTTCTGTGCGTGGGTGTGTATTGAAGTGGGGGGGGGGGTTGATTGCTGAACGGCGTTCCAGATAAGCATACATGCACACATACCTTGACCCACTGCGCAGCGCTCCACACACACACACATTTGCCTGTTCCGGTATTGTGAAACATAATATTCTCCAAGTATGAAAGCCGCATGGGCGAGGGAAGAATAATATGAAGACGGTTTGTTTTTAAGCTCCCCCCAGCCCGTCCGCCCCGCTTACCTCTCTAAACAAAACCCACCAACCAATCAACAAGTCATTAAACCTCATTAAAGTTCTCCCGACTCCCACTGAAAGGATTATTTACTTCCTAATTGGTGGTTATATAAGTAGGTCTATCTTTGTGGATGGTAATTATTTTCAAAGATAGATGGTATCAGCTAACTGCAGCATTCAGTCTAATTGTGGCTAAACAGACACACTTTACATAGTGTTCACACTTACTCATTTAAATTTGAAATTATGCCCCCACGACACACACGTACACATACACACACACAGTATTTATTCAGATAACAAAAAGATTGACTTTAAGATTTTATGTTAGTTTCTTACTCTATCTGATTTGTTAGTTTCATTGTGTCGTACTTAGAAGCAACATTCACTGCTGGATAAAGCTTTTTTTTTTTTGCTTACCACTTTAATTTGGGCATTACATGCTTGTATTTTCACTTTTGACTCTAATCACTATCTTGTCACTCTGAGGAATGATTTTTACCATCTTTATTGTAATTTATAATATTACATTCAATTTTATTTTTGCACTCACAGTACACAACAAATTTTACCTGAAGGAGCTTTAAAAAAACAAACGGGTGCAATTCACATCCAGAATATTATGTAGGCATAAAAAAAAATGTGCACGTCTCTGTTAAAATGCAAGGTTTTGTGATGTAATAGAACAAGGCTCCTCCACAGACTAAAAAAATTAATAAAAAATCCAATGTATTTTTTTCCCATTTCTAGATTTCCTTCCCCATCCCATAATATACGTGAGAAGATAATCACCTGTCCGTCTGTTCATTAAGTCTTACACTCAGAAAAAGATGCTCCTTTTTAGCTTTCCAGTAGATTGTAGGTTTTCTGCCTAGGTCGACTCATATTCTTAACTTTTTATAATTCCTTCAGCCTTGATTTAGGCCTCAAGTCCATTTGAACAAAACGAGCCCCAAATCATGACACTGCCACCACCCTGCATTACTTTGGGTATGGTGTTCTTCTGGTGAGTTGGACGGCTATTATAGCCCCAAACATACGCTGTGCAGTGATATCATCTTCTCAAGTTCCCATTACCATGACTGTCCAACCAACATTGGATTCAGCAGAACATTACACATTTTCCTGCTTTTGATAGATTTGAAATGTGTTTTTGTAATGGGGCGGCATTGAATCTATCCTTTGTTTTTAACCTTTTCTTTCTCTGTTTTGAACATGACTGGGAGTTCTCTAAAGTAGATAGTATTCATTTATGGTTATATGTTGTTGTTTTTTGTTTTTGTTTTTATTTACTCATTTCAATTTATTTTCTAATATATTCAAAACAAATAATCAAATGCAATTTTTTGCATTTTGCAACCCTGATCCTATATTGGATGAAACATTTCTTAATGCAGAAGTAGTTTACCTGTGAATAAATGAAACAACTCTTTACCAACATAACCAAGGTATGATGATCAAGAACCCATAATTCCCCTTCGGGGGGGTCTCATCACAGAAGCTATTTACCTTGATTTATTACATCCACACAAAGCAGAACCAACATCTACAGCAGTAATGACTTTAGATGGATTTCTGCCAGAACAAACTATAAAAGGGAATGAACAACAGAAGAGCGGTGAGCGGAGAAAAGAAAAAAAAACCTCTGCAAAAATCCATTTTGTTTGATGTTAGTGTCTCAGCCTTGCAGAAGATTCTGTTGGAAAAACCCTGAGAAATGACATTAGGGGCATCTTGTAATGTGATTTCTGCTATGTGTGAATATGAGATTTCTAATGGATCCAAGCACATTAGAGCAGTCTTTATCTGTAGTATTTGTTCCCCCTTGGTTTCAAATGCAATTTGCTAAGTACGACATTTCACTCGGCTCCAGTTTTACCAGCTCTCTGGCTCGAAGGGATATGGCGGACAATAATAACATAATAAGGGATATGGGGAGGACGGGGGCACATGCACAGTATAGCATTTTCGACAAATAGGTACTTTATAAGAAGCATATTCTTTCTCTGTCATTTGGAGAATGTGCAAAGATAATAGATGTAGGACAGAGGTTCTGCTGTGTTTTTGGGCATGTTCATCTATGCGTGATTGTCGCGAGTGGAGTTTAAATGGGGATTGCATTTGCTGATCTGTTAGACCTTCCCAACACTAAAATATTCAAAGTATGTTTGTATTCTGAAAAGGTTTTACGGTATTCTGGGTATTCGAAGCAATAAACTTGGGCTTCCTGGTTAGAGCCACCTAATTCTTCTCCGTAAGGTGCAGTGGTTTTACTATAAAATGTAAACACTTCTGCAGTAATTGCAAAATATCAAATGTTTAAATTGTTTTAGTTACACTGCAGCTAGAATTAAAAAAAAATATTTTGGCTGTAAATGAAAGAACTGCAAGTTTCTATGTGTAACAAACTATGTAGACCCACAGAAATAATCCGTATATCTTCCTTATTTACTTCTTTGTCAAAGCACTTGTCAGATTATAGGCTACAGTATTTAAAGGTTAATTTTGTTATCCGGTTGTCCTGATCTTTCTTTTAAAGCAGCCATAACTGTAAATAAGTCTTAACATAGTTATTTGAAGAGTTGTGTTTAATGTTATTCTGTTAAGGAAGGCAGGAGAAGCTCTTGAAAAGTGAAGTCCACCAAATTTGTTCGGTAGATGGTATCGCTTCTCTTTTTATTGCCAGTTTCATTTTGTTTTTGCGTTCGTGCCTTTATTATATTGAGTCCCTTTTTTCCTCAGCAATACTAGCTTTTCTGTGTTGTGCAATTATACACTGTTTAAAGTTATTTAATGTTTATTAAATAACCCTCTGTCTGTTAAGTATTGTGTGGTGGTGATCAGCTGTTAAGCTGATATCAAGACAATGGTTGAAAGGGATGAATTCGAGCACTAGCAATCTTTTAACAGCAAACCCTGCACACACATAGAATAATAGAGTGACAACTTCAAGAATTTAATAACAGAAATAAATTGAACACCCAGATGAACCATTTAAACTTTCCCTTTTGGTTTCTCTGCCCAAACCTGTCTTGCCTCGTGTGAGTTTGTCCACTTTGGCCATTCAAGGAAGGAGCACTGGAAAGCAGGAAATGTGTCAGTTTGTTCTTGGCAGGCTAGCGTTTAGCTCTGCAGCTATGAGCTAACCAACAGCGTGTGGAGGGAATGGAGGCCTGTAGGTCCTCTAGACAGCCTCTGACCCGGTTGCAGTCACGATTAGAGCAGGTTTTACTCAGAATTCGACAGCAGGTCATTCTGCCGGCTTTTCAGCTCTAGGTGGGGTTCGCTTCCCTGTATAGGCTGAGGAAAAATACAACAAAGCTGTTTTTGGCATGCAGGATCCTTCCTCCTGCATCTGATTATGAGGTTAAGACAGCAGACTTAACTCTGATTTGCCCAGACATGTTCCCCGGCGACGAGAGTTTTCCCTCAGGTGCTGGATGGTGCATCGGTCAGGCCCGACCCTGGCCCATAGTCTGAAGTAGCCTTTTCCTGGTCTGCTCCAGGGAGAGGTGGTATGAGCAGCTTGGAGTCTGAAGAAGAGTCTGAAGAGAGGGCTGGTCAGCAGTGTCCTGACTTTTATCTGTGGGGAGTGGTCCACAGCTGGCATCCTACTGAGAGAGAGAGAAGGGCCGTCCCCGATGGCTCTCTCTGCTCTGTGGCTGTGTGAGTCTCATGTCTAAAATGCATTTTGGATTCCCTCCCCATCGTATAAAATTAACACAATTCAACCATGGTGTGATGGCACTACATCTGAATCCAGACTCAATCATTCCAATATGTAGGCATTCATTTTAGCTTTGCACTGAATTCATTGTTGACACCATGGCAATTTCTAACTTTCCAATAAACTCACATTAAAAACATACTTGTTGGTATTTCTGCAGAGTACTATCTTTAGATTTAATCCAAATGTTGTCATGAGGGTACAGAGCCAGTTGGAGCACTGTGACATTTTCAGAACACTCACCTAGTGTCCCACTTCTTACATTGGGAGTGGGACAATAATGCATGTTCAGCCTCAGTTTTCCTGACACCCTAATCTCTGTTTCTGAGTTATGAGGGTCACGGCACCCCTGATTATCATAACCATTTACATGTTTCTGCCAGCATTTCCGCAAATCGTCCCAAATCAACCAATATGTTGCACTCTGAGCTCTCCAGGGGCTTAATGAGCTAAATTAAGAAGGAAGCCATTTAACCCCTGCCTGCGACGCAATCACGCACCCATATGCACAGGCACAGCGTTGATGGGCATACCTACTCATCACAACCAAACAAGCAGGAACATACAAGCACATACACACAGTGCAACTGCCTCACCTCCACCCCAGATTTCAGTAGATGGGAGCTAGAGCAAGGCTATTATGCAAATGTCAGGTGTCAAGTGTAAATGAGGTTGGAGGGATGGGTAACAGAAGTATTGAATATCACACCGGCTCCCTTGGCAACAGCACCGAGGTACAGTAATGAGAGCATTCCAGGATGTGGGCTGGCAAAAGCTTCGTTACACTGAAAGATAGAAATGTGAGAGATTTGAATTTAGTCCGTTGGGTCTTGCTGATGTAAAAAGGCAAAGATGGCACCGCCATCTGCTTTCTGTGCGGTACAAAAGGGATTTAAACTACTTCTATTGTTATAAATCTGGAGACGTTCAAAACATGTATTTAAACACACTTTGACATGAACAGAAAGAGATTTCCATTTTCAGACGTATTTCATACATGCTTGGCCAAAGCTTGATAATGCTAATACCTTCCTAATGCCTAATTAATTGCCTAACTTCAGTATCTCATCATCTCCTCTTGTTGGTCAGACCGTCTCCTTTGTTCATCTGTCTCTCTTCTTTCACCGACTCATCTTCTGCTCTCCCATGGGTCCTTATACAAAGATAAAACATTCCCATTATTAAACAGACCCGAGTCGACAACCGTTAATTTAATTATTGATAAAAATCTGAACAAATAATTGTAGAAAGGTCATCTAAATGTTAAACTTGAAGTCTCCTCAATCACTTTGTGTTTGTTTGAGGGAACCATCCTATGAAAAAATGGCCGAGGAAAGCTTCATGGTTTTAGAAAAAGATAAATTATAACACACCACTGCTTACCTACCCTAAACCTAATCACTGCTAATACAACAGTTTATTGGATGATTTGATTAGTTTATTTCTTTGTGTCACACAAGTTCCAGTCATTAATCAGCTACAGCCAGTCTTAACTGGTTGGATGAATAACTGCTTGGGTTCTCTACAGTCATATGTCACTAGAAACACATAATTCAGTAACTGTTTGACACATTTTCTGATACATTTTGATTTTTTTGTGGGGGTCACAGCATGAAGAACCTGCTCAATACTACAAATCACATCATTTATCTCAGCAGCTCGGTAAACACATCTAATATTACTGTTCACAAATGCAGCCTCACCAGCGACCATCTCTAAACCGATCGGTACCTGCTGTTTTGCAAGTCAGAATTATTCACCATATTTAGCATTTATAAAATCTGCTGGGTGTTATTAAAAGGCCGACAGTGTTTTAGAACCGCTTCAAAAATGGTGGTTAGGGTTTCAGCTAAAATAAAAAGAATAGCAAGTCAAGCTCTCTGTGGAGCATTAATCAGCTTAAACTATATGATGAATAATATTATATAAACAGCAGGAAAATAAAAGACAGGGAGATCGTTTGTCCTGTGCTAAGGTGGCTTTTTATTTATGAATGGTGTTGGTAAACGTTTTAGGCTCATTTATTTATTTTAATGTTGTGTTTTATGGAACACTTTTAAGTGTTCTAATATATATTTTTTTTTTAGTAACGCTGTTCTTTTTGCTGTGCCTTTTTAAATTGTGTTTTTATGTAGGAACCGTTGTCAGGTGTCACAGACAAATCTCCATCTCAAGAAATGTAATGGACAATAAAGTTATCTTTTTTTTGTTTTTTCGTTCATAAGATAAGCAGATAATAAGCAAAACTGACTGAACAATTTTAAGTTGACCTATTCAGAGTAGTCACGGTACTAAAACACCAAACTCAACACCAACAGATAGCCTCCATACCATACCGTACAGAAACATTTTTAGAAGACTTATGTTTTTTTATTTTTATACACAAAAGCGTATAAAGGATTAAAATGTTACCATTGTTTAATTAGCCTAAATCAGTTGATAGTAGAAAAGCTAGGTGTCATTCAGATTTAGGCTTTTTCCCCTGCAAAACCAAACATTGGACAAGGTAACATATTATGCTAAAAGTCTGATTATGTTTATGTATGTCTGAATGCTGCTTGTCGGGACTTTGATGCAATCAACTGGTTTTCTTATATAGGAACATTTTTGACCAATCTGTATAATCTGACCCAATCTGTATAATATGATTGAACTTAACTTTGTAAAGTGCCTTGAGATGACATGTTTCATAAATTGGCACTTTATAAATAAAATTGAATTGAAATTAAATTGAATTGATTATCCTTGATGGGACTCTATACCTTGGGTTCAATTCAAATTTACTGGATCTTAGACACTTCAGAGTGTTGGTCTTCAAGCTGCTTTGCTAATTTTGTTGTGCTGCTTGACTTTGTAGCCGCCGCTATTCTGCACAGTATGCATAAAGGCTTATCAAGACCCTTTGGCTGTTCTTGTACATATTAAATGTTACATGAAAATATTGATTACTTCTGCACCCTGCAGCGTGGAAAGTGGTTCTTTTGTCTAAACCTACTAAGAGTTGTTGCTGAAATGGTGCCAGTATTCCCTTTTTATAAGTAATTTTTTGCACTGGAACTTTTACAGTAAACGGCAACTAATTGCAATGGCCAGAATAAGAAAAAAAAATCTCCCTTTCATAGGTTCAGCTTGAACAAATCAAAACATTTTAACGCATTAACTTCATAAAGCAAGTTTTGTACAACTTAATTGTACCATTTTTTAATTTTTACTGCAAAAATGTTCCTTGCAACAAAAAAAACCCCACTCCATTGTAAGAATGGGTTTCATGCTTAACAATACAGACAATACAAGTCATCTTTTCACCTTTCCCTCCAGTGCTTTGCACATTATTGGTTCACATTAAGCACTTTCAGCACAAACCAGACACATTGAGAAACACACTATAGAAACTGGTATTGCTTCATTTTGATTATGCCTTCGCACAAAAGGAGCTTGTATGGTTTTTGTTTCTGCCGGCGTGAATGCCACTGCCGGAGCTTATGCGGTGGATTATTATCGAGTGGTTAGAAGCACAAAAAAAAACAACTTCAGCAAGACTTTGGTGGTTTTTCCTAACTGCTAAAGGAATACTAGCTGTTTAAAGATAACAAAAGCTCCACGAACTGCTTCAGTACAAAAGTTATAGATAAAAGATTAAACCGATCTTTGTAGGAATAAAACAAAGTAGAGCAGAATAACAACAACTCAGATTATTTTCTGTCAGAAAAGGAGAAAACAAAGTGTCCTTACATGCCTACAGCAATGTGGATGAAGGGTTGAAGAGCAGACGGCAGAAAAGCCTGTACAATATTTAATGTTGCTAATGCAGCCCTTAATAGCATTTTTAGCTGTTGTTTCTTTAATAATAAATGTGCACACAGTAAAACAGGCGTATCGTAATCTTGCTCATTGCATTTTCATTCTGAGTTCTCGAAGTTGCAGCAGAGGCAGCAACTTCCACTACCACCCAGGAGACAAGCCTGTCAGCTCCAGCAACATAAAGGGATGGCATTGACTGCATCCTGCCGCTTGTTGTTGAACCAGAATCTCTCATAATCGCAACTTGCTTAGATAATTAGGTTAGTTTGTCATTTCTCGGCCCACAAGATGGACTCGGCGTGGGAGAGAGAGTGGGCCGCCAGCTGTCGTGCCGACAGGTAAAATGGATCAGTTGCGTCTCATTTCATCAGTGAGTTGTTACTGTCAGTTTCAGAGCCTTGGTCTGAGGCGCTCATGTTGGTAAACAGGTTTTTGAGAAAGAAAAAGACACCGTTGTTGCCTCCCACTCATTAAAAGTTTCGCATACAAAAGTATTTTTTGCATTAATGCGGTTCACATCTGCAACGGAAAAACTGAAAACTTTTTTTTTTTTTTTTCCTTTTGCGTTTTCGCCAGGTTTCATATGACGGGGTGAGAATCCAGGTCAGAAATTAAAATCCAAGTGGCGAGATGTCTTTTCATGAGTAATGGTAGGACGGAGCAAGAGACGGCTGGGCAGTAATGTGAGCGCTGCTGTCTCAGTGAACAAACTTACCCTGAGAAATAAGCACAGACTAAACAGCATTGTGGAGACGTGCAGCAAAACCATAGGGATTAGTCTTGTAGAGCTCTCTCAGCTCTACAGGAATGCTAAGGCTATCCTTACTGACCCAAACCACCCTTTTTACTATAATTACAGGTTGCTGCCATCGGCTGGCAGATACATGGTGATAAAGTGCAATACAAAAAGGTATTAATGTTCATTTGTCCCTGTAATGTCAGTCTCATTAATAACTTGACCTGGTAGGCCCACATAGAGACTGTAGTAGCCTATGTTGGAGCTGGCTGCACCATGAGTGTGGTTGTTGTGTTTTTTTGTTTGCGTTTTGGTCTGTTGCACTTGTGCTTCCTCTGCATTTGTTCTTGCAGGCTGCAAAACAAATTGCCCCTTAAGGACAATAAAGTTTATCTTGATCCGGAAAGGGGAAAGTACTCATTATCAACGACATTCTCCAGGCTTTTTAAATATGCCGTATTTGAAGCAGAGACCAACAGACCGCTGTGGTAGGGGTCATCTTCACAGGTGAAGGGAATGATGAGAAAGTCAGGCACCTGATTTTCAGGACTTGGGGTAGTAAAAGCTCAGAAGAACAGTCAATAGCAGACAGGGCTGTTTGGCTTTAGTAGAATACAGGGTTAGGACTAGGGGGTAGTACAAGTATTAGTTTTGTCTCATTCCACAACAGTGAAATGACCTACTGAGCGCTACCAGAACAGGGGCCTCCCTGTTTATTGTCGAGAAACTCCTGAAGACCCAGTTCTTCAGAGATTATTTCTCACCCTAGCACCTGCCCTGTACTTCCCTACCATCCTCGTTCTGCAGTTCCCTCAGACCCTGATTGGTGCTCTTCCCTCTAACTAGCTCGTTTGTTATTACCTGCACTGTTTTGTTCTTATTTGTAAGTAATTTCTGATTAAAACGTCTCATGAATGAATAGACAAATATAATTCACACAACTATTCTTGCAAAATGAGTATTATTCAAGAATGGACTTCGAGTTTACATGAATGCTTGGCCTTTACTGTTTAAGGAAAAAAGGCATAGAATGGCTTTACATAAGAGAAGCCACTGCCTGCTCTTATTTATGCATCTTCACCCAGTAGCTGGGACTTGGTACATTTCATGAAATATGGCGGCAGCGTACATAAAGTGCGAGACCTGGTAAAAAGTTACGAAGGCTGGATGAGGGTGATGTCCTTTGCTCTTCATTTGGTGTCACGTTAAAACCTCCACAATCTAAAAATATTTTCCAGATATTTGCAAAGGATGGACATTTATTTCATTTTGTTGCAGAGACACTGGGTAACCTCATAAAATGTGGTTTGAAAACTACTGAAACGGATATTTATTGTTGCTGCTTTAAACATTTAACTGATTAATATCAATATTGTGAGACATAAACCTGTGTAAACATGTGTAAAGGATCCAGAAGAAGAAGAATTAGTAAAAAAAAAAAAAAAAAAAAAAAAGTAATTAGTAATGGAAACTAATTGGAAAGTCAAATAAAGTCTCATCGTCATTTGTGACTAATATTAAGGAGCTTTTTACTCTTTGTAGTCCATCTTTCAGTGTGTCAGATTTGCTTTGACTTGATTCTGTAGCTTAAGATAGCTAAAAATGCTGCAACTTATGACCTGAATTTACACATGATCGAGCCTAAATTGCAGCACCCTTAGCACCCTGTGGTAGCTCATCGAAGTCAGAACTTTTATCCTTTTTGGCATCACAGTGGTGGACTGAGTTCCTCACTGAAGTCAAGAGTAGATTCTCTGGCAATCCTAGCTGGAGGCTAAAATCCAAGCATTCAGACAGCATTTTACCAGCCTGAGACTTTTTTTTTTATAAGATTGGGGAGCTGATGTCAAGTACGGTTTACTTAACCTTCATTTTTCTCTTTTCACAAGCCTGACCACCCTGGATCTGACAAAACTCCATTTACAGCTCTTTTTATGAGTGCATTTGTGAAAGCGTGCCAGCCATTATGAGGCTTGAGCGAGTGACCATTTTTCAACGGGTCAAAGTTTTTCAACCTTATAACATGTACACATGTATATCTGTATTCTGCTCACAATTTGTCATGTTACAGCAAAAAGTACACAGTTGCACATACTATAGCTCAGAAGTGGAAGGACAATTATACATAAGCTTCCTTTATTCTCTAATAAAATCAAAAATATGATATATGTTAATATTCAGCCCCTTTTACTGTGATGCTCCTAAGCGATTGCCTTCAGAAGTCCCATAATTAGTAAATAGTCTGCTTCTAATGTAATATCAGTATATATAAAGCTGTTCAGTGAAGGTCTCAGGTTTATTTGAGGACATTAGTAAACAGACAGCATCTTGGAAGACACCAGACAGGCTGAGAATAAAGCAGGGTCGCTGTTATAAAGCAAGGTTTCTTACAGCACGGTTCAAACAGTGGAACACTTCTGAAAATGGACCAAAAAAGTGGCATCTACCTAAACTGGCTGGACGGCAAGGAGAGTATTAATCAGAGAAACAGCAAAGACTGCAGGGCATCGGACCTCGAGGACTGGAATTGAAGACCCGTGGGGGGTATAAAAAGTTCAATAGAATAGCAGTTTTCCTTCCTTATGCATTTTAGCCATATGTGATTGGTTGATCATAACCAATCACAAACGTAGACCCAGGAACGCTCTGTCACCAAGCTCCGCCCCTTCAAATAGTTCAGAGAGCATACGTTCTTTTTTTTCTTTTTTAAAAACTTGATTGAATAAAGAATTGAGTTTGAATTCAGCGTTTGTTTGTTTTGTATCTAAAAATAGGTCGCTAAGCAACATAAAATGGCCAGGGCTGCACTTAAAATATATGTTTTGAATTTGTTGATAATTATCATTCCAATATGATTTCTATTTTACCGATATGTTTTTTTCCTATATCATCCAGTCCTAGTTTAGACCAATTCATATTCATGGGTTAGCCTGGCAGAGTCATAGTCCAGACCAAATCCAGTTGACAGTCTTTGGTGATGAAAGAGTTAATGTCACAGATGTCACTCTCCATCCAGTGTGACTGAGCTTGAGGTATTTTTGAAAAATTTAATGGGAAATAGACAATTTCTATATTTGAATAGGCAAAATTGACTCAGGGGGGCTGTGTAACAAACACATGACTCCTCAGATTTTTGTTTGTAAAAAAATATTTAGCAGCATGTATCGTTGTTGTTCCACTTAGGCCCCACTCTTTGTTGGTTTGTTACCCAAAATAATTCCCTAAAAATACATAAGAGTTTGTGGTTGCAACGTGACAAAATGTGAAAAAAGCTTATACGGTAAGAATATTTTTACAAGGCGCTGTTCCCCTCAGACTGAAAGTACTTTATTGTGTGAATTAGACTGCTTTAGACATGCAGCAGGGAGTTCGCTCAGATTTCGGATCATAACACGTCACATTTTGAGAAATTCTAAGTGATTTGGTTAATTCCAAATGCCAGTCCTTTATATTTTGGTTAAACAGCACACTGTGTAATAGCAGCCCTCAGCTTGCTGATGCTTTGACTTCTGATCAGTTCTTGAGACGCCACCTCGAAATGAGACCCTGATTAGCAAGCTGCCACTTCCATTATTTTTTTGTCACGGCACAGCGCTTTTTTATGAAACGTGGACAGAGCATTTCTGCAGATTTGAATCCAGCCTGCACTTTCTCCCCTTCATTGTTTGATTGTATAATTATCAGTCCCTTTAAAGGATTCTATTAAATAATTTATATCATTTATAGTTAATTATCTCGCTAATTAATTTAAAACCCAATGGTCTGCTTTGAAATGATCCCAGCAGGGACTCCTCCACTCCTCTCTCCTCTCTCCTCCTCCTCCTCCCACTCGCCCTCATTTCTCTCTCCTGTTATCCTCGGTGCCCTTTGGTCATCTTGATACTTGAAATATTTCATAGACAGGCTCTCTGTTTACCCATATGGCCGAGTGCATAAAAGCTCGCCACTCGCACACTTTGCCCACACACCTGTCACTTTCTTAAAGTGAAACACTCAAAGTTAAAGGTCAGCGCAAGCTCAAGGTTGTCTCTCTCTCTCTCTCTCTCTTGCTTTTCCCCTAGAGAGCCCTCTCAGGTGGACACAGGCTCACACTCACGCGGAGACATGGCATTACAAAAAGCCGGCTCTGAGAGGCTATGAAGGGATCAATGAATAATTTAACCCCTAACATCATACCCCCCCTCCACCAGTAATATATCCACAAACACCGCCGCTCGACGTGGGGGCGTGCAGTTTGAAAGCATCGGTCCGTCCGTTCTGCGGACGCCCCCTGCACGCCGAGGGGGGGGGCGGCGGTCTCTGCCCCGTAATGTGATGTGTGGGTGCGTTATCGGAGCTGTAGGTATGACAGACACGCAGCCCTAGAGCTGACTTCCCGGAATTGCATTTTGTTGGCCGTCTCCAATATGAGGGCTGTCACCTCGTTCCCTCCAGGCCATGCAAACCGTGATTGAGGCATTTCTGCGAGGTGTCACTATCAAGGGTACACACTTGTCTGTTTGTGTCTGCCGGTGTGCAATGGGTAATAGGCTGCAGAAGAATTTTCTGCGTTTTCAATTATATGTCCTCAACTTTCTTCCAATGGTTTTTTTCCCGCCCTCTTTTCATTCCCTCCATCTTTCATTTTCTTGTCATCTCTTCCTTCTACCCTTGATTTGCCCTCACTTCTTCCTTTACTCACTTCTAAACCTCCCGTGCCCCCCTTACTCCTTCAGTCCTCTGTCAACACCATCATAGTTTGGGAAGCTCCTTTAGTAAACTGCAGACCTCTCACCAGTGGTTCTCTTTATGGCACTTTGCCTTCTTAAATTCAATCAGGCTTCAATGGAGCGCCCAGAACCATTTCAATTTACTAACCGGATGCCACAGGACGGAAAGTCCTACACCGGCAGAAAGGTCTAAAAGGCACCGAGGGCTGGGAGAGAAGAGACGAGAGGTGGGGAGGAGGGAGGGAGTCGCACTGAAATGGTGCCACAGAGCCATAACACCGAAAGAGACGTAAAAATAGAAGGAGGAATGGGAATTAGAGGAGAGCAGGGTGAGGGAGAAGGATGAGGCGAAAGGGGACAGGCTGAAGTGTTACAGGGAATAAAAGGCTATGAAGGGTGCAGAGACAGAACGGAGGTAGACATTAAAAAGGGATCCTATCAAGTCTGGAGAACTATAGATATGATTAGAGTATTTTTAGTTTTTTTGTTTCCATCCATCTGTCCGATAAAGATACAGGACTGTCTCAGAAAATTAGAATATTGTGATAAAGTTCTTTATTTTCTGTAATGCAATTAAAAAACATTAAAATGTCATACATTCTGGATTCATTACAAATCAACTGAAATATCGCAAGCCTTTTATTGTTTTAATATCGCTGATTATGGCGTACAGCTGAAGAAAACTCAAAAATCCTATCTCAAAATATTAGAATATTTCCTCAGACCAAGTAAAAAAAAAATTATAACAGCAAAACAAAATCAGACATTTGAAAATGTCCATTAATGCACTCAGTACTTGGTTGGGAATCCTTTTGCACAGATTACTGCATCAATGCGGCGTGGCATGGAGGCAATCAGCCTGTGGCATTGCTGCGGTGTTATGGATGCCCAGGATGCTTCAATAGTGGCCTTTAGCTCATTTGCATTGTTGGGTCTGGTGTCTTTCAGCTTCTTCTTCACAATACCCCACAAATTCTCTATGGGGTTCAGGTCAGGGGAATTGGCAGGCCAATCAAGGACAGTAATGCCATGGTCAGTACACCAGTTACTGTGAGAATCTTATGTCGTCTCTTAACCACTACCATACTTGTGATTTAGTTTGCTGAACCAAGCTGAGTGTTTTTCAAGGCTCAGGAAACCATGCAGTGTTTCAAGTTAATTAGACGTATCAAGTGATTAGTTGAATAGCCTACTAGTATACTTTTTCACGATATTCTAATATTTTGAGATAGGATATTTGGGTTTCTTAAGCTGTAAGCCATAATCAGCGATATTAAAACAATAAAAGGCTTGCGATATTTCAGTTGATTTGTAATGAATCCAGAATGTATGACATTTCATGTTTTTTAATTGCATTACAGAAAATAAAGAACTTTATCACAATATTCTAATTTTCTGAGACAGTCCTGTAGACTGCTGATTTGAAAGGAAACGTATAGAGTTTGGTGATGATTCATTTAGGAACCCCTCTGTAAAATCAATAGGTGATTAATTTAAAGTGCTTTAAATCCCTAGGAAAATGTAATCCATCATTGGTCACTCAGATGCGTGTTGGTGGATTTTGACGTACCCTCGTCAAATGAAGGATCCATGTACTGGCGTATGTTGGCTGGGGGCTTGAGAGTGCTGCACCAAGGCTCACAGAAGATGAAGATGTTTTTCTAACATTGCAAAAACGGACCCAGACACGCCTGCTCTCTTCAGGCCAACTTTCTTGTTCACCCCCCCAACCCCCAGGCCAAAATAGACTCATGTCAATCCTGGCTTGCAGCTCTTTGTGTGTTGGTGTGCAGGTTAAGTGTTTTTCTCAGTACTTTTTCAGGCGAATTGAAAAGTGCCTTAACACTCGGCTCTCTCAGGAATCGTTGCCATTTCAGGCTTGCTGAGTCATTCACTGAACCATGAGTGTCCTTCCGTGGCTCAGTAGCTTATACCATCTCCCATCAACTCTGCTTAGACTAGACTGTAACGTGTGCAGGCGTGTGCATATATGTTAGTGTTTATAATTTAGTTTGTTGCCATTGCCTTTTTTGTTAACTATGTGTTTGTAAGACCTTCATGACTTCTTTTTTTTTTTCAAGAAAATTGTTCGGCAGTGACGCAGATTCTTTTCCTTTTGCCTTCACCCTACCTCTCTGCCGTTTGAGTCTGAGTAGTACCTTTAATTAGATCAGTAGCTATGATTCCTTTTTTTTATTCTTTCATTTCTTCTGTTATAACTTTTCTGGCTACGAAGCAGCTCTCCAAGCACTTTAGGGAAAGCTGCAGTCTCTCAGCACCGGTCACCTTTATGTTCATCTAGAGTGATTTCTGACTCTTTCCTCAGGCTTTGCTTTGTGATCTCAGTTTTTTTTCTCTCTCTCTTCTTCTGTTTATTCTGTTTTGTAACAGAACAAATCAATTTGTCCAATGTAATCATTTGCGCGGCAAATGATTGATATTTTGCTTTTTACTTCCTAGTTTACTTCATTAAAGGAGTCCCGTCCCTCTGTGGGAGGCCACTTAGAGCGCTCCTTGTTAATCAGGCTTGTTTTGTAAGCAGGAGGTGAACACTTAAAATACTAAAAGTCATGAGGAGAATGCAATAAGACCTGAAGCAGTTTTTGTTTGCACCTGGCCCTCTGACGATACAATTGTGTCTTATCTAAGCAATTGGTGACTGTTATCAAGAAAATACGCAATTAAAGGGGCCTTTCACCCACAGACCCCTGTCACGAACAGGCCCATCACCTGCCTCTCTGGCTGTATTGACTTATATTGTACAGTGAGCACAAAAGCAGTAATTTAGTCCCAGTAGCCTCCCATTGTGACATTCAGGCATCTTTGCCTCTCTGTGGTCTTAATGGCTCAATGTGGCTTGTGAGGAAAGCTGAATCTCTTCTCTTGTCCCACAGCCATCTTCTTTTCACAAGACTGCAAATGAGGAAAAAAAAGGGAAAATACAACCGTTAACTACCATTAAAATAAACGGGAGAGGGGCCATATTTTCCTCAGAGTGGGGGGGTTGCTGAATTATTGCTGGCAAATTGCAATAACAAAGCTTTATTCTAGTCAGTGGCAGATTTTAGAATATGGTATCCACTTATAAATATGAAATCAAGTTCAATTTAGAGGTACACATTATGTGAAATTTCATTCGTATTCACAATATCAGTGTATGCAATAACCAAGGTCTATTTGGATGCATTATTTGGTAGGATGCAACACTACCAAAAGCTAAAAGTGTCGTGCTTTCACTCTCTGAGTATAGATAATATATTTGGCCAGTTGGATGAACTCTAACTGCTCTTAATGCCCACATCTGATGCATGCTTTTAGTGGCTGAAATATTAGAGTGGTGTACATTGTGTAATAGTTATGAAATAAAAGGCTCAGAAAAATCCTCGCCTAAGTCATAGTTGCAATTTTCAGCAATAGTATTTTTTGCAAACAACATGCAGTCCTTGTTTATTTATATGATGCAAAATCACAACACCTCATCTTGAGGTATGTTACAAGTCCCTTTCATATATGGTTGTAAAGAATCCACTTCATATCTGTCCAATTATTTGCATTACAGTTGAATCATAAACCCATTCAGATCAAATGACATACAGAGCAATTTAATCCTAATTATAATACAGCACAATCCAGGTAAGTATATCATACAGTCTTGAAATATTTGTCAAGTTAGCAAGTCCAGCTGATTCAAACACATACTTGCATATATAGCAGTACATTCTCTTGAGCAAGCATATGGGGACAGTGGAAACGAAGGTCTGTGTCTTAACAAGAAGAAACCTTCATCAGAAACACACTGATCGGTATTAGGATCTGAAACTTGAAACCTTGTTTCTTTAAAAACAAGTTGCAAAAGGAGCTAGATAGAGAAATCTCTATCCCAATAAAAAAAATTCTGTTGAATAGTACTGCTATAGTTGGTAATCCTGTTCAGAAACACTAGTGTTTATGTATACGGTTAGCTTCAGTGTTAGCTGTCCATTGTAGCTCCACTGCTCTCACTGTATACTTTGAACATGGCTGAGAGTCACAGGAAGCAAACTGCATACAAGTTTATGAAAAGAACAGGAAGGCCTCAGTAAAAAGAAAAACAGACCAGAGTTGGTTTGGGAGATGTTTTTCACGCGATCCCCCTGAAGAGCGGAAGAGCAAGTTAAGACAGTCTTTTGCAATGCGCAGTTATTCAAATAGGGACCTGGGGAAACTTCTGGAAAACTATATATATTGGAGTCTTTATATCTCATTTTAAACTGTGGATCAGAGAAACTCCGCTATAAATTAAGTCAAGTACCTAAAGTAATTGTAAAGTTGTATAATTATCCCACTCCGTACATTCACTGTTCAAATACATCTTCGAAAGCTATAAAATCATGTAATATCCATGCCCATATTTGGCATTTGTACAGTTTCCCCTGGTACTGTGGGATACTTTAGCTCCTAAATGAAGTTTTCGACCTTTGAACTCATTCAGTAAAAACATTGTATCGATTAAATGACATGTTGTTTTACCGAGACTTGCTGAACATGCCGTTTGAAGTCATTACTCCTTCCCTTTATATAAAATTGTCTGAGACTTAAGCATCCTCTGGCAATAAAAGCAACCAGCATCAAGCCTTTGTTTTATCCCAGAACACACATCCAGCTCAGGGTGGCTTTAGGTGGCATTTAGGAATCAAAGACTAGAAGTAGGGAGCTAGCATCACTTTGTGTACACCTGAAAGCACCTTGACCACATTACCGCTCTCCAGAAAAGACTAACGAGAGACACACTCTTCGATACAATTAGAGGGAGATAAAGAGATGGAGGGTGGGGAGCATGCTGTGGCAAGATGGAGGACTAGGCCAATAGCGGCTGTAAGGTGGTGATTTGTCTTTGAGGCTCTGTGGTGTTGGTGTTGGCAGCGTCAGCTAAACAAGGCCATCTCATTTCCTGTTGTCTGCAGGAAGCGGCTGTCTGCTACTGCTGCTGCTGCTTCTCAGAGCCCCCGGTCATCAATCTCCTCTTTTTAATTGGTCTGCACCACACTGCGACATGCCAGCACACACACACACACACACACACACACACACACTGAGACCCACTCACACAAACACTCACACACAAGCATGCACATGTATTGACAGAAATATGTGCTGAGGTATAAATGCCAAAGATTACACGTGAGGGCGCAGTCTCATGCGGTGTGCAAACTTGGAGGTGTCAGGCCCTTTTCAAGTTTAGCTCATTTTGTTTTCGTTCTCACATTAAAGTGGAATTAATTTAGTCGTTTCCTCACTGAGCGCCACACAACAATGCGTTTTAATGACACAGCAAAAACAAGGCGTTGTAACATTTCTGCCTGATTTTTCCTGACAAACTCTGTTGAATATTTTGCTATTTGATCCGAAGATTAAGCTTAAAAAGACAGCATTTGCATAGCACTTATGTATAGACCCATAATGCTCAAATGATGTTTTCCTATTTGCACAGGCACTTCTTACTTCAAGATTTTGGCAGTTTTGACCCTTAGAATGTGTTCTGTTTCTATTGTCATACACATGCATATTCAGTTCAACAGAAGATAAATGCAGTTCAGTGTTTTGACTTTGGTAGGCAGACAAGCAAAGACTTTTTGCTAGAGTTGCAGCAAGCCCAAGCGGCTTTTTCTCAGCTTTTGCTGCTAGAACTGCTACCATAATGACCAGAAAAGTGTTTATGTTCAACTCACTGACAATCCTATCCATAGATTTTATTAGCTGTTGCAGCAAGTACACAGGTTTATGAACAACCTCCCTCCCCTAAATATTTGCCTGATCTTATCAATGTTAAACAACTGTGAAACTGTTCATGTCTGTTGTATAGAATTCTTTATTGCCGAAACTTGACAATTTGACAAGAGAACATATGTTATTTGAGCTGTACAATGTTGGTGATTCTATGTAAAGTTAAGTTGTTTGAGATTTAGTAATGCTGTTTCTTAGGAGATAATAGCTTTTAAATTATCCCATAATTTTAGATCAGGACATCTCATCAAAATAAAAAAAAAAAAAAAAAATAAAAAAAAAGAAATATATATATATATATATATATATATATATATATATATATATAATTTTTTTTTTTTTTTTTTTTTTTTTTTTTTTTTTTTTTTTTTTTGGGATATGTTGAACAAAGTGCCCCTTCTATGGAGCGCCATGTTAAGCTATGCAGACGCTCTGTCTGCACTGATAAAGAATTGCCTCTGCCTTCCCAATGTTTGATGAGGCTCTAACTGAAAAGCAGCCTGACATATCAGGATACTCACCAGGATTTTATTTCAGCATAACTGTGGACAGCTGGTGGAGGAAGTGGGTGTGTGTGTGTGTGTGTGTTGGGTGTGTGCAGGTGCTGGTGTGTCATTTCGCTGCTTCTCTGGATTCATTCCCCCTGCGGAGTGTTGCGTAGTCCAGCTTGAAGGGGGCTGTTCGTCAGGCTAATAACAACTAGTGCTAGTTTTTAATGTTGGCTGGGATGTTTATAGCTGCGCTGATGCATGTTCAAGAGCTTTATTGACTTTTCTATGTTGCTCTCAAACATCTGTGTTTTATTGACTGTTTAGCTCATTTTTAATGAGTGTATCGGTCTAATCTCAGCGTAACTTTGACAATTTTCAACAGAATGGTCCATTATGCTGAAATGTTCTGGCAACAAACATATTTTCCGACCAATTCAGCTGATAATTATTTGACCAATTAGGGGCACACAAAGGGTTAATATACAGCACTGAACTTTTCATTCCAAGTTGGTCCAGTGATATGGAAAATAAGAGAAATTAAACTGTAGTGTCATGGCAAAAATTACGTAAACACTAAGACCAGCTGAGCATTCACTTTTTTCTTCTTCTTTCTTTCTTATTTTTGATAACCTTTCAGACACAATCTTTTCTAAAGATAAATTAAAAAGTACTAATTTAAATAAACCTTTTTATTTGAAAAATAAAAAGATTACTCAAAGAAATTGAATAAAAATTCAGCCTGATAGTCTCAAAGGCTTAAATGGTTTAAACCAAGGTTACGTCTGGATTAGAAAGACTGAAACCCCTCTTTATTCTGTTAAATACATTTTCAAAACATGGTACGGTCAAGCATAAAACCATGAGAAACAATCACCACTAATGAGACAGTATCATAATGATAACTAGTTTTCTCTGGCATCCATTATAGGCCATACGTGTGCAGTAAGGTCACATTAGTATAAGCTCCTCTATTAAACTGTTTATATCTCACTGTTAAGGTACTGATTATCAGGCCCATTTATACCTTCATCTGCAAGCATATAGACACATTCACTCACCTAATTTACATACAAATTTGCATATTGCTGTCATCCTCTTTGTTTGTTTTTATATTTTTTTTCTCTGACAAAGACACATGCCGATGGCACCACTCACACACGTACAGACTAAGCACATACACCTTACGCCTGAAAAGCCTTCGGTGTATGTGATGCAGCATCAGGGGCCAAGAGCAGAGCAGGAAACAGTGGGAAGTCAGATGAGACGTGGGCGGTGTGTGGGAAGACCATATGCATTTCATCAGGATATGATGAAAACACATGAACACACATTTAATCACATGCAGCTCTCTCATGTATTTAAAAAATACATCTATGAATTGAATTTCTTGTTGTTTTTTCTTCTTCATTACCCACATACACACCTTTTAAGCAAATTCTGTACAGGTTGCGGTTGGTAAACACCAACTGGAATCTTAATTCTTTCTTGAAACCTGTTTGGGATAAAGGAAAAAGGGTTATTTGGCAACTGGTCATGCAGCTGAAGCTGATTTAGAAAGCTGACACACTGCCATCTTGTGGTGGTGATGGCAATTGCTTGACTGACCAAAAAGTGTGTTATGGACCCCAGGCAGTATGTGGCAACTCATTGGAATAAATGTTTTTGTGATAAGATGAATAAAAATGTAACTATTTAATTACAGCATGCAAGGATTTTTTTTTTTTTGAAACGTTCATTTCTTAGGTGTTACCTCATCAATGTAGTATCCTTGTAGGAATAATTAGATTGTGGCTACTGAAGTGTGCAAAATTAGCACTAAATCATTATTGAATGTGCGATCCGATAACACTGAAAGCTGCATTTCTAGCACCTATTGACTAATCATCAGTTATAAAAGCTAATGTTTACCGTACCATAAAACCCCATAAATGTCCCCAGCTATTAAAATCCATTTATGAGTTTTGGATACTGGAGTGATTATGCGCCATGAAAGAATAATAGAGATAAGTGCCTCCTGGCTGTTTTTAAATGTGCTGCTTTGATGTGTTTGAAAAACAGGGTAGATTTGACACGTATCACATATGCAGGTATGCAGCAACACACTCCTCCACCCTCTCTCTCTCTCTTTCTCTCTTTCTCTCCCCTTCTAGCCCGTCTCTATTGGCAGAGTCGCAGTTTGCACTGTCCTTGGTGTGTGACAGAACAAGCCTTCCTCTCTGAGCGGCAAAATCAGAATTCACCATAGCTGATAGGTCCGTGCCTGAGGGGAATTCTGGGAGATTTAAAAACGCTGAGTCCCTAATCGATCTCAGCACACTCTTATTCTGCTGTCTTTCTCAAACCTTTGCCTTTATCCCATTTCTCTTTCAACGCCAATGCGCTGTGGTAGCAGATAGAGATAGATGATAGGATCCCTATCCTTTCAATTTAAAGAAGCATTTGTTACCTTGGGTTTAGTTTCTGTTGGGAAATGAATCCAAAAATGTTGTTAGAGACATTTCTCTCTGTCTGCTCTCATCTATCTGAAAAAGTAATCAAAGTTGGGGTTTGTTTTCATCCTCCAAAAGCTATTTTTCTTATTATTATTAGCCTTTTCTTTGTTAGTATGTACATTTAATGCTTTTGGGAATAATTTTTTTCAAACGTACATACACACACGACATGAAATCTAAGATTATTCTGCTCTATGCCAAGGTTCTGGCATTTGTTCCTTAATGACGGATAATTATATGTTGTCAAGGACAATCATCTGCAGAACTGCTAAGAAACTGACTTTGGAGAGCAACTAGTGCAGCGATGGGAGGAATCAGAGGAAACCATGCTTCTTTTTCTATTGGCAGAGGTGTTATGAGAAACGGTTTTATGAATGGTTATTGATTTTGTTACCAAGTTAATGTAAAATAAATTGTAGTCACTATTTATTTAGCCTTTTTGTTAGCTTAAAGAGCTTATAGCACATTTTTTGCAAATGTCTATCATGATAATAATGTTAATTTTTATGACGGAAATGCTGAAAAGAAAAGGAAAAAGATGAGCATATGACACCAAAGACTGGAGGAAAAAAGCTGCTGAGGAATAATGTCATCATGTCACACACGTAAGGCTGAGAGGTAGTGATAGCTCAGTCTCCGCTCAAATTTGAGTTATTTATCCAGTTAGGCTTTGGAGACCAAACAAACCAGCACCCTCCACAGGAAGTTAAAAGCGCTGAAATCCATTCTACCTGCTGTACAGCACAACGATGAATCTCTGAACTGTAATTAAGTAAACAAAAACTCTGGCAGCATTCAGATTTAAGTTGTACCTTTTAATAAGCCCCAGATAAAGCTAATTAGAAAGGCTAAACATGCTCAAGGAATGTCTGGAAGGAGTGGTTATTGATTTAACAGCCGGCAGATATCAGTAGACCATTAGTTTGGTACCGATAGGAAATAAAAGAAAGTGCTTTGTCCGCTCATCTGCGTGCTTACTGCAATGGTCCTGGTATGGCCTATGGTTTTTCCATAATCAGTTAGCTTTATTAGCCACAGCATGATTTGCACCGTCTCTCTGTTTCATTACAGTCTTACCTTTTGTAAACTTAAGACACATTGTGTGTTGTGAGGAATACGTCTTGGTTCCACAGCTCTTAAATCCATTTAATTTCATAGATGAGATGGAGAAAAAAAAAGCATTTAAGATTTGTATTACCTGCTCTGAAAAACAAAAGACCAGGCAACTGTGTTTTTATTCCCTTCTACTTAATATTTATAGGCTTCCTCTCTTTGAAAATGCAATAATGTTCTTTGATAATAAACTTTATTGATATGCCATTTGATGTAGTTTCATTTATGAAATCCACTAAACGGTTATCAAAGATAATACCTTATGTTTCATTGTATTTAAGAAGTTTTGCAGCAAATTTTAAAGCTGAAATCACAAGAGTGGCGTATTTTAATTCATGATACACCCACTGCTCAGTCTGTCACTGCAGTGAGATGGCATGTTGATTCGACAGATTTTGTCCTTTTGCTGCAGGGTCTAGACTGCAGCACCATGTTGTTGGGCATCTGCTCTCTTTTAATCTAATTGGATGGTCTCAGTTTTAGAACATTATGCTCACAGTGCTTTTAATGTCGCTCTGATCTGCAGCAATATTTATCATGATCACCAAATCAGTGAGCAACACCAGAACCTCACTATTAACAACTACCGCTGTTAAGAAGGCGCTCTTTTTGGATGTTTTGTTTAATACCTGCCACAGTATTTTGAGACGCTTGGAGATTGGGGTTTTTAGGTGTGCAGGCATGCTTGTTAGTGGCAGATAAACTGATTATTTAGGTTTATTAAGATTTCCCACACATGGGCGAGCTCCCACTGTGCTGGTGCTGCTTCGTCTCTACGCTGCTCCCACAGCTTCTCCTTAGCAACTTAGCCAACACCTCCGCTGCACACAGCTGCCTCATGGATTGCTGTTAGGATGTGTTTTTTGTTGTCACCTCACAATGAGGCAAACATCACACTTCAGGTCCAATTATAAACGGATCATAAACAGGTTTTGAATCTGTGGGAAAGGAAACTGATCACAGGTTTTCACTTAAAGGTCAGAGTTCATCGTATTTCACTGCCAGAAAGCCTAAAATCCCAAAAGTATGAAATGTAGTGATCAAAATACAGAACTATTGTGAAACTGTAGACGCACGTTCTAGATTAAACATGCATTTATGAACAAACACGAGTAGTATATTATTATAAGTTGAAATAATGCTACAAAAGCTTGAAGCCGTTTTGCTAGCTCAAAGCTAGCATCTACTCTATATCCAAATTCATTGCTAATGATTAGCATTTGTGCTGTACTAATGGACATATAAAAAAAAAACGTCTAAATTGATCAATGGCATACATTTCCTTTGTTGTGGGGGAATAAATGTCTGCTTCTTATTGTGACAGCCATTTTGTTACTCCTGTCAATGAACATCTACGGCAACACCATGAGGTCAAACTTACTGTACCATACCAACTTGATTTATGAAAAGCTTTAGAACAGCCCCAGTTGAAACAAAGTGGTACAAATAAATGCAAACTTTAAACATACATTGAAAGAACCGCAGTCCTATGAATGCAGTATTTCAATCAGAAAGGTAGGATATTATATTTCAAGTGTCAAGACTGCATATCGACAATATATTTGGACGCTAACTGCATTTAATGTTCCCCAGCTAATGTTTGTTTTTAGTAGATGAGATGCCAAACTCCACAAAGAGGGTTGGAGACAGTGTTTAATGTTTCAAAATTTAAAAAAATTGAGATATTATGTCAAATAAATATTTTTGTGCAAGCTTCTTTTCTAACCATCAATGAAACCTGGAAATTGACATTTCAAGATGTCTCTTTGTCTTCTCAGAGTAGGCTTAACTCAATGGTAATTTGAAGAAGAGTCAGAAAACAGAAGTTTAAAGTTGTTTCGATAACCGATGAAGTTTAGCAGTTTAAACCGTAGCAAGTTTGAGCTCAGCCGTAGCCCGACGGCTGCCATTTGTGCGTTTTTCCGTAGGAGGTTTGACTCAGCCTTTGACTCTCTAAATGGCTCCCTGTAATGAGTTTAAATGTTGCTGCTTTGAGTTTTGAAGCCTGTTGATGGTTTTTAAATGAGTGAAACGAGTGTTTGCGTGTGCTAAGTTGTTTTGTGTGGTTTCGATGTCATCATCTTCTCGTGTTTGTGCACTCTGTAACGTATAATGCCATCAGCAAGGCGTCTTCAGGACGTGTAATGATCATGAGCCGGGAAAATCTAAGTTTCAGGATCATTTGTAAATCACATCCGTAGCAAACGTTTCTTTTTTTCTTTCCATCCGTTTCTTCTCTAACCATGCTTTCTTGTTGAGATGCTGCGTTTTTAGGTCAGTTACCATGGCTAAGCTGCCTTGCATCACCCGTAGCCTCAGTGTACAGTCAAGGGGGATCGCAGCCGTTTTCCTGCCCAGTCCCTTTTGCTCATTACTCAAACATTATCACCTCTGCCGAAATCCATCATCCTGACACGTGTATTGAAACAATGACAATAATGACGGCGCGCGATGGATTGTAGAACAACACACGTTTAAACCGGTAACTTTTTTTTCCCCCTTTTCTTCTAAGATCGATTTCCCCCAGAATGAAGCTGTCAGCATTTTTTTTTTTCTTCCCCCGTTTAAAGAGGAAAAGTTTTTGAAATGTGATCTCTACATATTTATACAGTTAAGCTCTATAGCCGGCTGCCTATTGTTTAGGAAGTTTGACGGTTTTAATGAGGCCACAGAAGAGTTTCTCATACTTAGCTTTCTGTTGTGGTCGAGTTTCAGCGGGAATCAATGAAGGATTTAGAGTGGGCTTAGATTCCTCGCTTACTCTGACACACAAGGGTGCGATCCCCCAACCACACACTCCAACATGCTTCCTCTGCCCTTGCTGACTAATTGGTTGCAAATCCTGAATAATATTTTAGTATTTTGGGTTCTTGTGCATTCACATATTCATTCATGTACATATAAGGTTGGCTATATATAATCAGTAATCCACCTGCTTTCATCTATATTTATGCTTAGATTGTAAAAATGTCTTTATCTGCAGTGCAGCATCCATTGCACAGTACGAAAGCAAAGACCGTTAAAAAATGGTCGTATCCACCTTAATTCCCCTCTAAAGTCCTTTGTTGAGTCATCTTCCGAGTTCGTGTACTAGTTTTTCCTTCCTTGTCTTTTCTTTGGGAGGACTTTGTCACCCCAAAACATTTTTTCCTCGTCTTTGTTTCGGTCATACATTAAATGTCTTCCAGGTCAAAGAATATATTTGTGAGGAGTTTGATTTATTTGTGCATTTATATGGACTGAGCGCTTGAGAAAGCACTTACTCTTGCATGGTTTGCCCTGTGGTGTCTGTGAGACAAGGCCAGTGACCAGTGATTCACTGATAAATGATGTTCGTATGAGCCTCTACAAACCCATACATTACTGTCTGACCCCATCTGATACGACCGGACTTCAGCTGTATGGGGGGAAAAAATCCAGCTCTATGTGGCTCAGATTGCTTTGAATTATTAACAGTGGACATCCTTTTGGTTGTATTAATTTCTCACAATCATCATTGGCCTGATTTTCCCTTAGTTTTTACACATATTTTTTGTCATAATTAGCCTGACCGCTCTACTGGAGCACTTTAGGTGACAACAAAGACACCTTCAGAGGTTTTTACAGCTTTCCAGAATTGGCTCCCATTGCAGATTTTAGCCCACCAAAGCGTACTGGACTCACAGAGTTATGCTTGAAAAATTGTTCATGTTGACCCCTCTCTCTTCCCAGATTCATTCAGGAGATAGAGATGAACATGGGGCCCAGCCAAGCCAAGCAGTGCCAGCTCCGAGCGTTCCTCACCTACTACATTAATGACCTCTTCCTTAACCAGGTTAGTGTAAAATTATACCATCTATCAGCTCTCACAGCAATGGCCTATTGAAGTATTGTAGTTTTCTCAGATAATGTCTCTTAACAGGAGAGAACTCAGGTATGAGTCATTGTCACTCTAAATAACTCACTGACTCACTGTCGTCAAAACACACATTAGATGTTTTTTCTTGAAAGTTTGTTCTTGTAACTTCATAAGCAGAACCGTGTGTACTGTAGTGTTTATAATTTGTGTAGACAGCATTAATAAACTTTTAAAATTCTCAAAAACTTATTTGAAAATAGAAATTGCAGGGTGCCGATGAACATTGTTACTTTAAGTGGGCAGATTAGTCTTTTTCTTGGAACATGTAATATTTAAAGTTGCTTGAAAAGTCGTTTTACTGGATTAGTTGCACTGTTGGTTGATGGTTTTTTTAGACAGAATTCAATTCAAATTTATTTATAAGACGCCAGTTCACAACACATGTCATCTCAAGGCACTTCACAAAGTCAAATTCAATCAAATCGTCCAGACAGATTGGTCAAAAAGTTTCCTCTCTAAGGAAACCCAGCAAATTGCATCAAGTCTTTACAAGCAGCGTTCACTTCTCCTGAAAGAGTGTAGAGCCACAGTGGACAGTCGTCCATGGCTTTGCAGCAATCCCTCATACCAAGTGTGCATTATTTCACTGATTTTTGCACAGTACTTTTGCATGATGAATAATTAAATTGTGTACATTTCAAAACAAACCCTAAAACAAAACAAAAAATTCTTTGGTTGTTTTTTTTGTTTGGTTGTTTTTTTTTACCTAGTAATGTCTTTAGACTTCAGTATGAGCAGCATTGCAGCTAGGATTTCATGTTACTTTGCTGTTTCCACTTATGTCCCTAAACCATCAGGTTCGAACGGAGATCAACAAGGAAATCGAAGCAGTAAGTAAGGCTGCCGACCCCTTGAAAATTCTCGCTAGTGCCGACACGATGAAGCTCCTCGGCGTCCAGAGACCTCTGCTTCAGGTGAGAAGCACCCAGCATTACATTCAGTCTATCCTCAGCATGAATAATAAATGATCTGAATGCAAACATCGTTTTCCTCAGTTAAGTTGTTTTATGTGGACCAGCTTCCCTCACCATCACTTTTCTTTTTTTTCATCTTAGACCAAGACATCCATATTTTAGCTTTGCCTCTCTCAGATACACCCATTTTTGCTCACAGATTTGTGTTTTGCACAAATCCTCCTGTGAGCTTTTATAGAGAAGCTTTAAAAACACACATACCTGTTTTTGTTTGGCCCTGTTTCGCTCCTGCAGCCTTGTTAAATTGAGGACAGGCCCCTGTTGTACACTCACCTTGCAGCACTCGCTGTCTCTGTTCAACGCCCTGTTTCTCTCTAATGTCACCATCACAGTTGAGCCAACAATCACATATCTTTATAAATGCAAATGAAATGTATCATATTTGAGTTTGTATTTGTTGTCGAGTGTATGCATACAAGCAAATATACATATTTAAAATATCAAATGGATTGTTTGATGAGCAGTTCTGGTCAGCCCTCACCACACAGAGGTAAAAAACAAAAAACAAATGCAACCACTTCTTAAAGACAAATGCAAAAAAATAAACTTAAAACAATAATCAGAATAATGAATCAATGTGTTAAATTTAGGATTAAAGTCATGCAGCGCTTGTGTGTCAGGTAAAAACTGTTGCCAAGGTGAATAATGCTGTAGAATAATGTTGTTTTCCATTTTTTATTGGTGTAATAGATCATCAACCCACATCTTAACATTTTGGAGGAGTCCTTCCTCTCACGCAAATAGTTTATGACTCCAAGTGGCAAATGCGATCACATTATCTCCAGATATGGCATTGAAAGGGTAGTGTTTACTCTTCTACAACTTTTGTTGTAGAAGTTTTAAACATAGATTCTGAGAAAACCTTAAGTTTAAAGCAGATGAGAGAGATTAGCTGATGTCCAAGTCGGCTCAATATCAGGCTTGATCCATATGTTCCTTTTTTCCCTTCCCACACATGCCAAAAATTATGGAATTGCTAGAGTTCATTTAATATTGTTTGTTCCTGCCACAGACCTGGTTTCAAGCGTAGTCCGTGCATTTTCTAAAGAGTTAATGTGTAGGGTTAGGTCCTCAAACTTCATGTTTCATCCATCCAAAAAGCTGTTTGAATGTGTTTTAAAATATTGTCTTGTTGAAACACCAGCGCATAACCAAGTTTCAGCTGATTCTCTGTGGCGAAACTGAAGAATTTGGGGGTAGCTATCACATAGTGAAAACAGCCTCTTAGTGTGATGCTACTGCTATCATGTTGGCTAGTTTTTACAATAAAGGCGCTTTCAGAAACACCTGTTATCACTGTGGCCAAAATGGCTAAATCATTCTCATCCGACCGTAAAACCTTTCTCCAAAAGATATTTAGCTTGTCTATGTGGTGCACATATCCAAAGGTTGGAGGTGTCAGCTTTGGAGCAGGTGCTTTCATCTTAGTTAGATGATCTAGGTCTTTGTTTTTTGAGCTCAACTCTAACTGATGTTCCTGTAGTGAACATAAATGCCATGCTATAAATCCATGGTTAAAGCAATGTGTTTCCAAAAGTCCGTTCTACGCAGTCCAGTTCAGTTCAACTAAAGGAAAATCTCTAAATCTTCAAATTAAACTGGTACTTACTGCCTCACATTTACTTTCAGGCTCATGTTGATTTCCATGAGGATTTCCTTCTTATTCAGAGCAGGCCGGTTGAAGATTAAAACGTTTACAAAGTCAGAATCCAGACAGTTGGCCAGATTTATCTCAGCTGTCATATCTTTGCTGCTCAGTTCTATAATGCTCGTTTTTCCCGTGTTTCTTGTATTTTTTGAAACGTCTTTAACATACATAAATCTTTAACATAGTAATGAGTGGCGTGTGTGTGTGTGTGTGTGTGTGTGTGTGTGTGTGTGTGTGAGTGTGTGTGAGTGTTCTTGCCCACACTGTACTCAAGAGACGTCCCAGAGAGGAGGCTTGTTGCTTCTGTGGGTGTCTTTTGTGCAGCAACTCCTGGAAGTGAATGTTGGGCTGTTTGTTTCTGTCAGAGCCTTCCTGTCTGTTTTCTCACGAGGAGCGAACAGCGGTGGCAGTTCATTACAGAGAGAAAAGGGACTGTGGGTGTTTGGAGTTCAGCGGGGTTTGTTTACGGCTCAGGCCCCTCCTTAACGAGGAGTTCAGCAGCTTGCTAATTATGCTGCTGTGGCTAATGAGCCTTTTTGCTGATAGTGGGGAGTGCAATAAAACACTCCTTTTGTTTGGGCTTTTTGCCTGTTTTAATTGGGCTAAATAAAAAAAAGGCTTCCATGTTTTCTCCACTGCAGTTCAAATTCAAGTGTCAGGAAAGTATTTCTCTGCAGTTGTCATGTGTATGTGTTGCTATGCTGGTATGTTTGCTACCTGTGTGTCTGTGACTGTGCTTTTGGTCTGTTTGAGAGGCACCCTGCTGTTTTCTTTGATGGTCTTCCTCCACTGTGGTATTGTTATAGTAAACTGCTTTCAACCTTCCTGTTTTTTTTATTCACATAGTTGTCATAAAAGCTTATGAAAAATTGGTTTGACATCTTATTTAGACTCAAAGTAAAAGTAAGAAAAAAGCAATAGCTGCCTTTAGACTGTAGGACTTCTTTGCAGTACTAATAACCTTATAATTGAATCCCTCAACTCTTTTTTACACTTCATGAACGGGGAGAACTTGCACACTTCTAGCCTATAACTGCCTTTTAGGTCTTTTTTATTATTCATTATTTAACCAGGAGAGCCAATTGAGTTCTCATTTACAACTCAAACCTGTGAAAGAAATAACAGCTGTTGAAAAGTTCCTGTTTTAAGCTTAAAAACCCAAAGCATTAACCGAAGTAGTGAAGACTACCACCACCCATTGGTCAGGATAGGAGTTGGTTCCCATGGAGATTGAATGCCGACTAGTGACCAGACTTTGCTGACCAAGAAAACACACTGGTTTCTTAGGCAAGTTTTCCTGCTATTTGGATCTTATGAGGGGAGGCAATCCCCCTCATAACTTGTCTTGTCATTTCATGTATTTCATTTGTCATTTCCAATGAGTTTTATGATGTAAAATTGTTTTCTAAAAACTCAACTTCATAAACACTTTGTGCTGAACTCCATCCATTACTAAATACACCTTTTTCAGTCTATATAATTAACATTATTAAAATATTAACAACATTTTGTTAATGAAACAAACAAACAAAAATCTGCAAACGAACAGAGTTGTCTAATAGATAGTTTGTAAATGTAGGTTATATGAAGATTGAAAAGCTTAGGCCCCAACACTGAACCTCGTGAAACTCCATACTAGGTGTAATACTCTTTAAATTGTACAAATGTCATAATACTTTTTCCTTTCTGAAAGAATCAAATGATCCGATCACAACAAACAGAATGGATTTGACGAGTCGACGGGTAGGATGTGCAGCTTTGTGAACTTGTAGGTTGCACTGTTAAATCCTTATTGGGATTCATTCTTTCTAAAGGAAAGCCTCAGTAGTAAGAGATGTGACTTTTATCTGTCCCCCAAACAGTGCTGTAAAGCCACAGGTATTGTCAGGAGACAAAAATATCTCTCAAGAACTTGATGACTTGTTGAGGAGGTAATCCAGGAATTTGTGACCAAGGACATATCTAAAACATGCAGGGCACTGGTTCTTGAGGGCTGGAATTGAATGCGTGTTCTAAAAGCACTTCTTTGTAATCTTTGCTGCAGTGTTTAAGATGTAATCATTGTGGTCCTTTAGCACAGCAAATCCAAAAGAGAAACAGTTCTTATAAACTCTGCTCGAGTCCTTTCGTTCTCAACACCCAACGCAAGCTGAGACAAGTGTTTGTTCTGAAAATCCAAAATGAGTTTTCACGTAAACAGAATACTTCAGCCACGTGTATCTGTTACCACAAAGAGGTATTACAGAATCAGTTCTGCTGGTGTGTTGGTGAAAATATTATTTTAAATTGCTGAAAAGGTTCACTTGAGAGAACAACATTCAACTCCTTTTTCATCCCAATATTCAGATTTCTTGTTTCAACTGAGGTTTGCGTTTTGTGGTTTGCTTTGTACATATTGTTATATATATATATATATATATAAGAAATTTGTGAAGGAAAAACATATAAGATATTGTATTTGGCGTATTTGCGTGTCAGTATGTGCTGAATGTGCCCCATTAAGTAACATTGCGTATTCTGTGGCAGGTGTTATCAGACAGAGACGGTACATCACAGTAGAAGGCCCAGCATGTTTGATACGCAGGGAAGAACCTAATATTGCTACACAACATTAAACTCTTCTATACAGCCTGGCTACGGCTGTATATAGAAAACCATAGGGGATCACAATTTTTAGAGAGTTATCTGCACTCTGCAACCACTGAAGCACACGTTAATGTGCAGCGGTATGAATTGTAGGATGTTCTTAGCATTGGTGGTTTTTATGTTTTTTTATTTCTGGAATGAGAAACTGAGAGATAAAAATTAAATGTACTGTAGCGCTACACGCCGGTTTAAACAAGTGTTTATAGTCACCAATTTGATTTCCTCTCCATGTGACCAGGTGGTCTGTATAGTAGAGTTTTTACCTTCACCAAGAGGAAAAGAGAAAAACATTGTTTTTGTTTTTTCCTGTAAATGTTCTCCTTTCACAAGAGTTTTCACCTTGGAGCTCACAAGACGTTATTCAGGATTTGTCTCTCCCCCTCATAAATGTTTTAAAATGCTATGTTTAATAGCAACATTTTAAAAGTACGATGTGAACTAAAAAAATAAGGGTTCAGCAACAGTTTCTTACCCTGCTGATGTGACTTAAACAAGCAATTTTTTTAACTTTCTCTCTCTCTCTCTCTCTCTCTCTCTCTCTCTCTCAATTAATTAATTAACAACAAATTGTAAAAAAGCGAAAAACTAATGAGATTTACAGTGGTAGTGGTACACTGCCTTTAAATAAAACACTGAAACCTGCAAATAAAGGTTTTTATAAAATGGAGCATACATTTCGGTGATGACATTACTACAATTGGCAAGAAAAACTGTACCGTTACACCCCTAGCATGCACTTTGTTTCCCTTTTTTGAATGCATGGAAAATCAGATAAAATCATCATCAGATGCATACATCGGCATCATCAAAGAGCTTGCAGTAAGTTTTCTATTTCTTTTTTTTTTGACAAAGAAGAAGAAGAAGAAAGAAAGATGTCTGCATCTTTCAAAATCAGGAACCGGCTGGGAAAAACCTGATTGGTGCATTTCTACTACTGTCACGATCACATATTTTTACATACTGCTGTGTGTAAAACACTAACAGACCTTCCCTAGCCTCATAACGCTTTTATTTCCTGTCGCGGTAAAGTTTAAAATACTCTTTTAAAAGCACATGAATTAACTGGATTTCATTCTTGATCTTGTGCTATTTTTCTTCTGTTTACTCGCGTTGATTCCTGCCCTACTGCGAAGCACGAAACGAATATATCGTAAGACATTCCTATAACACTAACCTTTTTAAGGCGAGCCTGTGTTAATAAATGCATTTATATATCTGGTCGTTTGTCAGTGATATCGCCGGCTGCAGAAACGGGTAAAGGGACTTTGTGGAAACTCTGCACAAGAGTCAAGGTGAATATCATGTCTTGTGCTTGCTTAAGCAGCTTTAATATGAAATACACATGCAGTGTATGTCTGTAGATTAAAAAGTAATAATGATATAGGCGGTGATTTCCCTATCACTAGGTCCCAGTGGTGTCAAGTGCTGCGTTTATATTTCATGCATATATATTACATTCTCTTGAAATGAATATGAGCCTGACATAAGCTATATATATTGTCCACTAGGAGCCTGAGATAGGGGTTTGGCAAGGGCAGTGTATAGTTCAATGGGAGAGGTTAATGTCCATTCATGTGTTTGTGTGATAGCACAGCTCGGGTTGATAAGTCCTCAGAGGAGAAGTCGTATTAGAGACTGGAAATGTAGCCAAGCAACGAGAGCTTGTCCGTTAATCCTTCTCACCGTCTCCCTTGCTTTCTTTCTTCCTCGATCTGCTTCTTTTTGTTCTGAGTCGTCCGTTGCGACTGTAGTTATTCTTGTTTTGCTTTCATTTTTTGCAGCATGGTATCACGCAAACACACACACACACACACACTGATGCTATCTGTCCAGCTTTGTGTTGCCGCTGATTGATTCATTTAATTAGAGATAGATCGAGGGGAAAAGAGGCGAGTGGTAAGAGAAAGAAGGGGAGTTGAAAAGACGAATAAAACAGGATAGGGAGGGTATGGTCACTCTGCTGGATAGGTCTGAGATTGGCTCCATTAATCTTGGTAGAATGCCCCCCCCCCCCCTCTCCCAGTGTCCCTTTTACACTCTCATTTTGTGACTCGCTAACAAACAAGCTCCCGGTGTGCACATTCAGACCTGCAAATTTGCAACGAGACAAGCCCAAGCCCAACAAAACAGCAACCAGGTGAGCACCTTTCTGTGGCCCTGAAGTAAGCATTGTCGAGCCATCTGCCTGCCCGGTCATATGCGGCGCTTGTGCTTCTCTAAGAGTCAGTGAGTGCGGATGAGTTGTTTGTAATGTGCTTGTTTACTTCATTAGCCAAGACCACATCAGAGCCATAATTACTGAGCACATTGGCCCTCTCTTTCCAGCTAAGCGTTATTCAGCTCCGTCCCCAGTGTCTCCACACAATAGCCCCTAACCAGCTCTTGTGCATCTGCATGTTAGCCTTGTAATTGCACATTTGTTATTTGCACGTGCATGTATTTGCCCGTGTTTTTTTGGGGAGGGTTTTTGTCAGCAAACAAAACTGGTTCCACAGCCAGCCGAGAACAGATTTCATTCACTCACCGTCAGCTGCCTGAGAGCTCGCTATAATGCTGATATGTTCTGCCGCCGATGGCCTGCTAATGATGTTGACCTTTTAAAATTCATATTCACATGTAGCTGTGTGAGACGGGAGGGAAGAGACTGGCATGCACGTGCTAATTGTGCATGCACATACACTTCCACCTCCAATGACTGTAATGACACTGACCTTTTGATTTGTGATGATCTGTGTCAGCGCTGCTTATTTGTGGGGGGACAGGGTTGGCGGGGGCGGTTAGTTTCTTGTTGATTGGCTTCCTGCTGCACCTTCCCCGACCACATACACACGCACACATGTTGGGAAGATGGTAGTGGTGGAGCGTTCTTTATTAAGGACACTCTCTACTCCCAGTTCCCATCAGCAGACACAGCAATCACAACACAATATACCTGTTAGCTGCATCAGCTGTGCCCTTTGATTAGGACAAAATTGGGGGTTGGAGGAAGTAGATAGGGGGGCGTATAGACACACAAACATGCAAAGGACATGCAAGCCTTCCCATACTGAGAAAAGACCACCACTTTCTCAATCAGAAACAGAAACTGATACCAGTGCAGGCAATAGGAGACTCTCGTGGGACAATTATTTTCATTCAATAAATCTAATCTAATCTCCTAATCTCAGTCAAATAATATTCCATATGTTTCTACATATTTCCCAGATATTTTGTTGGAGCCAAGCACCTTGCTGTTTGTATGAAATGGACTGTGTCTAAAGATTTAGCTGATTTAGTTTTACAGCTTGCAAGAGTTATAAAGGATTGAGGCACATTGAGATGCCCTGATTTCTTTGTATTTTGTTGGGTTCAAACCACAAACTTCATCATATTTGGATTTGTTTATATGATAGACCAACCCAAAGGTCTCCCTAGAAAAGAATACATGGTCTAAAGTTTTGGCATGCATTTGTATTCACCGATTTATACTTTAATCTCAGTATGATGGAAAGATGGGGTGGATGCTTCAGAGGTCAGAGCACTTAATGTTAGAGCACTTAATTGAACAAACAGTATCACTAAGAACAAGGAACACAATAGACAGTCATGGTTTAGGGTATAAAACAACGTTTTAAGATGTGAACATCTAATTCACAACTGGCAGCCTACTAAGACATGGCTGTCCACCTAAATAGCCAGGCGTAGCAATGAAAGCCTGTATCAAAGAAATGGGCAAAGAGACCTACTGTACCTCTGGACTAGCTGCGGTAATCAGCAGCTCTGTGGGAGGAATATATTGATGTGAAAACTATTAGTCAAACACTCTAACCATGAAATGTTAGATTTGTAATGGACTGAATTTATAATTCTGCCTTTCTAGTCATACTGACCACTCAAAGCTCTTTACACTAGAGCCACATTCACCTAATCATACTACTTATACACATGACTACACCAATGTATAGATCAGTAGGCAATTTAAGTGTCATGGGACATAGTGACATGTGACAGGGGGACGCTAGAATCAAACCCACAATCTTCTGATTGCATGGCAACTGCTCTACCCGCCAAGCCACAGTCGCCCACATGAACTGATTGTCAGTAAGAAAGCCATTGTTATGTGACAGTAATGAGAAGTCATGGCTGCTGTTTTATTTTTACAAGCTGAGAAAGGAGGCTGAAAAAGGTTTGGGACTGGGTTGGAGGTTCACCTTCCAGCAGGAAGTTACACTGTAGTTAGGGGGGTGGATACTATTGCATAGTAGTAGTACTAGTAGTAGTATATCTACACACGAACACACAGAAAAGTGCTTGTTTAAGTTTGTGAATGCAAAGTGACAAAATGTGCAAAGGTTTAAAGGGTATCAGTACTTCGGTGATGCACTGTATTTAATCCAGTTGTCCAAAGTTGATTTAATGTATCAGAACCTACCAAATGTCCCCGAAGCCCGATAAGTTTTCTTTTTATTTACATCGCTAATCTTAAAGCCGCTTTTCATCTGTGCCTCCCTCCTGGCTGCTTAAGGTGGAGCTGCCCCTTACCACCTACCCTTTCCTGGTTATCTCATACCAAACACATGTACTCCTGAGGCTCAGACCCAGCTGCCCTAGGCCTCCAGCCTGCTTCAGCCAACGAGATGTTCCATTTTCCCTCAAACGTGCCATAGCTTTGCTTTGCTTTGTGCATTTGATGTATGTATACCACTGTGTTGTTATGTAAAACAACTAAAAATATACAGAGATGTACGTCATCTTGCAAGGCAGTGCAAAGAGAAAAACAAATGCCTGAGCAGCTACTGCCAAAGGTAGTAGAGGTTCACATCATGCAGTTCTACCCCAGACAGAGTCTCTGTGTGTAACAAGACATAATCTTTGCCTTTTGACTGAGTCGGTTAGAGGGAAGAAAGTTGAAATGTCAGCTCTATGACAAAGATGCCCTTTGGTCTACAAGAATGAAGGAAAGTTTTTGGCTCGGGGTGCCTGATAAAAGGAACAGCTTGAGTTTTTTACAGCAAGTTAGTGCTCTGAGTTTGCAAATGACATTCTTTTATGTTCCTGTGAGCATGTTTGTGTGAGTGAGTTAATGCACGAGCCACCAGTGGGGCTAATGGAGCGCACAAAGGAACATGCAGCCCTCACTAAACAAGTTGACAAAATATAACTCGTCTTTCAGGCTCGTGTCAAGTCTCTCAAAGTTTTTAGTCACTCACACTAAGCACAGATGGCTTAATCCTGTTCTTGTTGTGCATAATTTATTATAATTCACAAGAAATGGTAAGCATGCTCATCTTTCTTCCGCTGAAAAAAGTAATTATACCATACCAGGTGTAGGGAGAAAAACAAGGAGATTATATGATGATTATTAAGGAGGAACTTGGGTCACTGTAGGGATTTAAATGGCAAATCTGAACCCTAGGGTGATTCCCAGGATTAGCATATGCAGAAGCGCCATATTTTCACCCTGCACTTGTTTTTTGTGCGTGGGTGAAGATGGGGTGTGTGTGATATAAAAGCCCATCTGTATTCGTTCAAGTGTGATATTGCTCCTCATCTCTTAATTAGAACACTTGCAACGCTAAAAGCGATGTTCGGAGTTAAAGAAAATGTGTGTTTTTTTAAAAACTCCAGCCAGTTTAGTCCAGCCAGAGACTGGGCGTGTCTCATTTTGCCATACTGCTCTGCCTAACATACTGTAGCTTTTACCTCCTCAAGCCTGAACGGTTCATTGGATGATGTACAAGCACAATAAAATATAGTTTTAACTGTTGGATCTAAACACAGATATTGGTGAGAATGGGTTTCTGTTACCTATTGCTGTGTGCCTCCACAGGCCTGCCTTTCAACCTGAGAGGCAATTTAAGATGCATCTGTTCAGACATGATAAATATTTGTTCTCATTGTTTTATTGCTCTTCTTGAGTTGGCACACCAATTCAGACGCTGTAACAGAATTTTAAGATTAGATTATGTTGTTTCCACAAATAGGAAATCAGAGGATGTGCAAAAGCAAAGCTCTATAGAAAAAGTGCATAAACTTTAATAGAGATGAACCAATATCAGTTCTTGTTAAAATGTCTCTTTAAAAACAATAATTAAGAGCGTTCGAAAGTGCATTTCTACTTCATGTGTATACTGAAGGTTTAACTGTCTTGATAAAATGTTGTTGTTTTTTGCAAAATAACATACTAACAACCGTATATCACTAAAAATCTACCAATGCCATAGATGGACAGAGGCATTTATACACACCTAAAAAATAAATAGCAGGATATTTTCATTACAAAACAGGTTATTGCAAACTATAGGAAGCAAGGTTGAGATTAAAATCATAGGCAACATTTTAGCTGTTCTTTTATTGCTGATATCAAAAAACCCTGACCTTTTGTCTTCATGACATTAACACCCTCTTGCTTTAGCTTCAAAGCCTTTGTACTCCAACATAGAAAATGTAAGATTCACAGTTTGCACACATACCTTTTTATTTTATTCTAAACGTGCAAAATTCAACTCTATAATTTGATTCATTTGTTTTAATTTGTGGCTCTAGAGTGACATTTTACTTCAGAGGCACTGGTAGACCATGTAATTGGCAAGTGAAAACCATTGAGACCACAAAACCAAAGATTTACGCTAGAGAAAAAGAAAATTATCAGATTTTTATTTTATTTTAAAAAAACACATAGAAGTAGAATAATATAGGAAGAAAAAGTTATTTGCTTTAATGCTAAAGCAGGACATTTAATTGCAAAGTCTTGCAAAGCTTTGAGAACCTCCTTTTTACATTGTACAACCTCAAACTGCAATGCAAATTATTGGGATTATTGCTCTTAGTAGTGCCTTATTGTGACAGGGACAAAAAAGTATCTAAATATAATTATAATTTATTTATATATATATATATATATATATATATATATATATATATATATATATATATATATATATAAATAATATATATAAGGCCCAGGGTTTGGTTGGAGAACATTAACAGTATTAGGAAGAACAAAGAGCACACTGGTAAGGATAAAGTAGTGAATATGAGTTCTGCGAAAATAGGTTATAAAACAATATCCCAAGCATTAAACAGGGCACAAATCACAGCTCAATTCAATTGCAAGCCCTCCAAGATATTGTTGTCCTCTGAAACTGACAGGCCATGCAATCAGAGAAGCACTCAAGAGGTGCTGCAGAATAAGAGATTCTGTTGACTTGACTTTGCTTTCCATAATATAAATTTGGCCTTTGGTTTTCAAGTTTGCCATGGGACATGGAGGGAGACACAGCACACAGACTCAAGAACAGGCACTGGTCCGATGAGACGAGTATGTAGCATTTCGGTCTCCATACAAGATGCGACAAATGAGTCACAAAGACACAAAGGCAAAATGAGAAAAATCACTGCAAATCATCATGAACACACTACTAAAACAGTAATACACGGTGGTGGTAGTATAGCATTTTCATCAGCAGGGACAGGGATGCTGCTTAGATTAAATGTGAACATGGATGGAGCTACATACCGGGCAGTTCTGTTAGAGGTTTAACAGGATTGCCTCTAAAACCTGACCTACGATGGAATGATTTAGCCCAAAGCACATTCTTGTTAGAATGGACCAGTCAAAATCCAGACCTAAATCTAAATGAGAAACTGTGACGCTGGTAAAATTACTCTTTAAAGATTTTGAACCAGAGTTTAAGCCATTTTACAAAGGAGAATATGGAAAGAAAAACGTGAGCCTCTAGATGTGCGAAGCTGGTGGAGACAAACCCCAAAAGTCTTCCATCTGTGTCCTTCTCTCTCCACTTAACAATCATTGTGTTTGTCTGTCACACAACATCAGAATCAAGTATATTGAAGGAATTTTGCGATAACATGGGAAAATGTTAACCCACTTACATGCGTGCACATTCAAAGAGCCGTGTGTTGCAGTTGAGTTAGCACAAGCAATGAATGCCATCCGGTGTGTGTCAGGGGAGTCTTTGGAGAACGGCTCCACAGTGACATTGATGAATGATCTGTCAAGCCCATGTCCCACTCATGCCCACCTCCTCTTTACTCAGGAGAGGGACAATCTTTGTAGGGGGGGGGAAAGGGGAGGGGACCGGGGTTATCTCTGCATGTGCTCCTGATGTGTGGGAGTTTGCTTGCTTTGCTGAGTGTGTATTTTTTTTGGCAACCCTTGGCCAACCATGTGAGTGGCATTGCAGAGGCATTACACGTGTCAGTGGTTTAAGGTCAGGGTGTGGGTGAAACGGCGAGGCTGTGCAGGGTTAAAGACTCCGACCTCAGCAAAACCTTGAGGGGCACCCAGCTGGTTTAATGGGAAAATCCATGATCCATTTCCGATGCAGACAAGAAAATGTATTACAGAAGCAACACAACACTCTCATTTCCGTGCCGGTTGTGATCAGGCGGTTTAAAATTTGCCTGGGTTAGTAAAATGACGCTTATTTTAAACCCTTCTATTTTAGAGGATGGCCGATTTAGCCAACAGAATTCAGCAGCAGCAATAACATCCCCGTTCTCTCGCCACAATAATGGCTTTTTCCCATGTTCCACCAAAGAAAATGACTACTTTTAGCACAAACCCGGGGTGGTTTCTGTGGCGACGTCCATGCATTAGCAGATTTTTCCACTCGGATGCCATTTGGGATGCTGCCTTGTTGCTGTCATTAAACCAGCATTGCCGCAGCCTTCATTTCTCAACGGGAGTTTACCCCGGCAAACTCCGAGATCCATTTGCAAACTCTAATTTTCTGTGTGTTTATGTACAAATGGTGTAAAAGAGTAGAGGCAACGTGCAACCAAGCGCAGTTGCAGAGTAATAAAATACCGGAAAGGGGGAATTAAATAAGACATACGGGTGTTTCTCACGTGGATCCGCAGCATGTTGACCTTTAAGCTTGAAACATTAGAAAGGAGGAAGACTGGAGATGAAGAAGCCTCCATGACATATTCTATATAACAGTCAAACAAGATAGAGGAGATGTAAGCGAGGTTGCTTTCTCCAGCACACTCTAGGTCTCCTTCAAAGCCCTCCCTTTCTCAATCTGTTCCTTGATTACTTTTTAATGATTGCTGCAGCCTAAGACGAATGGCTGGAATAAATGAGCAAATTAGACAAGGGAGCTGAGTGCAGGAGCATTTGTTAGAGCAGGAGTAATGAATCGGGTAGCCATTGTTTACTCTTCTCCATTCACCAGCCGGGCCCACTATTGTATTCTGCAGCCTCAAAGCAGTGACATGAGCACTGCAGGACGCTGTTATAAATTATGTAGCATATAAACTTTTTGACCACGCCATAGACATTTAATCATAGAATATTATTTCCCCTTTACTTACCCATGATTTGATTGAGTAAACATTTTTCATTATGACTCTGAAAATGTAGCAACACATCTCGGAATCACTGGAAGGCGTTTTTATTGCGCATTTGTGTTAAGTTATTATCATTTAATAATGTCATATCAGTAATGTCTTAAAAATGCGTCACGTCTCACACAAACACCATTTGTTGGTTTTCTGCTTGTGTTTTTGCAGCCTCTCTCCGAAAGGTTGATTTGCATCTAACTTAGAATGAGCCAGGGAGGAGGGGCCTCCATGTCCTTTAAAAACAGCAGTGCTCCATATGCAGGTTGCTCAAGTGCGAGCCACCAGGATTGACAAAGACTCCTGGATAGGTGTCAGAAATGTTTTCAGAAAGAACTGAACGAAAGTCCGGTTGCTTCCCATTTATGCCCGTTTGCTGTTTAAGTATGTAGGTATAAAACTGACTACACAAACCTACAGTGCACACTAAAAGGTACTTTCCCCTTTTTAGCTCTTTTATGACAGAGCAAAATTCATGTTTCTATTAACTACAACAAGTCATCCACACCCTAAGTAGCCCCAGACCATCACACTACCACCTCTATGTTTAACTGTTGGTATGACGTTCTTCCTCTGAAGGCCGAGATATGCCAAACCGTCCGATCCGACGGACAGATCCGTACAGATTTTTTTCCTGACCTACTGTCTGGAATAGAGGATATCTCTACGCACCACCGGACTAGCGAGATTGAATATCGTCGCGAGAGTTTGTACTGCAAAGTCTGCCCGCATGAACGAGCCGAGATGTCAACGGAACGGTACGTTTGGACCGACCGTGGTGTCCACTACGTGAACGTTGGATTTACGTATTATCCCTATGGAAATGAAGCGTTGAACCAGCCAGCGGTGAATTCTGTTGGTTAGTGTTGCAGTGACTATCGTTGGAGTTCAAAAATCTGAACTTTTCTGTCAAATTGTGTGGCGGCAACCAATCAGGGAATGGTTGTTGTTGGGAGGTACGGTGAAGGAGCGCAGTGGAGACGGAGCGTAAGGAATGCTCTTTAGAGGTTTGTGGGTGGCTTTGTTCTTCGGTTTTCCCCATTAAATGCAGCACCGCGACTCACTTGTTAAAATCCCAGTTTACCATGTTGAGCTGAACAGACAAGCAGATAGAAGCTTCTTCTATTTGATGACACGGTGACTCGCAGCAAACCCGATGTTCACCGCTGTGCATGCGAAACATACCATAAAGCTGCAGTTGCTGCTCGAACAAGCTCAAAGAAAATTGCTGTTTTGCTTTCTTACCTGTTTTCTGTACTTTTCTGTACTTTTGTTTACCCTAGGTAAACACACTGTTTATGAAAATGTTTTATTAATTGTTGATTATTGATTGTTTATTGAGCTGTGTGGTTTCGATGAACCTGGCTGGAAATTTAGTACAGTACAGTTCAGATATTTTGGCCCTGTCCCAATACTCATACTTCCATCCTTGTTACCCTCAAATACACGTTCACGCTGAGGGTGTGTGCGCGTAGTGTCTCCTGATTCTCCAGAGTGGTCTTTCGACCCGACCCCTTTGCGCCCTCGATCCACACTTTGATGCAGACTTCACTGATGTGTATTACCCACAAGTCATTGCTGCATGTGACGTTTTGAGCCACAAGGTGAAAATATTTGATCTAGAAAGTCCCAAAATCATAATGCCACCTGCAATAAATGACTAATCACCAATTGTTGTTTCTTAAAACAAATATGGTAGTTATTTTACTTACAAAACTGACATTTTCTTAAACAGTAGCAGCCAGTTTAGTTTTATTCTTTCTGCTTTGTTGAATTTTTTTGATGTATTTGCACTTTTAAAATGTCTGAAAGCACCAAGTAATGTTTTGCATGTCTATTATTTATTTATACTATCTAAAAGAGTGTTTCTGAACAAGTAAGCAACCAGTTATGTTTCCTTTCTGCGATGTTGATTTTTTTTTTACCTTTTTTTTCACAATTTTTCTTTACTGTTGAAGAAGTTGTAAAAAATACAGTAATGTATGGTAATAGTTGTAAAAAATATCAAAGCCAAAATAGAAAAGGGGTCTACCTTGGTCAGAATTAAGCAGACACGGTTACTTGGAACTGAAAGCGAGTCTGCCGGCTCCATTCACTTCAACCAGATGTAATTGCTACAACTTCGTACGATCGGATTTTCTGTCGGATCGGACAGTTTGTTGCGTCTTGGCCTTTGAATGCTGGTTTAAGCTCGGCGTAAGGTGACACATACACCTCCCTAAAAGTTCTACTTTTGTATCAAGTCCACAGAAACTTTTTTCCGAAAGTCTTGGAACCATCAAGATGTTTATTCGGCAAATGTCAGGTCAGCACGGGTGTCCACTTTGCAACTGTCCCGTGGAAGCCATCTTTTGGATCCTTTTTTTTGTTTGTTTTTTTCGATTTGTGTTTGTGGGAGTTCGACATGCAGTCCTTTGCAATCCTTTGCCAAAAAGACTGCAATGTATTTTTAAATACTCTTTAATTTAAATGTTACGGCTTCCGCAATAACAACCACACAATATCCTGATTAACTTAAGTCCACATCCCCCTGACAGCTCAGAAGGATAAAACAGGACATCTTTGCTAGCCGTCTTATTTGCAGTCTTGCTCTCAATCGCTTTTTCGCAGACCTGCCTTGACATGTCACAAAAAAATAATCTTCATTTTAAATAGCTTCCTTACATCTCTATACTTTCTCTGACTTTATTGATAAACACCTCATTATATTACAAATATCTAATGGTGGGTCTTCTTCACTCAGTAACAGCATCCACATGAAGAACATTGCTGTCTTGGGTGTGATGAGTACATTTGATCTTATGTTTAAGTTTCTGACTGGCCAGTAACCTGTCAGGGATTATTAAGCAGAAATCGTTTCCTGCCAGTTTTTGCTGTGCTTTTCTTTTACACATTAATCCACATGTTGGCTTCTTATCAATGCACAGCCGTTAGTTGCATTGTACATCTTCATGAATCGTATTCCTGGATGGTTTGTTCTGGACACGATAGTCTATTCTATTGGATTCTATTCACGGTTGCTTTTTTGGGAGGCAGCAATTGCTTTTCTGCAACAGAATGAGATTTCTGCCTCCCAACTTTTTTATTTGCCGGGGGCATTAACTACCCTAGCAGCAAGCTCCCCTGCAGGGTGTGTGTGATTCTTCCCACCCTGGCAGGCTGACCGGGAGTCAGGCATGGACAGTAAAGGCTGCTCTACAGGCAGAGAGACGAGGCCACGGTTAGCGCTCTGTGGATATGCGCGGTGCTATGGATCATTACATTTCTCAGTGGAGCAGCTGCTGTTTGTGTGTGTGCATTGTCGTCTGCTTGTGACAAAATGAATGAAGGAGACACAGAAACGGAGACGGGCTATTAATATTAATATTATTTTGTCATGCCAGGGGTCCCTTTTTGTTTTTGGACCATTACTTCAGTTCTAAACTACTACTTTTATAAAGAAACCGCAGAACATTTTTTAACTAATTTGTGTTCTTGTCACATATCTAATTGAAATCAGCTGGTCCGACATCCCAAACAATCGGAAATTGGTCCCGACTGAGAAAACCCTGAAAAGTCCATCTCCAAACCAAATATGAGCTTTTTTTTTTTTTAACATAATTAAATATTACACAGCCCCAAATCCTTGTATGCTACTTCTCCTCTGTTTACATTTTAATGTTGTTGACATTACACTGACTACATATTTTCCCATTCATCACCCTTTATAATTGGGAATAAAGGATAAGTCTGGTTTAGGTCATGTGCTTCTATTCTGCATTTGTCAGACTTTTTACTCTCTATCTCCTAAAGGTAATTTCCATTTAATTTGACTAAACTATGAAGTTTTCCATTTTCTGTACAATCGGAGGAAGTCCACGTTAAATTCTCACAGGCGAAGTAGTGAGCTGAATCAAAATCTTTCCCGTCTGTAGAGAGAGGTGGCACTTCTGCCATTACAGTGACTGCCATTTGCAGAGAGGCCTGTTGCCGATCTCAACAGTTATAGTGAGTAATTATTATCATTAGAGATATAAGATAGATTGGCTAAGTGTGTGGAATAGGCAAACTGGATGATTCTGACTTGTTATCTTATTTAACAGCTTTTGAGTTGCTCGAAGGTGTGTGTTTTGAAAGGTTTGGCCCCCTCTCTGTGCTTGCATGAGTGTGTAAGTGTGTGTGTGTGTGTGTGTGTGTGTGTGTGTGTGTGTGTGTGGGTATATGAAGCTGCTTTCCTGTTCCTGGGCCAGCTATTAGTCACGCAGGAGTGGCTAATCTGTAATGGCTGCTGTCACCGCTCTGCCGTGGCTTCTGGTGATGGGTGCATCGTGAAAAATGCGGATGCACACACACACACACACACACACACACACACACACACACACACACACACACACGCATCACTTTGATACTCCGAAATCACACAGCACAGAAGTTCAAACCGAACAGATAGGTGCACACACACCGATTCGCTTACCCGCAAAGAATCATCCATTCGTCTAGCAGCATTAGGACTTCTGACAAGTTGTCCAGCACTAGTCATCTTTCCGGCCGCAGGTGACATGCACAGAAGTTGGAGGACTTCTTGTCGCGTTGCCGTTACAGCAGACTTGATCCGACCCGACACTACCATAAAATCTAGTCCATGTTTTTCCTTTCTGCATGTATTAGTTTGTTCGTCTGCCTGGAGGGGTCAAAACTTAAAGAGTTTTCCAGGTGTGGATCATAAAGTAAAATTAGCTGACACAATACCTCAGTCACCTAAATGAAACTAGCATATGAGATGTTATTTCAGCTACAAACCTGTATGATGGTCTGAGGGAGAAGTGTCAAATGCATTAAGTTGTGGCTTCTCTGCTCATCTTTGCTGTATCGTCATAAACAATATAGACCGTCTGTCTATCTGATTGTGCATTCATCTGTCCATCAACCTATCCATCTATTCATCCACCCATATATCTGTTCATCTGTCTGGTAGTTCCCCCAACTCTTTTTGTGTTTTTGTCCATCTCCCCGTTCAACAATGTAATCATCTATCCATCCATCCATTGATCAATTCATCTCTGTCCTTCTACTCAATACATCCATCTGTCCGTTCACTCATTCATTCATCCACCCATCCAATCTGTTCTATTGTTCTTGTTTTTTTTTTTTACAGCCTGACCTTAGTTTTTGACCAGCTTTTCAAAGACAAATATAATTTCGAAATGACAAGTGTGTTGCTTTCCCTGTTTAAAGGAAAAGCACATAGTAAGCATCCCTCCTGCTAATATTTATTCGCTTTTCTCTCTGCATTTAGAGCACTGTGGTTGTGGAAAAGTCCATCCAGGACCTCATGAGCCTGATGCAGGATCTGAGTGCCTACTCCAACCAGTTCCTGGAGATGGTCTGTGACAAACTCAAGGATTACAAGGAAATCTGCAACACAGCCTATAGGTAAAGAAACAAATGTTTGCTTTGAAGTACTCTTCCTTTGTGCTCCCCTAGGATCAACAAACAACTTTCTAGGTAAAGAAAAGCCCAGAAAATATGGTGGGAGATAAAGATTAATAAACTGCGCTAGACACAGAAGAAATAACTTGATGGGAGCCCATGTGGTCAGGGTCACAGGTCATTCTAAGTCTCTTTGGGGCCCCTGAGCAACGAAGACCAGGTCTGCAGACTGTGTCTAAATGGCTATTTGTATTTTTATGCACTTTGATATAGTGTGCAGTTTACTATTTTAACTGCCTTACAAAAGTATTCAAAACCTTGAAGCTTATTAGATATATGTCCTTGGATTTTTACTGATAGACCAACATTTTAACTTTTCTATACAAAATAAATCTAAAAAACTATTTAGGGTGTATTTGAATTGAGTTATCTGGCCTTAGTAGACCAAGTTTTACTATTAAAGCTCAACCCTTTTTGGGGAATGTACCGGATTTACTTATTTTGGGGTAATTTTTGCATGTTGTTCTTTACAATAAAGAATCTTTATTATCACCACGTGTTACAGTGGTGAATTTTCTTTTTTTGAGACATTGCTGAGCTTAAGCAGAGTCAGATTGGATGACGAGATAGATGACCTCAAATTTTTAAATCTTGCTCCAGATTCCCAATTGAATTTAGGTCTAGACTTTGACTAGGCCGTTCAATCAAAACGATATGCTTTAAATTATACCTTTCCATCGTAGTTTTGACTTTATGTTCATCTAATTATTAAATAAGATCAAGTATAAATGCACCAATTCTGTACATGATTTAGAAGAATTTTCAGAAAAGTTGGAGAATTTCGAGGGCAATCAATTTGTTTTGAAGCTTTCTGAGTTTTCTCATTAAAACTGTTGAATCTTAAGATGTCTTAGTTTATGTGGCTCCACCTGTGTCCCCTCAGGGCCATAGTCCAGTGTGAGGAAAAGCTGACGATCAGCGCCTCCTGGGCTAAAGATGAGGACATCACCCGTCTCCTCCAGTCCCTTCCAAACTGGGCAAACATGACGCTGCCCAGACAGACGCGACAGAAGAGGGAAGACGAAGAGGACTTTACACGGTACGCACTAAACACTGTCAGGAGGAAAGAAGTTATTAGGACTCGTCTGCAGAGAACTTATGCAAACCTCTGTTTTCCTTTTAATCTGCGATAATACCTATGAAAAGAGTCACGATTGCTCTTTGAGGCACCCTGTATCTGAAGAAAGTGAAGTAGAATGACAAAACCTGAAAAATAAGGAGAGTCAGTGAGGAACAGAAAAGTGGTTTGAGTCTTATCAAAGTAGCCTTTGAATGTGCGTCCTCTGCAGGGAACACCGAGGCTTGTAGGGGAATGGTAAAGTAAATAATTTGATCATTTGGCAGAGAAAGTCAATCTGTTGTGTGCACCCTGCTTCCGTCCCTCTCTCTCTTGCTTTTTATTTTATTTTTAGACACAAACATACAGAGCAGCTCAGAGATGGCAACGGCACGAAAAAAGACCAACCGGCTGTCTGATTTGAGACGCTTTCATCGCGGTGAAACGGTGGATTAACCGCTGCCCCGCTCTCAGCCCAGTGCTTTATTAAAGCCCAGTTAATCAGCTAAATACGCCTGCCTGTTAGTCGTGTTTCTGTCTTCTTTTTAACCCATCTGTCATTCGGAGGATCTTGAATTTGTGGACATCCTGATGACTCTGGAGGCCAGTCCATATGTCTTGAGTTTGTGGTACCATGGTTACCTAACTCTCCCGATTCTCACCATCTGTCTTTTTTTTTTTTTTGTTCACAGTCATTCTTCAACCACAAGTGATTTCAAGTAAAATGCGTCTTTTATTTTCATCACGTTGTACATCTTTGTTTTGCTGTCTTCTAAATGTTTTTTTTTTTGGGGGGGGGGGGGGGGGTCGTTGGCTCCTCACAACCTCTACTGACCATTTTTCTCATGGATAAACCTCACATACACAAGTGCACTCTCACAAACACCTACAGGTGCTTGGATCCAGGTACTTACAGACTTCTATACAGAAAACCCCTATTATTATCTTCAGCTGTCACTTTAAACATGTCGTATTAAATAATACTTCAGTGATGGTACCAACGCGTTACTTGATTGTATCTGTAATACTTTATCGGCTGGATGTGCTGTTATGTTTACATCTCTCTTTGCAGGTGAAGAAGCACACTGAGGATGTTGTATCATTCTCCCCCTTTTCTCTTCTCTATTTTTCACCTTTTCTCCTTTTTTTCACTTCTGCCTTCTTGTTTTAGTGTCCATATAACATGAAATATTCTCTGCATAAATTGTAATAAAGCTACTTGCATGCATAAATCAAGCGAAACACTACGGCAAAAGCGGTATGTGAAACTAAAATCTGTTGGGCTGTTTTTGGCATTAAGACAACGATTCCTAATGCCACATTGCCAGACAGGACACAAAAAAAATTATCATTTTTTTCTCAGTTTTCTGTTTTGCTTTTTTACCCCCAAAGATTCTACTTCATTTAAATATACATTCTACCCTGGTGCCATCTTATTTATCCATCTACTCATTCACTCACTACCATTTTTGCCTCTTCCCTGTGAATCACTGTTGAGATCAAGGCAATAGTTCACTGCTACATCCCTGACCAAATGGGTTTGAGATTATTAGAAATTGTACTGTGTGAAGGATACATGCGCTTACCTTTATTTCAGTACACTGTCATGTTTTAACCTTAACAAACTGGCGTCTTTTAAAGCATTTAAACTAGAAACGAATATGCTGTTAGCCAGAGAATACGTATTTGATACCTGAGAGCTCTGATTCATGTTAACTCATATATGTGACAGAGTTTTGAAGCAGGTCTTTTCAAAATAGTGTTTGAATAATACCTAATCTCTTTGATATGCCTTGCAAAATGATTCATGCACCTTGAACACTTTTACAATTTGTCACATTCCAACCACATACTTTCATAAATGTTCTTGAGACTTTATGTGACGGTTCAACACAAGGTAATGTTTAATTGGAAAATGGAAGGACAATGATACGCCAGCCTATTTACTTCTGTTTCATTCCCTGTCTTTGCTCACATAAACATTCTCTTACAGTGGCCGTATATTTAACGTATTCAGGAATAGTTGTGTGAGGAACTGTAATTGTCTCGTTTCAGCGCTGCTTTCGCTAAGGAGTCAGAGGTGCTGACAGGAAACCTGGGAGATAAGTTAATCCCCCAGAACGAGATCCTGCGCGACGTCAGCGACCTCAAGGCTCTGGCTAACCTTCAGGAGAGCATGGAGTGGCTCGCTGGTCGCCTCAAGACCTTCTTCACCAACCTGCCTCAGGCGTCCAGTGAGTACATATACGCCGATTTGTTGAGGCGCTTAAATTATGCACTGAATCTAATATTCATGACGCTAACCTATGCAATACTTTCCCTGTTTATGTCTGGCACAGTAACACCAGCCTAGGCGTATGTTGTTGCTTACTCCTTCTGCAGCAAACTCAGTATTTCTAACAACAATAGTTTGACTTATTAAGTGCAAACAATTTTATGCTTTCACAGTCCCTTACTTTCCCCTTTGACTCAGACAGAAAGGCTTTATACGGTTAATGACAGCAGGCAGGAAAATCCAGCCTTTCCTGCATGTTTTTTTTTTTTTTAGATTTGTAAGAGATAATGACACAGACATTCACTTTAACCGGCGTTAAGGATTACATCTATACATTATTTATAGTTTTTTGGTAGATATGTTCAGATAATAACAGCACGGGAATGTGGATAGAGGTCTTTCCTCATCTCTACATATAGTGTGTCTGCCGCAACACCTCTCACCCGCTCCTCATTACATTTAAAGAAAAAGAAAAAAAAAAACACTTACCTTCTTCACTGGAGTTGTCAAACAGCCCTTTAAACACACATATATGCATGCAAACATCTATTTTCCTTAGTTCTGCTTGTGTTTGACTGTATCCACCAAGCAGGAGTCTTACTCAATGCTGACTCATCACCTAATGCATCATTAATCTCTTCTGCATTTATCCCCAACCTGTAGTATTTATTTTATTCATCCCTTATACTGTGCTGTTGGTGTGATTATTGAATTAATTCATTTTAATCTGTTTGTTGAACATTTATAGATTTTTCTAAAAGTTAAATAAGAACAAACTGTGATGTCTGTCAGAGAGTTAAAAAGTCTGACCCTTTTCACACAAGACGCAGTTCTGGCTTCCTCTGTCTGTCTGTGCAGCGGTATGCAGGAATTCACAGCCTGGTCACTTTTTATCTGTTTCTTCTAGCTATAAGCTGTCATTTCTGTAAAAGTGACAGAAAGAACCAGGTTGTGCATATGACATTTGTTGTTTTGTGGTAAGATATGAACAGGTGAGGTATTGCGAGTCCTTTTGAAGTCACAGTTTTCTCAGAACATTTCTGGCTAGCATTCTGAGCAAAGTTAAGAAGATGTAAATCTACATTCCCTTGCACAACAACACAGTACCGTTAATGCTGTGTAAGAAGTTAAATGCTTCCTAATTGCAAGAGGATTAAAACGCTGCCAATTTTGATGCAAAGAGGCTGTCCCAAAACATCTCCACCCAGTAGTTTTTGTAAAAGATTTTTGTTTTAAAGACTTTGATTAGTCAACCAATGATATCATATATCAGATTTTTTACTGTAGCGACTGGCTAAGCAAAGACCTCCCCAAGATGTGCATGCCAATTCTCTCAAGTGTGCACTTTTTACCATGATGTAATGGTACCGTTCCTTTAATTTCACTTAAATATTTGAAATCATAATAAAAATAAAATGTTATCTCTAGCTGCACCCTCCAGTGACTGTATTACTGCTTTTTTGCATGTTCACAGTGTGGAAATGGCCGTCTAGTACCGAAAGAAAGTATTGCTGGTATCTGGTATGTGACTAGTAGTTAATAAAAAACACAGAAATTGACCTTTAATTTAGCACCAAATCATTAAGTATTGTCTGCATTTCATCAGCTCCAGTTTAAAGTTGTACATATTTTGTTTGGTCAGACCTCAACTACATTATTCTTAGATTTTTCAAAACACCTTTTCAGATCTATGATACTTTTATTCTAATTTTGAAAGCACCCGCACACAAAAAAGAGCATTTCCATTGCACCCTTGGGTTTGTATAACCTGCATATTTTACACCTTTTATTTTTACATTTTTTACTCTGAGTCAATTAAGTTCTTTTAATTTTAAATTATTTTAAATAAAATAAAGGAGTCCCTAAAAGTAGGAGTGGGTTTGTTTTTGTACTGGGGAGGTAGACACTAACTGCAAAAATATAAACCTTATCAGATCTAAGGCTCTTTGTCATTCTGGAAGGTATAATTACAAAAAAAAAAAAAAAAAAAAAATCCAATAAGGTCTTCCTAAATTGTTGCAGCAACTCAATGGCCTTTATTCTTTTTATCCTTAATTTGAAGTGAGGCTCAAACTAATGCAGGACCTGCGGCTTTTGTGAGAGTTGACAGAAAAGAGGGAAATCTTGAAAACTACTTAAAAATCATGATGAGTAATACCCTAAGGATGATGGGCTGCTGACCCATCTGTGATCTGCTCCTGTAGGCTAAGATAAGAACGTGTCTGCAAGGGGCATACACTAGATTGCAAGAAAAATTGTATGTTTAAAAAAAGTGAAATAAAATAATCCATATCTGATAAGAGTGCAGATGGTTGTCAGAATTTGGCTTGAGCAGCATTAATCCATGGTACCAACGTGCCATATGCCAGCAGAACAAGCTGTCCATGGTGGCATAATGGTGAAGTTTCTTGGCACCGTTTTAATGTTTTTTAAGCTAATTAAGATACCCTATCATGATGGAAAACTTCTAAACTGTTTTTGCAAATATACTACCCCAGAATGAGTTTATATTTGTTATAAAGTTTTTTTTTTATTATTATATGGCGCCTCTGTAAGAAACAGGTTAAACTATATGTGAAAAACTTTTTTTGGGTTCTCTGCCATATCTAGGTGCGTTGTCAGAGAGCGCGGTAAATTATGCACCTCTCTGAGAGGAATAAAGAGGCCTTCAACCTTTATCAGCCTTTGTCACAACTCTTTGGCTTCAGACTTCTGATTGCTCATTGAACTTGCACTATTTTGCCGCTCCATATCGCAACTTTTCTTCTCGAAAATGAAATAATTAAATATGAAATATTCTTATTTGGGTTTGACTTTGTCAGCGCCGTATCTCTCTTCACGCACTTCCTTCCCCCCCCCCCCCCCCCCCCCCCGCGCCCCTGACGGCAGCTTTCTTCGTCTTCTCGCAGATAAGAATTCAATAAAAGCGCGGTAAAGGGACGTGACATAATTATCATTAATTCCTGCGGGTGGCACTAATGGGAAGGCTGGGGCAGTAACTTATCATGCTGGGACAGCCTCCTTATTGTTCATTATTTAGTGTTTGGCGAGCTGATGGCGGACTACATGTGCGTGGGTTTGCTGGGCGACGCGTGCGCGCGCGTGTGTGTGTGTGTGTACACAGCCGTGCGCCGTGTGAGATGGGACAAGGCTACGGCGGGGGGAAAAAACTGCCCACCTTATCTCATCCTCCAACCCGCCACCCCCGCATAGCTCACGTCTATTTCTCTCCAAATTGGATTTTATATTACAAAAGCAGTCAGGTATGAACAAGTCATTTTCCTCTCCTCTCCTTGTTTTGCCATTTTCTTTCTTTCTTGCTTTCTACTTTTTTTTTCTTTTTTTTTTCATTTTCGTCCATTTCTTTTCCTCCTTCCTTTTGCCACATTCTCCTGCAGGTGTTTCTTCTTTTCTTTTTTTTTTCTCTCAAGGAGAAAGGTATTTCTTTCTTGAATCTGGCCACAGCTGTGTGATCTGTTAGATTAGCATGAGAATATCAGGAGTATTTTTTGATAGCTTCCGCTATCTCACTGTGACAAATCCACTTTAGTATGTGCATATGCAAATTGAAACATCATCTGTTAAAGACGTCTCAAAAGCAAAGCATGTGTGCACGGACTATGGTGATGTTCTGCCGTGGTGGGCAGCATGGATGGCGTCTCCTCACCTGTCTGCTTGGAGGACAGGGCTCTTCTGATATGTTTTCACGATATTTACTCAAGAACACAAAGGCCCATGTCTGTCGCATTGCCTTGTAAAAGTATTTTTTTCCAGATTTTGTCTAATTACAACAACGAGCTACATATTCAATTAAATTCAATTCAATTCAATTTTATTTATATAGAGCCAAATCATGAAACATGTCATCTCAAGGCACTCTACAAAGTCAAGTTCAATCAGATTATACAGATTGGTCAAAAATGTCCTATATAAGGAAACCAGTTGATTGCATCAAAGTCCCGACAAGCAGCATTCACTCCTGGAGAAGCGTAGAGCCACAGGGAGAGTCGTCTGCATTGTGCATGGCTTTGCAGCAATCCCTCATACTGAGCAAGCATGAAGCGACAGTGGGAAGAAAAACTCTCCATTAACGGGAAGGAAAACCTCCGGCAGAACCGGGCTCAGTATGAACGGTCATCTGCCTCGACCGACTGGGGTTACAGAAGACAGAGCAGAGACACAACAAGAGAGACAAAAAAGCACAGAAGCACACATTGATCTAGTAATCTGTTCTATATTAGATGGTAGTAGCGGGTGAGCCGTCTTCTCTGGATGATGTCACAGTTAACAGAACGCCAGACCAGGTGTACCTACTATGAAGAAAAAGAGAGAGAGAGCAAAAAGTTAAAAGCTGAAATGACACATAGGTTTGAACCACTTTTTACAAAGAATAATTTAAAAAGTGTGGCATGCGCTTGTATTCAGCCATTTTCAGATCAGAAAGATACTCGATACTCAAAGTCCAGACCTAAGAAGACTGAATTGATCTTCGCGGATGCTTTCTGTCCAGTCTGACCGAGCTTCAGCTATCTTTTAAAAAACGGGCAAAAAGAAGAATTGGTAAAAAAAAGAAAAAAAAAGTACTTTATAGATGTACAAAGCTGCTAGAGATGTACTTCCAAACACTTGAAGGCAACAGGTGGTTCTACAAAGCCTTGTCTCGCTCTAAACTTTTGTTTGTAGCATTTTTTAAACCATCTTCCCATTTTTTTACTTTGGCATGATTATTTGCAAGTTCCTTAAAACATACGTAGAAGTTTATATATTGTGAAACCATCAAGAGGTTTGAAGACTTCTGCAGTGCATCGTGTTTGTTCTGTATGTTTAAATTTAAGTCCTCTTTTTTCTGCCTGGCAACACTTTCTAAACGTGTGCGTTGGTTCATCCTGTCGTTAGGTGGGCGTAGAAACAGACCTTCAATCTACTCTTCTGGGTCTCAAACATGTAAAGTTTTGGTCTCACCATGGCAAGATATCATTCATCTCAACCGTAGCAAGTGCATCGCTTTCTCCGCTAGCTGCGTTCTTCCTCTGACTTTGTTTGACGTGGAAGTTTATTAACAAAGCAGCAGAGGCCAGGAGGACTAGTTAAAGTTGGTGACGATGCTCTTGTATGTATGTCATCCATTATTTTGTTTCTATTAACTCGGTAACATTTAATTCTTTTCCTGTTTGAAGAATCATTCGGTGATATAAATCATCTAGACTAATTGTTAGATCTTATCCCAGCGTGATGCTGCTCTGTTTCCCTGGACAGGAATTCATGGTTTAGTTGCAGATGTTCTTCAACCACTTGAGGCAGCGAAATAATTAATGACTCCCCTTATTCCTCAGTCAGTCATTTAGAAATCGTTCGTCACCTAAGCCCTGCAAGACATCTTTTGCTGTGTTTTTGTTTGTTTCGTGCTTTCTGTTGCACAGATGAGTCTGTCCTATACTTTTTTTTTTCTTTTTTTATTGCATCTCCTAAACTTTTTTTATTGCATCTCCAAATCTAGTGCGACTGTTTTCTTCGTGGTCATGGAGACTGCGCCCAAACACTTTTTTTTTTCTTCTGTAATGCAGGACAGGGAGTGTAAAATTAGGTGTATAAGATTAAACGTCCCTTCCTGTTTGCATGCCGCGTGAAGATGCTATGGCTGATCTCCTCCTTTAATGTTCCCCACCCTCGTCTTCTGCAGATGGCAAGCAACAGACGTTTGCCTTAGATGAAATTCAAAAATAATTGGATAAGCGCTGAGCACCAACACACACACACACACACACACACACACACACACGTCTACACTCGGGTGCGTGAAACGATGCGGGATATGCACATACATGTTCTCATGTTGAACCATGCAGATAAAAAAACAAGTTCTAACTAAGATGGTTGTAATTTGGTTACAGGGAAGGGAATAAGCAGAAAGTTGTCAGTCAGGACCAATGAGTCGTCTCCTTTTGCCCGTCTGTCCCTGACTCTAATGGCGCCCCCCATGCTGTGACACCTCCCTCGCATCATCAAAGCGGGCGCAGGCCCGCAGCAGTCGGAAACGTAGCGTTGTTTTTTTTCTTCTTCTTCTTCTTCTCCTTTTTTATATGTGTGTGTTTGTGTTTGTGCGTTTCATGGACACCCCCCGGAGAGACCTCCAGCTGCGTGTGCCACAGTAATCCCTTTTTTTCCCCCTCTGTCAGAGTGACTGATTGTAATGCACACGAGAGGAAACGGGCCTTTGAGTCACTTTCATGCATATGCCCGTGTGCATTTACATCGACACTTCGCGGGGTAAAAAACAGCCCCAGGGGTGGAGCTTGTTACACATGTCCTTTTCCCACAGATCCAACCACAAGCCAAGAGGGGGAATAGTTCACAATTTTTATTTCTTCTGGACGTCACAGTCAGTTTTAATCAGCAAGTTTCTTCATAACTTGACTTTGTTTTCCACTTTGCTCTCACAATATTTTCATGTGAATTCGAATGCATACATTTTAAACAAAAGACTATTAAATAGGTGCAAATAAGCATGGTGTCAGTCTGGGCACACCCACTGTTAAGTGTTCATCAGGGAGACAGCCTGGGGGAAGAAACTGCCTCTGGTGTCTGGTTTTAGTAAACAGTGCTCTATAGCGACAACCTGAAGGTAACAATCAAAACGGTTTGAATTCAGGATGTGTGGAGTTTGAGGAGTTAGCTGAACTTTTCTTCACTCTAGACCCGTCTCTGCAGACCTGAATGTTTGCTGCAGTTTGGTCTTGTACCTGTTTTGTGGACGAGCGGACCAACACAGTGATGGATGTGCAGAAAACTTCTCGTGCAGTCTCTGGCGGCTTTCTTTCCGAGCAGCGTCTGTGTGAGGACCAGCTCAGATCCCGACAAAGGTGGTTCCCGGTAGCCGGAAGTGATCCTCAGTACAGACAGTTTAGTTGAGGACGGTGAGGGAGCCAGTGTGGGGGGGAGTCCTGCTGTATGGAGACTCATCGGCATCCTGGAACAGACCAGTCACAACGGTGTCGTCCTCCAACTTCAGAAGCTTTACAAACGGGTCCGCTGAGGTGCAGCTGGTTGCGTACAGAGAGAAAAGGACTCAGGGTTGCTGAGGAGGAAGAGGATGCGCCCCAGTCTCACCTGCTGCTGCCGGTCCGTCTGGACGCTGTGTGGTCCAGAACCATGAGCTGGGTGAGCTTCTGGTTAGGATGTCTTGTTGTTAGTATTGAAGGCTGAGGTGAAGTCCACAATAGGATCCTGACATACTTCCCTGGTTGGTCATGTTGCATGCTTCTGTAGCAGGTTATTTAATCCCAAAGGGCAAATGTACCCTTTCCTATACAGCAGTCATACCGATAACCTCAACAAACACTGTTGGGGCCTGGTGTGCCCCTGCCACATTTAGTGCTGACAAAAATGTTACTGTATACTCTCCATGGGCAGGATAGTGAGGCTTAAAGGATCCACTACAACTGTTCACTCAAATACAGAAAACTGCAAGAATAATATTTAGAAACAGGAATAGTGTGGATGGGTATGAATTCACTGTAGAATTCTCATATCGATACAGATCAAAACGCTGCAGCAAATGTTTGATTATATGTCAAATATTGTATATAAGTATGTGCAAACTAAACCTCAAACATGCTGACAGGGGTCACCAACCTTTTTGAAACTGAGAGCTACTTTGGTGGTGTGTTCATACGAAGGGCTACCTGTGCTGCCCTTTGAACTAGAAGAGCCAAAGTTCACCTTAACTTTATGTAAAATAAATACATTTTTCATGCATTGCTATCAATTGTCATCTTTAAATCTATATAAATGCAAA